>NC_081421.1:85442436-85750769 GCF_949786415.1 Peromyscus eremicus
TGCATCTGTACTTTAAATTACTTAATACTATTTTACATAATTCCTCTAATCATATCAGGGAATCAGAGTGCTACTATTATTTTATGAAGCAGTGATGGGATTTTTACTTATTGGCTAAATAAGTGATGGTTAAAAGTAAAATAGAGGTACTCCGAATGGAAAACTTAAGCAAGTTGAGTGTAGACCTCACTAAGAGATTCCTTGCACCTAGTTTCTGGTTGGTTCTGTTTCCAACACAATTATCTCTGCTTCATTTAATATAGCAAAGCCATTGAAAAAGAAGTATGCAAAATGAATAAATCGTCTGTATCTGCATATGTTAGAATCTATGAGTAAAACATTTAGACTGATGGAATATCCATAAGCATGTAAAGTAATAGAAACTTACTCATTCTTTTCCACAATAAGCCCCTGCTGCTGCCTTTTGGACAGGTAAAATTTTTATACAATTCAGTATAATTATAAAATTTTCTGAGTGAACATGACAGAAAAGAGTAAATGTGTGACAATCATATGCTCTACCCTCTCCCTTTCTAGTCGTTTTTTTTTGTTTATTTTTAACCTTTGACCTTATAATTTAATTATATTTCTCTCTTTTCTTCATCCCACCATTCTCCTTCAAATTTATGACTGCTTTTTTCACTAATTGATATTGCACGATTATAGATGCATATGATGTATAAGAATATGTATATACATATATATATATTCCTTTATATAACAACTTTCAATCTACTTTTAAAGCCTATCCCATATTCAAGAAGACAATAATGAGACTTCACCTTTTGTACTAATGTTTGTGGAAGAATTTGAGATGTGTTCTAATACATGTAACCCATTTAATATGGATCTGATTTGTTAGCTTAGTGATGAAGTGAATAATACCAACCAGGAAATATGTTTAGCAAAGTTATTGGCTCTGCAAGTTTCAGACATGATTTGAAGGGAAATATTATTGAACAATAACACAAGGAAATATTAAGCCATTTATAAAATGTAGGGCAGTCTAGCCCAATTAGGCTACACTCCTTTTTAAGATGACATAATTTAAACAAACGTTTGGCATACCATATGATCCAGGTGAGCAAACCCAGCACTTCAGAAGCTGCAGCAGGAAGATCGCATGTTCAATGCCAGCTTAAGCTACAGAATGAGACCCTGTTAAAGTTATATGGTTATGAAAGTATAGTTATGTTAGAAAATTTTATTTTTGGAAAGGTTTACTGAAGTTTTAAAAGCACAAAGATTTAAGTTTATAATAATTTAAAATATATTCGCAAGTGATTTGTAGACATGGTTTAAACATATAGATACATCTAAACAAACCAAAATGTTAAAAATTGTCTAAGTAGGAGGTGAACTACAGGGCATATCCTTTAATAAATGGGCTTCCATGTGTTTTTTATATTCAAATCGTCGTGTAATAAACAGAAAAAAGTTAAACTTAAGGATAGAGAACTAATCTTGATTTCTTTCATGCGAACATTTTGTGAAGAATTTCTACTGTAGTTTGGTACACATTTATAAACAAATGAAAAGAAAATTGAAGAATTGCAAACTTCTATTTCCTGATTTCTTATATGAATTTCAGTTGTTACATTATTTGTTTTAAATATTAAATATTTACTATTGTCTGTGACAAACAGCATCTACATAATTCTCCCAACTTCTACATAAGCAGCAGTACTGTGCACTTAAAAAATTCTTACTGCAATATACTCATCATCACTAACCTTCTATTGTGCATGATACAGAAAAATGCTTCACAAACATTTTTATTAGGCATTATTAATGTCCTTTCCTAGATGTATTTCAAGTCGATTAAGCACATTTCTCTCCAGACTGACCTATTTATAAGCAAGATTTTTTCTCTTTATTTAGTTACAATTTATAGCTTTAAGCTTTCCAATTTTTTAAACCTAGATATTTTCTGAAGTTATCTTTGAGATAAAAATACTTTCAAGTAATGCTACTTTATTCTCTAACAGATTTGAGAATATAGAGTTACTATTTTCACTCAAAGAAATGATCTTTATACTATTCAATTTATGAAGAAAATTTCCAAATTGGATTTATATTTATATTTCATTCACTTTCCAAATCAGTTGTTTCTATAGTTATCACCAGGGTCAAAATTTTAGATTATTCCATTTATTGCTAAGTCTTTAAATTTTGCTTGAATAGAGGCAAAAATTTAAAGAATAATGTCTTTGATGTAAGAGAATTGGTTGGGACTCCAAACACTCATCTTTAATTGAAGCATATAATATTTGTACATGGCCCTCAATTTTCTCATCTGTAAAAATGGAGGGATTCTTGTGAGGATTTAATGAAGTCTCCATTGTGACTCATCCATCTCAGTATCTGGTTGATAGTAAGCGCACATTTATAACATGCCCAGTTTTTCATTCTTGCCATACATGTTTGTGAACACCTTTCAAGTGAAATTCAAGAATATCACTTGATTGTTTAACATAAGAATGAAGACTCATTCAGTTTTAGAACAGGACACAGGGGCATTAGAGTTTTTATGAACATTAAATGTTACTATTTCTGCTTATTTATTTTCAGTGTTGCTGAGTGCCACATGAAACAAATATGTGCACCCTCCTCACAGTCATGCTGAGACCTTCTATTTCTCTCAACATTTAATTAACTTTGGGAAAAGTCACACTTACACTTAAATGTCACCTTGAGCCAAAGATTTTTTTGGTAGTTTCTTTCTCCATGACATCTCCCAAATTTCTTTTTCTTGTTTGTTTTTTAATTGACAATAGATTTTTCTTTCTCATACAATATATTCTGATTACGGTTTCCCCTACCCTTACCCCTTCCACTTTCTCCCCATTTCCCCCAACCAGATCCATACCCCTTCTATCTCTCATTAGAAAATAAACAAGCATCTAAAAATAATAATAAAATAAAACTAGATAATTCAAAACAAGACCATAGGAATATATCTAACAACCAAGCCAAAAAAAAAAAAAAGAGTTGAAGAAAAAAGCACAAGAAATGCATATAGATGCAGAGACACAGACATTCACACACTCATGAATCTCATTAAAACCCAAACTGGAAAACCGAAAGCCATACTATGAATGCAAAAAAAATGTAAAGTAGAAAAAATAAAACAAACAAACAAAAGCAAAGAACCTCAAAGATACTACTGAGTTTGTTTTGTGTTGACTGCCTTAAGAGTGATTTTTTCCCAGTGAAATCCCTTGGAGAAAATTATCTTTATATTTGCAAGTCTCTATACAGAAAGCTATTAAACAGCTTCCTATTTCTCAAAAAAAAAAAAGTCCAACTCAGAAATCCACCTGCCTCTGCCTCTCAAGTTCTGAGTTAGAGATGGGAGTGTGTGTCCACTTCTTTCAGCTCTAGGACCCCGTCTGATGCAGACCCTGCAGGACCTGTGCATGCTGCCACATCCCTAAATTACACTTTTAGCATCCTATTCTGCAGGGTTCCTTGAGGTCTGAAGGAGGCATTTGATGGATACATCATCTCATTGAGGGCTGAGTGTTCCAAAATCTCTCACTTTCTGCACATTGTCTGGCTGTGGGTATCTGTATTTGTTCCTGTGTACTGCAGGAAGAAACTTCCCTGATAACAGCTAGGCAAGACACTGATCTATGAGTGTAGCAGAGTGTTGTTAGGAGTCATTTTATTGCTACCTTCCTTCAGCAGAACAGTAGTATTTGATTTTTTTCCTAGGTACCTGGCCTATCTAGTCTCAGGTTCCTGGCCATCCAAGCAGAGTTGATTATGGTCTTCTTCTCGTGGAGTGGACCTTAGCTCAAATCAGAAAGTAGTTCATTACTCCCATACATTGTGTACCACTATTGCATCACCGGATCTTACAGAGAAGTCATTCTCACAGGTTGAAGAGTTTGTAGATGAGTTGGTGTTTACCGTCTTCCCTTGATAACTTGCAGAGTATCTTCCAGTGCCATGGATATCATTCTGTAGGGGTGATGGTTCTAGGTGGGCACAAGCTCAGCTTCTCTGTGTTGAATGAGTTGTGTAGGTGTTGCCTTCAGCAACAGGGCCTTACTGTCAGTTTGTATAGAGCCACCAAGAGCCTTGGCAATCGCCTCGGTGCTTTGGGGTTCCCATGCGAACTCCCTTGGCCAAAAATTCCATTAGATACAACCCATTCTCAGCATTGGAATCTTCATTTGGTGGCAAGAGATGTCCAATTGGGTCTCCATCTCCCCTGTTGTTTGGTAATTTCGTTTACATCATTATATATATGTGTGTGTACACATATATAATGCATATGTATATATACATATATACATGTATATGATGATAATATGGAAGCATCTACTTTATTAGACCTTCATATAGCCCTCAGTTTTAACTGCCCCTCTCTATATTCCCTCCCTCTTCCCCCTCTTCCCTCACTTTCTGTTTGATCCCCTATTCCAGCCCCTGCCCATCTGTCCAATCCATAATTATCTATTCTATTTTCCCTTCCTAGAGAGATTCATCCATCCAAATTTCTATAGACTGCTGTCTTTTCATCTTTTTTTTCTTTTCTTCACTATTACAGAGTCTCTGAAATTGTAAAAGCTATGTTATGTAAAGTCGGTTTTATCAAAATGTTTTCTAGTAAATTCTTGATATGTAATGTAGTTGTCAAAAAAATGCATTGTAAACACCATGATCAATTTTTGTCTCAAAATATCTTCTTCATTGAGATTAGATCATAGTGTATTTATTTTCCATTTTACCTGCAGCTTAAAACAATGATTCCATTGATCAAAATGTGACATTTCTTAGGAATAGAATTTTAATACGCTACAGAATATTGCATGATGTGTTTCATTTCTAACACTGACTCCATCTCCAAGTATTTTTTTCTTTTTTCATTTAATTTACTTATTTTACATCCAGATTGCTAATTTTGACATATTGACCATTTATGATCTGAAAAGACAGAGATATTATCCCTAAATCCAGAGCAAGGTACAAGAAAGACAATTTTAAATAGAGAAAAGAACTATAAAAGTTGTAACATATTATACAGTCTGAACAGGTAACACTTAAGAATATATATATATATATATATATATATATATATATATATATATCAATTTATACTTGCAGGGGATAATAATTAATGAAAAAAGAGGTGATGAGTCTTAAAGAAAACAATTGTGGGTACATAGCAGTGCTTGGATGGAGGAAAGAGAAGTGAGAAGTGTTGTAGTTATATTATATATATATATATATATATAGTATCTCATAAATAAAAGAAAAAGTAAGATAGTACATATATTTTGTGTACAATATGCTCACAGACTCTGCACTTTCTGTGGTGAGTGTTCAAAGGATAGAAGCCAGGATGTCAGGGTGGATGGTAAGCACCCTTGTCCACTGAGTCATCTGACTGCAAATGTCCTTACTCCTTTAATTTTTCATCTTGAGCTATTACTATGTAACTTCCAATCATCCATCTTCATTCATATCTGTCCATTTTCACAAAAGCTTCTTAAAACCCAGCAGCACAATCTTATTCATTTTATTTTGTTCAATGTGAAAAGGTGACAACTTGCTTGTAGAAATAGTTAGATCATTCTTGAAAAAAATAGAAGAGGGAGATCAGTTTCCAATTTCATCCAGGCACGGTGGCACATACTTACTAATGTTATAAAACAATAAGAATACATGCATTAATACTACAGAACAATAAGAATATTTATGTATCCATAGGTTATTATTTCAGTAGAGAAAATCCAAGAAACAACTCAGTGGTTCATTCATTTTACAGGTTATCTGTGATGAAAAATTATTATTTTCGATTTCAGATTAAGTGGTGGCAAAGAAACTATATTACCTACAACATGGCATTGAACATTAGCACAAAAATGAGTATACTTACAAAATATTTTTAACTCTTACAGGAAAATGTGAACAGATTGAGACAATCCATGATTATATTGAATTATTCTAATTTTCTATAATTCTTTTTACTAATGACCTACTTTGAAGCAAAATTATAAAAATTCAAGGACATTAAATAATTTCCTTTTTCTTTCTTTAACTAGGATTTTCTCAAAGTAAAAAATCTGTAGTGTGAGACTCAAAACTCTTGTCCTCTAAATTCCATAGTCCATAGTGTATCAGACTTTTTTGATGCAGAAATCAAGTCTAGCTGACATGCTGGTGAGATCAACACAGGTACATCACTTCAACAAATAATGAAGACAGAGTTTAATAGACCTCCATTCAATCCATGGGGAAGTTTCCCTTCATTCTGGAGAAAACAGTGAAAATTATCATAAGCAGATATTTTAATTATCAGAGTATATGAGAAATGCTTATTTTGTTTTATCTTCTTTATAGATTTATTTATTTTTATGTGTATGAGTGTTCGCCTGCATGTATGTTTGTATACCATGTTCATGCCTGCTGCCCGAAGATGCCAGAAGAGTGTATTAAACCCTCTGGAACTGGAGTTACAGATATTTGTGAGCTATTATGTGAGTGCTAGAATCCTTTGCAAGAGCAGCAAGTGCTCTTAACTTCTGAGCCTTCTTTCCAGCCTTGCACCTATTTTATGCACTTATGGGTCTTATGGAAAATGACTAGAACATTACAGCTGCCCTCCGCTGCAGTAGTCTTTTCCCTCCCCGATCTTGTCCCCTTCTCCTCCATTGTCTCAGAGGTCTGTAAAATCATTTGATTTTGTTACTAGAATCCCATAACACCAAGCATACTGTTGCATATGCTTAGGAGTAGAAATAGGATTTACTGACATAAGTCCCTTCCTCTCAGACCTCAACTTTATTATATTTTCCGGTGACATAATATAAGCAACATACTGCTTTCCACACTTCTTTCTTCTTTCTGGACTATCTTCCAATATTTGCTCCAGCTTATTTTATTTTAGTATTTCTTTTGATTCAGTGAATTTATTTTTTTGAAGCACTTTCCCAATCCTTTACATTTTTGTTTAATACTGTATTAGTCTCACGGTACCATCTCTCAGAATATAACTATTTTAAGGCAAAACTACAAAATATTTCTGGTAAATACTTTCATTAACTGTTATATTGCTTTTCCACTCAGCGCCAGAATTCCTCTTAGGTATATTTCTGAATACAGATTAGATTGTGGCACAAAATTTAGCTTTTATGAAATGTGAGGGCAATTGTAATAGAAAAATCACCTTTATGTCTCTTTCAGTATTTACTACTGGCCAGCAAGGAGTATTAACACCGCAGTGTTTGTGTTGAGTCTTTATCTTTGCAAGTGTTGAGATATGATGAGAGGCTGAAGCCAGAGCATATGTCCCTGTGGGAAGGCGTCAGCCTCATGACTTTGAAGTACAGTCACAGCAGAATTGCCACGGTTTTGTGATTGCAATGTCTGATCCTTGACTCGCAGTTGCAGCCGGGGTGTCTGAACTCATTGTGGCTGGTTTATGTTCCCCACTTGCTGATTATGCAGGGTTAGCTTCCTGTCAGCCCAGGTCTGCACTTTTCTGGGAATCATGGCCAGTTAAACCAGAATCTACTCCTCCTTATTCTCCCATGACTCTGTATGCATCGGATTCCCTATATTAGGCTTCCTTTTGTGCACAGAATATCTAGAGTTGCTTCTGTTTTCTGGGGTGTGGCTTGAAGGAATTTTTAAATGGAGACTGGTAGAGAACACGTTAAGTATGTTTTTTATCTGGTTACATGAGGTGAAAGAATGGCAGGGAAATGGTTTCTGGTGGCTGATAAAAGGCAAGATGAGTGAGAAATAGGTCACCCGATACCTTCTTAATATGAAGGCTATCAATTCTGAAGAAAATCCTAGCTAATACAAGATTCTAAAGGCAAAGGCTGTGCCGTTGCCACATTATACTCACAGATCCAATAAGGTCTGGCCTAGAGATGCACGGCATTTGAAAGCACATGCCTGAAATGTGTGATGCATTCTGACCTCAGGAGCTTAAGCATATCCATGAAGAAAGTCACATTTAACTGGAATTTTGAAACACTATAATTAACATTTCAGACGTATCACAGGCAGAGAAATAAATGATTTAACAGAAGACAACTTTTAGAAATAGGAAGTTCAACACTGCTTTTAACCAGTGGATCTTTGAAAAGTGAAGTGAGACACTGGGAAAATAAAGACAAGGAAAACTTAGAATACCTTTATTTAAATTAATCTTACCTAGAAATATTTATCATTCTTTTATCTTAGATAAAATACTCATACCCATTTTTACTGTTGTTTTTCCAACTGGTAAATAAGAAATTATGTCTTTTCTCTACAACTGTGATCCCTTTTCCTATGTGCATTCAATATTAACCTTCCAAACGTCAGAGAATTGAATTTCAAACATTTATATTTTCTTTCACTTGTTAATTATAATATTGAACAGTTACACAGAATGGAAGCTTAATTTAAATTTAAATAAAAGTGATGATTTTCAAGAAGTGTTTAGGATTACTTTTCTTGTTCTGCAAGAAGTACAATAAATCAAGTGAAGCATTTTAAATACTTAATTTTCAAATATCTAATCCTTGTAGAGACTGGGACTGACCTTCAACATTACTGCAGCAAATCAATATTACCCAGAGAAGGATTTTATCTGTAAAGTGTGTTTACAGATAATAAAATTCAGTTTTTATGCAAAAAACTGATGAAACTTTAATATCTACTCTGGCAGGGTAGTGGTCTCAAGCAACCTTTTCCATTTATTCATTAATAACAAAGATTACATGCTTAGTATATGAGTGGAAATATCCACAAATGAAACAAACACCTGTTCCTGTCTATTGAGTGAACATTTCAATATGACAAGACACATATAAAAATTACTGTAAAATGCTACTTGTCTTGTTAATTATAGTGGCGGAGATTTCTATGAAAGTATCTTCATTCTTAGTAAAGAAAATATAACTGTATCTCATTGGTGACCTATGAAATTTTCATTATTTGCGATTCATTTTACTGAGTGAATATAATACAATAATAACAAACACAGTGGTATAATTGCATAAATCTGCTAAAATACATGTTGCATTAATTGCAGCTGTTGCTATCAGACACTATATATCAGTGAGTTAATCATTATATATATATATATATCACTCTTTAACAAATCTCTTCAGCTACTTATTTTTTAAATTTCCATGATTGCATATATTTATATGAATTAGTAGTATATAATATGCAATAACATATTATTGTTATATTATATATTAGTATATAATATTATAGTGTATATTACTATATTGTATATATGCAATACTAAAGTCAGGCTAATTAGCAGTTTCATCTTTTCTCACATTTACCATTATTCTGTGGTGAGAAAATGCATGAATGTTCCTTGATTCTTGAACATTCTTTGTTGCTGACGTTTTTCAGATTTTCTACACATAATTGGAAAGTTCACAATATCTTATAAGTAAGTGTGATCTTACCTGTAGGGTTTCTCTATAGGTGTTTCTTCGACTTGAAGAATATTTGCATACATTGTTCTTATGCTAAAAGTTATTGTTACATATTTTGACAATCAATAATGGGTACTGAGTTGGGTATTATGGCTTCTCCCTATAATCCTATCCATTCAAATCGTAGCACCCATGATGTTCTTTCAATAATATTTTATTCACGGACACTCAAGGTACCCCATATAGGCAAAAATCTACCAAACCCATATTGCATTCAGAGTTAAGCACAACCTGTCTCCCACAATCCCATTGCTGTATTCCCTGTATTTATTACAATGGCACCTTGCTTCCCCTTGGAATAATGTCTTTAGTTATTCAATAGGTGTCAGTGAACAGTGTTTTGTTCATAAGTGAAGAAAATTGTGCATTCTAAATCCATGTTCAAAATTATCCATCACAATTACAAAGAAAGTACTGTCTTTCCTAATAGTCTATAAATATAAGCTAAAATTTTATAACATTCAGGTAATATTCAGGAAAATACACTAAATGTTGATAAATATAGTCCATGATACAAGCTTTTTGATATGTTCTAGCCAGAATTTTATTGCTATCTATGACAAAATATCTGAGAAAGGCAACTAAAAGAAGGGAAGACATAACTGAACTCATGGATTCTCAGTTTTCAGTCCATGGCTGGCTGACCCTACTGCTATTAGAAAGATCTGGGAGGAGAGATGTGGTATTAGGGAGTATGGTATTGCTACGACAGGCCTGGCTATGCTGCTGCTGGTGGAATGTGGACTTTGTGTTAGGAAAGCAGTTGAACACTTTAAGCAGGGCTTAATGGACCATACTAGTAGAAACATAAAAGATAGTGGTGCTGAAAACAATGTAGATTATGAGCACACAGCAAAAGAGTTTTCAGAGAAGAGGAATATTCATAAGTGGCCTAGAGACATTTCTTGTGATATTTTGGTGAACTATGTGACTGCTTTTTGTCCTTGTCAAAAAAAAAAATTACCTGAGGCTAAACTGAAGGGTTTTGGATTAATGGCATTGGCAGAGATTTCAAATTAGTCTAGTACTGATTTTGTTATGTAGTTACTAGTGGTCACTCTTGTGCAGATCTATAATGAAAAGGAGCAAGATAAGCAAGTGAAAATGTATAGTTTGAAGAGAAAAGAGGCACCAGAAAGTATAATAGAGCTAATACCAGTGCTCCAGGAGATAAAAGGCTCACAGAAAAGCCTGATGCTAAATGGCATAAAGGGAATGGTGACCTCAGGGCAAGACCCTCCTGCTCCCCAACTAAGCTTCCAACTTGTGAAAAGGAATTGAAGAAAAGCTTAACCAATGAAGGAAACCATCGATAACAGAAAGTTGATACAGTTGAAATTGAATGAGAGGGCCATGTTCCAACCCTAGTAAGCAACAGAACTTGGTGACTTTTGAGGTAAAGAATTCAAGAAAGAGGTTGTGAAATTTCCCTCTAAGAATAAGGAAAGTTGCTGAGCCCAGGTGTGTATCGATGGTGTCTCTGCATTGAGACCCAGAAAGGCCATTGTTAAAGCTGTGAAAGTGAAGCCTGGATTTTGTTGGAGACCCAAAGATGCTGGAGATATCAGAGCTGTGGGATACCTGCCAAGAAGAGCTGTAGGCTAGCTGTGGATCCAGCCCAACAGAGATAAATATGTTGCAGTCAACAACATTGAAAGGAGTTGGAGATCTGAAGAACACTTTGATATCAGACATTGAGATGCAGAATTTGGAGTTTTCCCTGCTGGTTTGGCATCTCATTTTGTGCCATTGTATGTTGGACGTGTGAGATCTGCTTTTTGATTTTGGTTTTCGGGGGGGGGGTTAGAGTTAAGAGATAGCCATAAGTCTCAGAAGAGATTTTAAACTTTGGATTTTTAAACAGTGTTGATAGATTATGTGGACTTTTTAAGCTAAACTGAATGCATTTTTGCATTATGATATTGTTACTAGCCTACAGAGGCTGGGGCACAGAGAGTGAAATGTGGTGGTTTGAATAAGAATGACTTTCATCCAGTCTTATATTTGAATGCTTAGTCACCAGGAAGTGGCACTATTTTTTTAAGTGAGATTACAAGGATTTGGAGGTGTGGTCTTGTTGGAGAAAGTATGTCATTTGAGGTTTCAAAAGGCCAGTTCTCTCTTCTCTCTCTCTCTCTCTTCTCTCTCTCTCTCTCTCTCTCTCTCTCTCTCTCTCTCTCTCTCTCTCTCTCTCTCTCCTTCAGATCGTGATGTAGCTCTCAGCTACTGCTCCAATCCCTGTATGCCATTTTCTCCACCATGATGATAATGGACTAAACCTCTAGAATTGTAAGCAAGCCCCCAGTCAAATGTTGTCTTTTATAAAGCTACCTAGGTCATGATGTGTCTTCTCACCAATAGAATATTGACGAAGACAAGGCACATTCAAAGGAAAAGTGTTCAAATCACTTGGGCACTTGCAAGATGTGTTCCTTGTTCTTCAGTGGCATTTTCCAAATGTTTGTGGACCATTTTCAAACTCTAGATTTGACTTTATAATGCTACTTAACATTCACTAAATATCTTGGCTTGGTTTTTATTTCTCTGGATACATTTTCTTATATACTGATAATAGCGTTTCTCTTCCTTCTTAGAATCCTGACACCACTTTAGTAATGTCAGCATCCAATTGAGTACTTCACCCAATCCACTTATAGTCTTGATCCCACATCTGTCCTCTTTTTCTACCATAAGCAGCACATTGGTCCATCCCTTATTGATCCATTTAGAACTGAAATATCTCTAAATTTTTAATCCCCTGTTCTCGGTCATCTGTTATTTGAATGATCATATAATATGATACTTTCATTTGAATTATTTATTGGTCTTATTTCCAGCTTATTGAAATAATCTTTCCTTCACTTTTAAATTTTGTTTTTCTGGATTATATTCTGTTAAGGACCATTACCAACTCTTACCAACCATTTTTTAATGAAAATAGATTTTTTTTCATAAAATATGTTTTGTTTATGGTTTTTCCTTCTCCAATGCTCCCAGATCTCCCTGACCTCCTCATTTGCCCAAATCCATACTTTTTTATTTTTTCTCTCATTAGAATACAAAGAGGACTCTTAAAAATAATAATAAAATAAGATAAAATTTAAAAATGAACCAGAATAGTACAAAACAAACAGAAAAAAAAAAGAGGTAAGAAAAAAACACAGTACACATAAATAGACCCAGAGACAAACACATTTGCACACACAGAAACCCTACATAAGCACAACACTGGAAAGCATAATATGTATGCAAAAGACCAATATGGGAAAAAAGAAAAAACAGTGCCCAGAAATATCATTATGAGAAAAAAAAAAACAAACCTCTAAAGATGTCATTGAGTTCATTTCTGGGTATGTGGCCCTTCCTTAAGAGAGGTTTATCCAGTAAGATTCCTTTGGAGGAAAAAACATGCAAGTAGTTATCAATAGGAGACAGCTTACAGGTTAGGGATGAGAGTTTGTGTCTGTTTTCCCTCTCAGAGCTGGATCCCATCTGCCTTAGACCTCTGCAGGCCCTGTGCATGCTACCACAGACTCTGTGAGTTCAAATGTCTGATTGTCCTCCTGTATTTAGAAGAACTTGTTTCCTTGGTGTCTTCCATCCCCTCTGGCTCTTACAATCTTTCTGTCTTCTCTTCTGCAGAGTTACCTGTGCTCGAAGGAGAAGTATTTAATGGAAACATCCCATTTGGGACCTAGTGTTCCAAGGTCTCTCACTCTCTGAATGCTGTCAGGCTGTAGGTCTCTGTATTTGCTCCCATATACTGCAGAAGGTAGCTTCTCTGATGACGGCTGGGCTGGTAAAGACAGTGATCTATAAAGATGGCCGAATATCATTAGTAGTCATTTTATTTCCATGTTCTTAAAGTTTAGCAGAAGTGGTATTTGACTTTTCCCCCAAAGTCTCTGGCCTACCTAGTCCCAGGTTCATGGTTACCAAGCAGCGTTGTGTACGGCTGCCACGTCATAGAGTAGGTCTTAACTCAAATCATATACATCTTGTTAGTCCCACAGGTTTGAGCCACTATTGTACTAGTGCATCTGGCAGGCATGTCACCATTGTGAGTCAAAGGGTTTATAGCTGGGCTGGTATTTACCTTTCTCCTCTGGTTGAATACAAAATACCTTCCAATACCATGAACAGTAGTTAATAGGGGCAAAGACTAGTTAAGCACAAACTTGACTTTTCCAGTTGTTGTCTTCAGCAAAAGAAACTTATCATGAGCTTCTGGAGAACAGCAAATAGCCTTGACAATGGCCTGAGCTGCTTAGGGATTTCCATGGAACTCCTTTGTCCAACAGCTTGATTAGATGTAACCCATTTCTGGAACTGGAGATATCATTTACTAATGAGCGCTGTCTAGCTCTGGCTTTGCCTATCCTGTTATTTAGTTACTCCATTTAAATCTCATTCACAATTGTATATATTTTAATAAGCTTCTACTATATTAGGTTTCCATACAATAGCCCAGAGTTTTAGCTCTGCCTCCTGTGTTCCCTCCCTTATTGCCCTCTTCTCTCCCCCCACCTCCATATTCGTTTGAGCTTCCTGTTCTAGCTCTCTCACTCCCTGTACATCTAGCTAAAATTTTGTGTCCTGATAACACCTGTTTGTCAGTCTTAATCACCCCAGTTATCTGTCAATATGACCTTTATTTTTACAAAAGCAAAAATAAGGAAAAATATGGAAAATCATAAACCGTGTATCAAACCTTTCAAAATCTAATGTACTTAATACTTATTTGTCTACAGTGTTATTAGTACTGTAGATGAGAAACTATCTAATGGTCCTAAATACATCCCTACTAAGGCACACATTGATACATATGCTTTTGGCATGCATATTTCTACATATGTACACACACTGAGATATAGCATTCTCTGTGATTTTCTCTCAATGTACATCTGCAAAATTCAAACTTTTGTTGTTAGTATGTTTCCTTTTATACACTTGAAAAACACTATCTCATGCCTTTCTTCTCAATACAACATTTTATTAGTATATAATGAAACTGTTTCCTGTATGCATCAGCTTATATTTTCAGAGACAAAAGTTTATAGAACAAAATATAAATAAAATGAAATCCATCACCTCACCTCTCATTGTTTTCCCTGTATAAAATATATTAATACATATACACTTTAACCTTCAGATTCGGAGTAAACAAAAATTACATCAACAGCCATGAAAAACCTACATAATCTTATTTTACTTTCTCTCTAAATTCTGGATAGCCGAGAATGCCCAGATTTCAGAAAATAATGTGTATTGAAGCTCTACTTTGAAATATAATGAGTTCCAAGCTATCCTGTGCTACAAAGTAAGTCTCTGTCATAAACACACTCACAGACATAGACACAGACACAGACACAGACACACACACACACACACACACACACACACACACACACAAAGGGAGGGAGAGGGAACCTATACATCGTAAAGACAGTGATATATGTTATTATAGTCATTTGAATATGAATGACCCCCACAGGCTCAGGTATTTTAATGCTTGGTCACTAGGGAGTGGTGGTATGTAAAGGGGATTAGAGGGTTCAGCTTTGTTGGAGCAGGCATGGCCATGCTGAAGAAAATGAGTCATTGGAAGTGTGCTTTGGGGTTTCAAAAGCTCAAGCCAAACCTAGTACCTCGCTCTTTCTTCCTGCTAACTCCAGATCCTGGTGTAGAATTCTCAAGGTCCCAAGCATCAAGTCTGCCCGCATGCTGCCATGCTGGTAATGGACTGGACCTCTATACTCTAAGCAAGTCCCAATTAAATGTTTTCCTTCATAAGAGTTGCCATGGTCTTGGTGTGTCTTCACAGTAATAGAACACTGACTAAGGCACATAAAATAACAACTGTCCTAAAGGCATATCACGTCACTTGACCCTGCTTAATTTGTCTACATAGTAATTATCATCACTGATGACTCTGCTTAGTTTTATCAATATTCCTTTGTTTGCTTTCTTTTTTTATTTTTTAAAGTCAATGTCTGTAGCATGAATCTTAGAGAGTCTTGCCAATTCCTCAGCTGGTCCTGTTTCCTCAGACTGGAAGCTTCTGTGTCCTCATCCCAGTGGCTCTCAGCTGAACTGCTGCTCGAAGCCTGAATGCTTAACCAGCCAAAATGCTTAACCAGGCCAAAAGCTTCTAGTTTCTGGTCCTCACGCCTTATAAACCTTTCTTCTTTCTACCACCACTCCCTGGGATTAAAGGTTGCTTTCTGGGATTAAAGGCATGAGTCACCATGCCTGGCTGTTTCCAATGTGGCCTTGAACTCACAGAGATCCAGAGGGATTTCTGTCTCTGGAATGCTAGGATTAAAGACCTGTGCTACCACTGCCTAACCTCTATGTTTAATATTGTGGCTTTTCTGTTCTCTGACCACAGATAAGTTTATTAGGATACACAATATTTTGGGGAACACAATACCACCACAAATGCCCATTACTTTCCTCCCTGCTGTGAATAAATACTTGACAATAAGAAAATTTAGAGAGAGGAAGGGCTTATTCAAGACAATGATTTGGGAGCAATACATATTATTCTAACATGAAAATCATAATGGTAAGAAATAGAATAGTCTGGACACACTGGATCTGCAGTCAAGAAGCAAAATGGACAGGAAGTGGGTCCATGGTATCAAATCTCAAGATCCATCCCCAGAATCTCACTTCCTCCAGTGAGGTTTCAGTTCATAAATGTTCTACAGCCTTCCAAGACAGTCCTAGCAACTGAAGACAAAGTGTTCAAATCCATGAGTCTGAGAGTGACTCTATACTCATACCATAATAATGCGTATGTATGGGGCTCAGAAGAAAGAATGAGCAAGATAACTCTCTGTGCATCCACTGGGAATACACAGTCCTTAGAGTCATTTTCACTACCACTCAAATGATTCAGTGATGTTAAAAGCAGCTTGCTTCTCCAAACTGCCACAAACGTTTTTAAAAAGTTGCTACTTCTGAAGCTAGGAGGGCAACTTTTAAGAATACTGAAGTTGAGTGTTGTTAGACAATAACTGATTTCTTTTATGCTAGAATTCATATTTATACTAAATGTTTAATTCCCTCCAGAATTATTTTTCAGATAATTTCAGAATGAAACAAGAATCAATACATATAGTGAAGGAAAAGATACTCTTAAAAGGTTTATTCTGCATTTGAAAGCTGGAAAAAAATAATTAAACAGGTGACAATAACCATTTGACTAAAAATATTTACCAAACAAATTTATTTATTTGAATATCTTTATAAATGCTAACTACTTATAATTTGGTTCATAAATAAGTCCCTCTGACTGAAAATTACATTTCTGTCAATGCTACCACTTAGCATAAATTTCTGTTTTAGAAAAAGTCATCAAAATATTATTAAAATTGGGAAGATTTGAAGGGGTGGAATTAGGAGGTAGATTCAAAACACACTGCTTGCATGTGTGAAACCCTTAAAGAACAATTTAAAATTATCTTTAAAGGATGGAAACTAAGGCTAATGTATATTCAATGTGAGGTTTATATTATACCCTACTTAGATTTTCCATTTGTATCTTGGAAGTACTGTTGTAAGTTAGTATAATTATTTTTTACTTCAAACAAAAATAATATATTTTCTCAGTGCTTTTTATCAATATTTGCATCTGTTATAGGCCCTTCCTTCAGGATTCTCTAATGAAAACTCCATCCCTTGTCTCTCTCATCTCAACATCTTTAGAATCACTAACCTGGACCTGGAGATTCTCAAGCTCTTACATAATCTCTTTTTTTTTAATATAGATTGGGTAAATAGTTGCATCTACTGATTTTTTAAAAATATGATTTTTGTGGGCATTCTGTATTTAATTAATTTCTAAAATTGTCATAGTGAATTGATATTTTCATGACTTATTTATTTTATTTTTGTATGTTTGACTAGGTTTGTTCACATGTATGTGCATTAAATGGCTGTCTAGTGCTCACAGAGTTCACAAGAGGCATCTGATCCCCAGAAACTGGGTTCACAGATAGTTATGAGCCACTATGTAGACAGTAGGATTCAAACCCAGGTCCATGGCAAGAGTTACAAGTGCTCTTGACCACTCAGTCATCTTTTCAGTCCCTGATATCTATATTTTATCAATTCAATTTGACTGTTTTTTTTCCTAGAGAAAAGGGAGAGCATATTTGAACTCCAAGTTTTAGCTCCTGATCATCAAACTTCAGCCATAAGATAAATTTCTAACACCATAAAATAAACTAAGTAAAACATTTTTATATTACATTATACAATAGAAAACTGGGTTAAAATCTAATGAGATTTTTTTAAGTGGGCTTGTTGCAATTTTCTATCTCTCACATATATACACATATACATGTATACATGTATATGCACACATAAGAATGTGGATAATTTAACTGAGGGAATTTTAACAGTTTTTTTATAGTGTAAGTGACAGGACTAATTATTCTTATTATATAAGTATATCTACAGGTAGGATTCTGGTATTGAAGGGGATAAATACTTCTTTTTCTTTGAGTAACAGCCAGAATTTTTAAATACATTTCAGTCTTTGGCAACCAATTCCATTTTTAAACTCCACAATAAAAATAGCTAATATAGAATATAAACACAGAACAATGAACAGAATGCCAACATAAGCACAATTAGGGTAACATTGAAAGATTCACAGTGGAACAATCAAATAGAAAAGTACCATTGAACTAGAAAAAAAAAAACTTTAATGTGAGAAAAAGTTTTCTTATTGAGATAGCAAAATCCAGTAAAGCTGTAAAGGCCTGTGGTAAAGTGAGTGGGAACTGGCTAAAATGCCTCCAAGATATCTGTCTTCAAAAATAGCTGTCCTCTGGGCTCTGTAACACTGAAAAGAATATTGGCTTTATTCTAAATGTAATGCTGTGCTATTAGCAAATTCTAAGTATACAAGTATTGTTATCTAACTTACATTTTTGTAAAACCATCTAGCTGAGTATAGTAGGCCATGACTGTAACAGTAAATTAAATCAAAATTAGCATTCCTATCAATTTTTTAAATTAAGTATGCAGTCAATATACTTAGAGAAATAATGAAACTTTATTAAAAAGTGACTATAATAAAATATGAGTTATACACCTCAAGGAAAAGCAAAGCACACCAAAACCATGTTTAACTATAATCTAAAATAATTCCATGAAACATTATTGAGAAGCACAAATCAGGGTTCGTTTATACTATTCATTTAAAAATGAAATTACAACAATTTAATTAAACATGTAGTAGAATGCTTCATTCTAAGGGTATGTTCTGAGGATTACTGATTGTTAGAAAAAGTGCCACATTTTCTAGGATTTTTTAAAATAACTTGATATTTCATACATCTATCCAATATATTTTGGTTATCTTTACCACTACCCCCTTCTACCTCCCTGAAGCTGTCCCGGGGACCTGCAAACCACATCTCTCTCCCTACTTTTGGTCTTATTTCAAAAGTCAACTTGTTTAGCTATTTATACATAACCCTGTACTTTAGAAATTAAATGACTTGAAAAACAGTACACGGTTGTTTGTAAGAGGAGCTGAGTTATAAAAACAGACATCTTCATTTGGTGCTTTATACAGACTGAACAGTTATATTTATGTACTTAAAATATATGTACATGGGCTGGAGAGATGGCTCAGAGGTTAAGTGCACTGGCTGCTCTTCCAAAGGTCCTGAGTTCAATTCCCAGCAACCACATGGTGGTTCACAACCATCTATAATGAGATCTGGTGCCCTCTTCTGACCTGCAGGCATACATGCAAGAAGAACACTGTATTCATAAATAAATAAATCTTAAAAAAAGGAACCTAATTGTCTTGCTAGAAACCTCATCCAATGACTGAGGGAACTGGATGCAGAGATCCATGGCCAGGCCCCAGGTGGAGCTCCAGGAGCCCAATTGGCAAGAAAGAGGAGGGTTTGTATGATTGTTGAGACCAAGATTGGAAAAAGCACAGGGACAAATAGCCTAATAAATGGAAACACATGAACTATGAACCAACAGCTGAGGAGCCCCCAACTGGATCAGGCCCTCTGGATAAGTGAGGACAGTTGATTAGCTTGATCTGTTTGGGAGGCATCCAGGCAGTGGGACCAGGACCTGTCCTCCGTGCATGAGTTGGCTGTTTGGAACCTGGGGCTTATACAGGGACACTTGGCTCAGCCTGGGAGGAGGGGACTGGACCTGCTTGGACTGAATCTACCAGGTTAAACTCAATCCCCAGAGGAGTCTTTGCCCTGGAGGAGATGGGAATGGAACGGGGGTGGGAGGGGGGATGACAAGGGAATCCGTGGCTGATATGTAAAATTAAATTAAATTATAAAATAAAATTTAAAAAATAAATAATAAAATAAAATATATGTATGTTAAAACGATTAATGTAAAAGAGGTCATGAATCTGAAAGAGAGCAAGAGAGGACATATGGGAAGATTCAAAGGGAAGAAAAGAGATATTACACAATTTTGTAATCTCAAAAATAAAATGAATAATAAAGAGGTACTAATTTCAGAAAAGAAATATCTACTTTAACACCAATGCTTTGTAGTTCAGCAGTTTGTAAACTTTGAAAAGATATTATAGACATTAAAACAATGTTTAAAATTAAGTGTTTCATTAGAACATCATCACAGGGTTCTTACACATGCTTTATAAAGAACTGTCAAATTTTAAACAGGGGTGCCATTTGTTTCTGTGTTTGAGAAACCTGATAACGAAAAAGAATTATTAAATCGGTTAAAAGAACACTGGAGTGAATAATTTTAGCAACGCAATGGGGAGACACAGAACATTACTAAGCAAGAAGATCAGAATAAAAATAATAATAATAGGCTGAATAAATGAGAGAGCTCAGCAGGTATGGTTCTTGGCACCCAGCCCAGAATCCTGAGTTTAATTCCCAGAACCCACATAGTGAAATAAGGAAACTATGTCCCATTATTTTTTCTATGACCTCTACAAGCATGCCATGGCACTAATACACACACAAACATGCATTCTCTCTCTCTCTCTCTCTCTCTCTCTCTCTCTCTCTCTCTCTCTCTCTCTCTCCCTCTCTCTCTCTCATGTAATGCAAATTCTTAAAAAGTATATCATGTTCTTGAATGAATAAATCACAACAGAAACCCTATTTACTCAAAGACAAACAGGACAATGGCCAAAAAAAACAAAACAAAAGTAAATACTTTTCTAGAAGTGTGTATACGAATCAGTGGCATGGACTTCTGTATCATTATTATTACCATTGACTTGTTTGATGATGATTTATTTCTTTTAACTCTTCCAAAAATGTAGCTTTTATGAATGTACTGCATGAATGTTGATCATGATGTGTATGCTTGCTACAACTGGAGTCAGAAAATATGAGAAAAACAGTGCACAGGATGTAACAGGAAACTCCTTGACACTTGAATACAAGCAATGCAGCTATTGTCAGAGAAAGAAAACAGTTCAAGAAGACAATGAATTGGTTGCTTGTTGTAAGAAAATTTACTTTTATGAGTATAAGTTAAGAAACAACAGCCGCAGGGATGTGGGGAAAGGGCTCAGTAGGTAAAATGTTGGCTGAGCAAGCATAGGACCCCGGGGTTGGGCCCTCTATGCTCCAATAAAGGTCATGCGTGATGTCATGCATTTGTAAAATCCCAGTTTTGAGAGGATAGAGGCAGTCAGTCTTGTGGAATTGGGAGCTCCCAGTTCAGAGCCAGTGCCTTTCTTAAAACAAGAATATGGAGAACCATATGAGGAGGTCATTCTGACATGAATTTCATATGATCGTGCACAATCACATGCACACAAAGACATACACCACACATACTCATATACCACACTCCATAATGTAGCTTAACATTTTACAAAACTGACTTTTCAAAGTAAAAAAAATTTTCAGGATAAAGAACAAACTCATTTTGAAAAACATACTGTTTGCATATGTTTATACCTAACTATAGAGCCTCAATATTATAATAATGTATAAAACAATCAACAGAATTAAAGACAGAAGGAAAGATTTCCACAAACACCATAGGATGTTCTACATCTTACTCCTTGAAATTGAGTAGTAAATAACAAAATGTAGTTGAAAATAATCTCTAATACTTCTTTATAATACAGAATTAATATTTATGAAAGGCTGTTTCAGACAATTTCTACACAGAATGGCTCATTTTCTGTTTTAAAATATTTATTTTTACTTACACGTGTGTGAGCAAGTGCATATGCGTGCATTCGTGCCTGTGTGCGTGCGTGTGTGCGTGCATGTGTGTGTGTGTGTGTGTGTGTGTGTGTGTGTGTGTGTGTGTGTGTTCCATGGTGTACAGGAGCTCTCAGTAGTCAAAAAAGGCTGGGGACTACAGGTGGTTGTGAGCCACCTGCAGGGAATGGAACTCAGGTTCTCTGAAGGACAGTAAGTGCTGAGACAGTCTACAGCCCCATTTTCCTAGTCTGCTTTCTATAGTTATGATAAAGACCATGATCAAGAGTGACTTGGGAAGGATAGAGTTTATTTATTCCTTATTCTCCATCATAAAGGGAAGTCAGTGAGGAGCTCAAGACAGGAACTTGGAGGCAGGAACTGAAGCAGGGGCCATGGAGAATTGCTACTTACTGGCTTGCTTCTTCACTCACATTCAGCTGCTTTTCCTATACCTCCCAGGATATTTTCCCTCTGGTGTCACTGCTCATAGTTGTCTGGGCCATCCCACATCAGTCATTAATCATAAAACTTGCCTACTGCATAATCTGATGGAGGCAAATTGTAAGGTGAGGTTTCTTCTTCCTAGATGACTCCAACCTCTCAAGTTAACAAAGTGACCAGTACAACCAGTATATATATATATATATATATATATATATATATATATATATATATATTTGCAAGATGGGTTATAAAGGTGGGCATTACATCTCACTGAATCGTAGAATATCAATATCATAAAGAAAAAAATACCTTACACCATAAGAATAAAAATTGAAAATCAAAATAATGACATACTGAGAGGAAAAGTCAAGCATTTGAAACATAACAAGACATTTCTCCATAATACATGGGTTAAAGACAAAATAAACCATTTTGAGCTAAATTAAAATGAAGTTTAGAAATTATTTCAATTAAATGGTAATGTATCCTACAAAAAACTGAAATTCAGATAAAAGAGCAATGAAATAAAACACATATTTTAAATGTTTATATTAAACTTTAAATATCTAGATACAAATATCCTGAGAAGATTTTATTTGTTCACTTTTTATCACTGATGTAAGACAATGTAATTCAATTAACATGTTTTTATTCATTTCTAAGTAAGAAGATTAATAGACTGAAGATTTTGAAAAATAAAATCTTCATGCCTGGTATCACAGATAGCCCACTTCCAAGAAGAGACAAATCAGGTATTTGGCTCCATGATCATGTTTGAATAGAATTTTCAAGGCCCTGAGTGTAACAACCCTCTATGCCACAAAGGATTAGAATAAAATTAAAAGACCAGTCTCCAAATTAATAAATAAAATAAATTGTTTTAATTTTTCAGACAATATACTTTTACAGTGTGAAATAAATGTGAAATCATAGAATGGCAGGTCAGGATCTTTAAAAAAATATTTTGAGCCTATGCAATATTATCTCAGGAAAATGTTCATTGCATTCTTTATTCAAAAAAACTTTTTCTGCTTTCATATCCATTCTTCCTCTTACAATTTATCATTCATTTCTGATGTTTGAAAGGCTTTCCCTGGGACAGACTCCACATTAGCAACAAGACACTTTTGTGCAATCGCTTTAAAGGCTGGTGATCTAATTTTTGGTTATAAAACTTTGATATTTTCTAAAGTATTGTCAACTCTCAAAGAAATAATCTTTTGCTCCACTCTGGCGTGTGGTACCAGGTGATTCATTTGAGAAATTAAAAGTATAATAACTTCAAATGAAACTGAAAATGACAACTTTCTGTAGCATGGAAATACATAATTTGGAAAGAATTTAGTTTTTTTTAAAATATCCTAACATTGCTAAAATGTAATGTGCAGCACAATCATTAAATCATTGTTAAAATATAACAGCTGCATTTGATCTATATGTAATCTTTTACATTTTGTGAACTATATATTCATACATGATATGTACTTTCTTATGAATAGCATTTATAAAATATACTTCTTATAATATAGTAAAAGAAAAGTGATTTTTTTAATATTTAAGGAATTTTAGTTTTGAACTGGTGGGAAGCTCAGTGTAGTAGCCATAACCTACCTTGTACATGGCCTTAATTTGATCCTCAGCACCCAACACAAAAAAAAAAATGGTAATTTCATTTATATATTTTATACAGATAATATCTTGATTTTAAAATTGATAAGTGGCCGGGCGGTGGTGGCGCACGCCTTTAATCCCAGCACTCGGGAGGCAGAGGCAGGCGGATCTCTGTGAGTTCGAGGCCAGCCTGGGCTACCAAGTGAGTTCCAGGAAAGGCGCAAAAGCTACACAGAGAGACCCTGTCTCAAAATAAATAAATAAATAAATAAATAAATAAATAAATAAATAAATAAATAAAATTGATAAGTATGTTGCTTGTATAGTATCAAAGATAATTTGGCATAAGATTCAAATTTGATGCTTGTAACTGGTAAAAGGAAAAAAATAATGAAGCTCTCTGAATATAAGTGTTTTTCTTTGTGAGGAACATACTCCTGCCCTGTTACTGCTGATCTGAAGAAGGCTTAAATCACATAGGCTGGGAGCGTGTCCATTGAAGGAAAGCAGATCTGCTCCTTATTACCTGTGAAGCCAGGAGCAAGCTTTACTTGAAACTTCCTTATTCTTCATCTGCAGGTGAGAAACAATATTGTATGCCCTGGGGGCATTCTATAGACATTTGGGAACATGGCAAGGAGATTTTCCAAAGCTGAAGCACAGGAACTATCATGTATAAATGTTTAATAAATAACGATTTTCTTTATAACAAGTCACTTTCTTTACAAAATTCTGAACTGTTTTTAAAATGTGCTTGAATAAAAAGGCTTTAAGGGACAACCTTTTATATATATTCAAAGTTGAAAGTAAGGAGCCCTTTAACTTTGTATTTGATTAGATTAAAAACAGTGTAACACATGAAATATGAACCAATGGCTGAGTGGTCACCAACTTGATCAGGCCCTCTGAGTGGGTGAGACAGTGGCCTGATCTGTTTGGGAGGCATCCAGGCAGTGGGACCGTGTCCTGTGCTCATTGCATGAGATAGCTGTTTGAAACCTGGGGCCTATGCAGGGTCGCTTGGCTCAGCCTGGGAGGAGGGGACTGGACCTACCTGGACTGAGTCTACCAGGTTGATCTCAGTCTGCGGGGAAGGCTTTGCCCTGGAGAAGATGGGAATGGGGGGAGGGGTGGGGAGAAGGTGAGGGGGGCGGGAGGGGGGAGAACAAAGGAATCCGTGGCTGATATGTAGAACTGAATTGTATTGCAAAATAAAAATTGAAAAAAAAAAAAAAAAAAAAAAAAAAACAGTGTAACACCAGGCAGTGGCACCACACACCTTTAATCCCGGGACTTGGGAGGTAGAGGCAGGCAGTTCTCTGAGTTCAAGACCAGCATCTCCTTCAGAGCTAGTTCCAGAACAGCCAGGGTTACACAGAGAAACCCTGTCTTGAAAAACCAAAAAATTAAAAAAAAAGTGTAACTTTATTTGAATTACTTTAACTAATCATCCTTACTCTGCTACATTCTCTAATTTAGCTTCACATTAAGAATGTTTTTTCTGTGAATGTTCTATAAGTGGGAATATAGTCTCACATGGCTGAAGTTCCAAAGCATATTGCTTATCCCTAACCTAAGACTAAAAGCCCTGAAAGAAAATAAATCCAGTTGCTAATAAAGCAAATAACTAAGCTATTTGCATTTTCTGTGTATTGATGCATAAAAGATTTCAGTTAGAAAAAAAGGGGGGGAGTGAAGGTAGAGTTCAGAAAAGCCAGGAAAAGAATTTTAAATGTCTTTAAACCACATGACAAACATCACTAACCTGGTATAAAATCAAATGGGAGCTAGGGTGATAGCGGGTACAGGCACAAAGAATTGAGTTTGATCACTAGAACATAGGTGTAAAACAGAAGAAGCAAAGTGTGATGGTTCATACCTTATCATTGTAAAGATAGAATCTGGAGGATACCTGAGACTTGCTGGCCAGCCTGACTAGCCTGGTTACAAAGCTACAGGCCAGTCAGAGTCTCATTCCCCAAATCAAGTGGAAGACTGGGGAGATGATTCAGTAAGTCTCTGTGCGAGTAAGAAGACTTGAGTCAGATCTTAAGCATCTTCACAAAAAACAGGCATGGCAGAATACGCCTGTTACCCCAGCACTGTGGGTGGAGTAGAGTGGTGAGTGGAGACAAGCACATTTCTGGGTCTGATTGCCAACCAGTTAGTATAGCCAAGTAGATGAGCTCCAGTTCAGTGAGAAATATTATACATAAAAAACAAGTGTCTTATTTAGGGTTTTATTGTTGAAGATAGATGCCATGACCAAGCAACTCTTATAAAGGAAGACACTTAACTGGGGTGGCTTGCAGGTTCAAAGGTCTAGTCCATTATCATCATGGCAGGAAGCATGGTGGCATGCAGACAGACATGGTGCTGGAGAAGCAGCTGAGAGTCCTACATCTTGATCTGTAGAGAGCAGGAAGGGACAGTGACATTGAGCCTGACTTGAGCTTCTGAGAACTCAAAGCCCAACTCCTGTGACACGCTTCCCCCAACAAGGCAACACCTACTACAACAAGATCATACTTCCAATAATGCCATTCCAGATGAGTCTATGGGGGCCATTTTCATTTCAAAATAGCACACTAAGTAAGTGGAAAATGATTGAGAAGACACATAATCCCTAGCTTCCACATGCACATATGCACACACTCAAACATGTACACATGCCACACAGAAACATAAACTGGGCAGGCACTACTTGAATAATCTGAAGACCAACAGTTGGAATTGTTCTTTGTCTTCCTTGTACATGCCTACCTGAACAAATATAAACATGTGATAAACATCAAAGGAATGAGAAATGGGAAATTTTCCGACATGGCAGGTGAGATCCAAAAAGGAAAAAGGAGCATTCTAAGATAATACTTTGTCCTGGAAAGCTGAAATATTATTGGAGCGATATTATCAGTTCATATTGATGTATCTGAAAGTCAACAGATGACTCTTGCCAGAGAATAGTGGATAGCTGTGCCAAAGATAAACCTTAAATATCTCCCAGGCC
The DNA here is from genome assembly GCF_949786415.1 of Peromyscus eremicus. NCBI lineage: Eukaryota > Metazoa > Chordata > Mammalia > Rodentia > Cricetidae > Peromyscus > Peromyscus eremicus. Next base: position 85,469,172 of record NC_081421.1, read on the forward strand.
CCCATACTGACAAAAACAAAGCTTGACTCTTTTTATTCCTCTTGTGTTAGTTAGAGTTCCTATTGCTGTGATGAAACATCATGAAAAAAAGAAAATTGGTGAGGAAAGGGTATATTTGCCTTACATTTCCATATCATAGTCTATCATTGAAGGAAATCAGGACAGGAACTCAAACAGGGCAGGAACCTGAAGCAGGAACTGATGCAGAGACCATGGAATGTTGCTGCTGGTTCCTCATGACTTACTCTGCCTCCTATTTTATAGAATCCAGGACCACCAGCCTAAGGATAGCACCACTCATGATAGACTGGGGCCTCATCCATCAATCACTAATTAAGAAAATGACCTACAGTCTTTCCCTATAGCCCAATATTATAGATTCATTTTCTCAAAGGAGGCTCCCTCCTCTCTGATGACTCTAGCTTGTGTGGAGTTGACATAAAATTATCCAGCACACCTCTATAAAATATTAATGATAAGGCACAACAGAAATTACCAAATAAAATCAAAATATCAATGTGGACCTTCAATTTTACATCTCCCAAAAGCAAAAATAATATTAAAGATCACATTTCCTCCCAGTTAGGACTTATTCCTCAACCTGCTGAAATCCTGAGAGAATGATCTCTATTGTTACTTACTTAAGTGTTGGCAGAATCATTTAAAGATATTTCCTCAGTAGGGCTGAATATTAACAGTTTACTCTAATCATGTCTATCTAACTTCTAGGTTTATAATTGTATGCATTTTGTGCCATACGATAGTGTGTGCATAGGAAATTCCAGGTATTTGTTCATAAGTTTGTTTTAAGTACTCAGGCAAATATAGTTAACTTCTCAATTTAACATAAGCAATCTCATTTAATTTTCTTTATCTTACTTTACTATTTAGTAGTATCATTTTTAAATGTTGTTTAATCTACATTGTATTAATTTTTTGGAGAACAATAACAAACTAACATAGATACAATGCATTTCTAGAACAAGTCACAAAATATTTTTATCTAAATTAATGTTTTTATGTAGCATATAGGTAGACTTTACAGCCTCATGAAGTCTTTTGTTATCAAGTGATTCTTCAGTAAAATGCTGACTTCATACATAGAAATATCATTTTAAATTGTGAAGATGCTTTAAAATGCATTTATTGTCATTCTTTGAAATGTTTCTAGCTTAAGTGTTAGGCAATCCAAGTTGTTTCCTTTATTTTTCTTTTTAAAACATTCTTCGTGGCACTTCACAGCCATTCTGTTGTTCAAGAGAAAAATAACAGTATTTGCAATTGAAGTAGGGTTAACATTTATAGTAGTCAGTACAAGCAGATAAAATCTACATGATTGGCTCAATGCTGTGAAATTTAGTCTTGACAAATGATGAAGAAGTTTAAATTAGAGAAGTCATTGAACCCTATGACTTAACAGCAAACAGCTTGGGATCTATACTCTGTAGCTTTTCACAGAGTGTGAGGCGATATCAGCATATGCATTGCCATGAACTTTTAGAGACACTCTTTACTCATCTGACAAGTACAATGAGCACAGGATTACTGTAGTACCCAAAAGGAGCCATTTAGGATTTTACTATTAAGTTATAATAACCAGAAAACCACAGCCCTTTTCCTCTGTATGTTTATGTAAAATCTTTGCCTTTATCTTGTTCACTTCTCAGAGATAACCTGCATTATGGCCCTTTCATAAGCCCTCCTCTGACTTGGTCAATATATAAAAGGATCTCTACATTCATATAGCACCCTGGAAATGGCAGCTAAGGGCTCTGACTGGTTGTAGACTCTTATAATGTTGGATGCTTATCCATAGGTCCACTTAAACTACAATGGTATTTGGATTTTGCAGATGTTAAACAAAATTTAGAATAAACTTCTGATGTAAAGAGCTTGGAGATCCCCAGCCATGTATAGAACAATTAAACAAACACCTGAAAATTCAACAACACTTCTTACTGCTCTAAGAAACATGGACTTCCCACCTCCCCCAAGCAACATAGGCAGATAAATAGAGTAAACAGTAACTATAAAGTTAGACACAAAGTCTTATATATTGTACAGCACTGGAAATAAAATATGAGGGGTAAAATCTTCAAAAACTGGTGGAGGATAAGACACCTTACCTTTGACACTGTAGAGATGGTTCAGGGTTTTTTTGGTTGGTATTTTTTTTTTTTGGTCTTTTCGAGACAGGGTTTCTCTGTGTGGCTTTGTGCCTTTCCTGAAACTCACTCTGTAGCCCAGGCTGGCCTGGAACTCACAGAGACCCACCTGCCTCTGCGTCCTGAGTGCTGGGATTAAAAGCGTGTTGTTAAGAGTACTTGTTCTAGCAGAGGACCAGGATTCAGATCCCAGAACATACACGGAAGCTAAAACCTGCCTTTAACTCCAGTTACAGAGGATCTGATGCCCTTTATACTTTTGGTGGGTACTGGATGCATGTGGTGCACAAAAACATGCATGTAGGTAAAAATATTCATGTACATAAAATAAAGTTAATTTTTTTTTTACTTTTTTTAAATCTTACCTTTAGAGGACTAAAAATTTTAAATATTCTACAGAGAAATGATATAAGAAAAATGTATGATATGTAAAATGATTAGAAATACAAAAAGAAAAATAGAATTTGTTACTCTATACTATCTATAGAAACAGACATATACAGATATTCTTAGACAAAATACATTGTATAGTTTCAATTATGTTTCACTTGTAAGTTGAATTGAAAAATATTCACTAGAAAATAATAATAACAATTCTTCACAAACCTCAAAAGCACAATATTCAACTTCATATGAAAAAACGAAAAACCCAGGATAGCTAAAACAATCTTTTACAATGAAGGAACTTCTAAAGGCATCACCATTCCTGACTTCAAGCTCTACTATAGAGCCACAGTAATAAAAGCAGTTTGGTATTAGCATAAAAACCAACATTTGTACCAATGGAATCGAACTGAAGATCCTGACATTAATCCACACACCTATGAACACTTGATTCTTGACAAAAAAAAAAAAGTCAAAACTGTACAATGGAAAAAAGAAAGTATCTTCAACAAATGGTGCTGGCATCACTGGATGTCAACATGTATAAGATTGCAAATAGATCCATATTCATCTCCATGCTCAAAACTCAAGTCCAAGTAGATCAAAGCTCAACATAGCTTCAGCTACACTGAACCTGATAGAAGAGAAAGTAGGATGTAGTCTGAATGCATTGGCACCAGAGGTCACTTCCTAAATATAAGACCAGTACCATAGACACTGAGAACAACAATTAACAAATGGGACCTCCTGAAAAGGAGAAGCTTCTGTAAGGCAAAGGATACAGTAAATAAGACAAAACAACAGCCTACAGAATGGAAAAAGATTTTCACCAACCTCACATCTGACAGATGGCTGATCTTCAAAATATATAAAGAACTCAAGAAAGTAGACATCAAAATACCAAACAATCCAATTAATAATTGGGATATAGATATAAACAGATAATTCTTCACAGAAGAATCTCAAATGGTCAAAAGACATTTAAGGAATTGTTCTACATCCTTAGTCATCAGGGAAATGCAAATCAAAATGACTCTGAGATAGCATTTTACACCTGTCGGAATGGCTAAGATCAAAAACACTGAAGACAACTTATGTTGGAAGATGTGGAGCAAGGGGAACACTCCTCCACTGTTGGTGGGTGTACAAACTTGTACAGCTATTTTGGAAATCAGCATGGTGACTTCTCAGAAAATTGGGAATCAATCGACCTCAAGACTCAATGATACCACTCGAGTATATGAGTATATATCCAAGGGATGCTCAATCATTTCACAAGGACAACTCAACTATGTTAAGAGCATCATTGTTTTTAATAGCCAGATATGGAAACAATCTAGATGTCCCTCAACTGAAGAACTGATAAAGAAAATGTGGTACATATACACAATGGAGTATTACTCAGCTGTAAGAAACAATGACATCATGAAATTTGGGATGGAACTAGAAAATATCATCCTGAGTGAGGTAACCCAGACTCAGAAAGACAAACATGGTATGTACTCACTCATAAGTAGATACTAGATGTAAAGCAAAGGGTAACCAAAGTACAATCCACAGCTCCAGAGAAACAAGGTAACAAGGAGGACCCTAACAAGGATGCATGGATCACCCTGTGAAAGGAAAATAGATAAGATCTCCATGAGTAAACTAGGGATGAAGGGCACAACAGAGGGGAGAGGATGGGGGGGTGAGAACATGAGAGAACTGGAAAGTTGAACTGGGGTTGGGACAGAATGGAAGAGCAATGAAAGAGATATCTTGATAGAGGGAGACATTATGGGAATAGCAAGAAATCTTGTGCTAGGGAAATTCCCAAGAATCCAAAGGGCAACCTCAGATTAGACTACTAGCAATAGTTGGAGTAGGTGCCTGTCCTGGCCTACCCTAGTAATCAGGTGGGTGAATACCCTAACTGCCATCATAGAGCCTTTATCCAGTAAATAATGGAAGCAGATGCAGAGATCCAGAGCCAAGCACCAGGCCCAGCTCTGGGAGTCCATTTGAAGAGAGGGAAGAGTGAATATATGAGTAAAAGGGGTCAAGACCTTGATAGGTAAATCTACAGAGGCAACTGAACCAAGCTGGTTGGAACTCACAAACTTTAAACGGACAGCTGTGGAGCCTGCATGGGACTGGACTAGACCCTCTACATACAGGAGAGAGTTGTATAGCTGGGTCTGTTTGAGGAGCCCCTGGCAGTGAGATCAGAATCTATTTCTGGTGCATTGTAGTATGACAGGCCCACAGAGTCGAGGAAATTGGCTTAAACCAGTTGCTAAGACACGCACATAACGTACTTCCTTATGAGCCAACCTGGTGTCAGCTGAGGGACTAGCAACAGGTGCTGTCAAATCTCCTGATCATGCCCAGCCAATGAGGGACAACCACTCAGTATCACCAGATCATCACACAGCTGGGTGCTGGGAAGAGGGTATATGAGGCCTTTCTCATTACTGAATAAGCAAGTCTGCTGTTTGCCTTTCATCTGACTCCTTGTGTCTGTGTTGTTGATGCCATGCTCTCTCACACCCTCCCACGAAGGAGCCATTAGGACCCAGCAACCGTGCATGAGCTGGCTTCCTGGAGCCCATTACCTATGGTGGGATGCCTGGATGCAAGGGGGAGGGGCTTGGTCCTGCCTCAACTGAATGTCCTAGGTTTTATTGACTCCCATGGGAGCCCTTACCCTTTTGGAGGAGGAGATGGGGGTAGTGGGTGGGGGGCAAGTCTAGGGGAAGCTGGTGGAGGAATGAGAGGGGATTTGTGGTTGGTATATAAAATGAATAAAAAATTTCTTAAATAAAAAAGAAAATAATAATATTGATCAGAATGACAAACAAATGTAAAAATGGGAAATACATATGTAAAAGAATAAGTAAAATAACATAAAATTTATTTTTAGCCTCAGGGAATCAAGCACAATTTGTTCAAAACTGCAGCACCATCTGTGTATTCAATAACACATAATTATATATAAAATCAGTATATAAATTTTATATAATAAGAAGACTTATAAGTACAGTAATAAAAATATATTATGCATGTGAAAAACCAACAAATTCCACTGGATATTTAAGAAAGAAATTATACCATCTATTGCAATCTTCTTCAGAATATGAAACAAGAGAAATAATTCTTTCATTCTATGATGACAGACTACAGTATTCTTTAAAGGCAAAGAAAATTAAAAGAAGCCACAATTTCTTATTAATATAGAATCAAAACATTAACAGAAAGTTAGCAACTTAAAACAGGCATGAAGATCAGGCCTATAATCCCAGTACTGTACTTGGGAAATGTCTGGATGGACAAGGAGACTTAAGGACACATATAAAGAGTGATACACAGATTGAAATAAATACCCATCAATATATCAATGACTTTCTTCCTAGAACTATGAAAAAAATCTAAAATTTATATGGAAATACTCAGGAGCCCAAATAGCAAAAACAGTTCCAAAACTGAAGATATTTTGACACACAAAAAAACATATAGAGCAATGGAATAAAATAGAAGAAAGAAAAATAAGCCCATACACCTGTAGTTGCTTAATGTTAAACAAAATCATGCAGCGGAAATAAGCCTCTTAAAGAAATAGTGCTAGGAAACTAAGTTGTCCTGATTTCAAAGAATGTAATTAGATCTATATTGTTCACTTCGCTGAAAAATCATTCATAAATGAATTGAAAACTGCACTTGATACTGTGAAAATGTAGAGAAAAGCATAGCTAAAATACCTTAAGGTATGCACATAGACAAAGGCTTTCTGAAAACAATTCCCAAAGCACATGAAATATTTCCAGTAATAAGGCATCAGGAAAATACTAGTTAAAATTGTTTTGGGATTCCATCTTACCTAAGTTAGAGTGGCTCTCATCGAGAACAAGACTGAAGGCTTGCAAGAAAGATCAGTGGATGAAAGCACCTGATACCAAGCCAGAAGACCTGTGTAATCCTGAGACCCACATGGTGAAAATTCAGGACTGACTCCATTACTTGTTCTAAAACCTTCATATGACATGGTAGTGAACACATATGCACATGTACATGCATACATACATATAAAATAAATAAAAGAGTACAAAAGAAGACAAATATTCACAAATGCTAGTGGAGAAGTGGAGATGAGGAACCAAAACATTTTTGCTGTTGGAAATATAAATAGGTGCAGTCACGTGAAGGTCATTGAGGGTCTTCCTCTAAAAATAGAACTTTCATTGATCCAGCTACTCTTTCTAGTCGTGAGCATATACTCAAAAGACCCCAAGTCAAGAAACTATAGACTACTTGCACACGCATGTTTATTGTTTCACTATTAATAACAATCAGTTAGGAAGTGGAACTAGCTGACATTTCAGGTACAGTTGATGAAATTGGCAATCACTATGATTTAAAAAAAAAAAGCCATACTAGATGTAAAACAAAGATGACTAGACTGCTATTCATAACTCCAGGGAGGCTACCTAGAAAACAGGACCCCAAGAAAGACACAGGGATCGCCCAATGACAGAGAAATGGATGAGATCTGCATGAACAACATGGACGTGAGTGGGGGTAATGAAGGGCAAGGGTCAAGGGAAAGAGAGCTTAGGGGAGCGAGAGATCCCAGCTGGATCAAGAACAGAGAGGGAGAACAAGGAATAAAAGACCATGATAAATGAAGACCACATGAGAACAGGAAGAAGCAAAGTGCTAGAGAGGCCCATAGAAATCCACAAAGATACCCCTAATATAGACTACTGGCAATGGTCAAGAGACAGCCCAAACTGACCTACTCTGGTAATAAGATGGCCAAACACCCTAAATGTTGTTCTAGAAACCCCATCCAATGACTGAGGGAACCAGATGCAAAGATCCACGGCCAGGCCCCAGGTGGAGCTCCGGGAGTCCAATTGGCAAGAAAGAAGAGGGTTTGTATGAGCAAGAACTGTTGAGAACAATGTTGGATAAAGCACAGGGACAAATAGCCAAATGAATGGAAACACATGAACTATGAACCAATAGCTGAGGAGCCCCCAACTGGATCAGGCCCTCTGGATAAGTGAGACAGTTGATTAGCTTGATCTGTTTGGGAGGCATCCAGGCAGTGGGACTGGGTCCTGTACTCAGTGCATAAGTTGGCTGTTTGAAACCTAGGGCTTATGCAGGGACACTTGGCTCAGCCTGGGAGGAGGGGACTGGACCTACCTGGACTGAGTCTACCAGGTTGAACTCAATCCTCAGGGGAGTCTTTGCCCTGGAGGAGATGGGAATGGGGGGACGGGCTGGGGGGGGGAGAACAAGGGAATATGTGGCTGATATGTAAAATTAAATTAAATTATAAAATTAAAAAACAATTAAATTAAATTAAAAAAAAGCCAACCCAGGATTGCAGAATGGAGGCATGTTCAGGGAGATGAGTGGGAGAGAACAAAAGGAGAGACGTAGGACAAAGAAGGGCAGTGAAGGAGAGCAATGAATAAGAACACAGAATAATCGCATATTTGTATTAAAATGTCAGAATGAAATCTATGGGCTTTTATGTTATTTTAAAATTTTAAATTTAAAAAAACATTGTCTTTGTCACATTTATCAGGTGACTCTAGAGATAATACAGAATGGTAAAATACTTGGAATGAATATCAAACATAGAAATGATGGAAATGAACAAAGTTGGATTCATACTACTCATATTCAATTTGCAAAATGGGAAAATCAAAACAAGTTAGTGTTTTCAAAGAATAAATGGATAAGTCATTACTTAGAGTATAGAAATCAAGAAACAGACCCACATAAATATAAACAGTGATCTTTGTTAAAAAAAAAAAATCAATCTTATGGGAGATTTGTTTGTGTTGTTGCTTCGAGACAGCCAATGAAGTTGGGCCTTGGTTCAGAAGGTGGAGTCCACATTCAGCTGGCCAGAGTGGACCCTGGAATTTTCTGGCAAACTCGGAGGAGGTAGACAGACAAAGAAGAGTAATAAGGAGGGGCCAAAGGACATGCACAGCCCTTTTGAGCAAGGAAGTACGGGGAGTAGAGTTCACTAATCATTTTCTCCATTGAGCTGTAGAACACGTTTTACCCTAATATCTGACTCCCAATCATATTTTATTGTTAAGACAATAAAAGAACTGTTCTCCAGGAGTTCAGCCCTGTGCTTGGCTGTAGATCACTGCATCTGATTCCATCAGTTACTAGATATAGGTTCTATGATGACAATTATGGTAGTCACTAATCTGATTACAGGGGAAGGCCAGTTCAAGCACCCTCTCCAATGTTGCTAGAAGTCTTAACTGGGGCCATCTTTGTGTATCCTGAGAATTTCCCTTGCACCAGGTTTCTCTCTTGCCCATAATGGCTCCTTATCCATCACTTCCCCAAGTTGGCATATAAGGGTGGGGGGAGGTCAAGATCATGATGGGGAAAACCACAGAGACAGCTGACCCCAGCTATTGGAGCTCAGGGACACTGGACTGAAAGCTGAGGAACCTGCATGGGGCTCAACTAGGCCCTCTGAATGTGGATGACAGTTGGTGAGGGTTGATCTGTTTGTGGGACCTCTAGCAGTGGGACTAGGATTTATCCCTGGTGCATGAACTGACTTATTGGAGCCCATTCCATATGGTGGGATACCTTGCTCAGCCTTGATACAGAGAGGTGGAGCTAGGCCCTTCCTCAACTTGGTATGCCCGATTTTGTTGTCTACCCAAAGGAGGCCTGATTCTCTCTGAGGAGTGCATGGGGGGGGTAGATTGGGGAGAAGTAGGGGGAGGAGAAGGGGAGGGAAGAGGAACTGGGGATGGTATGTAAAATGAAAAAAAACTTGGAGAAAAAAAAAACAATAAAAGAAGCCACTTTATCTGATACACAACTTGGGGTGAGATCGCACAGTGGCTTTCAAAGCTAACATGTGGACAGGGATTACTAGTAAAGGCTTTTCCTGATGCGATCTCCCTACCACAGCACCCAACCCCCAAACACATTCTCAGCAACTACTACTCTCAAATATTTTATGTTGGTTTGGATTTTTGTGTATTGATACAAATTTAAAGTTATTTTTGTTATATATGTTATTGTTTGTATTTGCTCTTCTTCTCTTTGGGAAGCCCACCATTCAACTCCCATATAAATCACACATGGAGGCTTACTGTTAATTATAAATGTCCTGCTTTAGCTTGGCTTGTTTCTTGCCAGCATTCCTTAACTTTAAATTATCCCATCTACCTTTTGCCTCTGGGCTTTTCCCATTCTCTTACTTCTGTAAATCTACTCTTACTCTCACTCTGTGGCTTGCTGTGTAGCTGGGCGGCTGGCCCCTGGAGTCTTCCTCCTTCTCTGGCTCCTTCTTTCTTTTCTCCTCTTAGATTTCCCCTTCTATATATTCTTTCTACCTGCCAGCCCAACCTATCCTTTCTCCTGAATTGCCATTGGTTGCTCAGTTCCTTATTAGACCATCAGGAGTTTTTAGACAGGCACAGTAACACAGCTTCACAGAGTTAAACAAATGCAACCTAAACAAAAGTAACACACCTTAAAATAATATCTTATAACAATACTGCATATATGTTTCTACCTTGTTTAAGATATTTTTGTATATTGCTTCAAACTTAAGGTTATTTTTGTTATAATGCATATGTTTCTATTCTTATTTAATGTATTGTACCTATGCAGTTCATTTTATAATGTAATATAAAGTTCTAGTAACTGAAAGCTATTAGGAAAATAAAGACATTTTAGTAGTTAGTCATCTATAACAATCAAACTTATGTTCTCGTTAGGCATATTTTCAAGGTCAAACAGAGACATATTTTAAATAGATGGTTTTCAAATAATTCAGAGATTTACAGAATATGACACTTAAAATATTTTAATATTTTAATAACATAAGGCTTTTCAAGACAGTGAGACTCACCTGCTTCTGACAACACCAACAGCCCTTGCTTCAAATGCTGACACTATACTGTCCAAACTGGGCAAGGAAGACATAAAAAAGGTAACTGCCAAGACAAAGTAGGACAGCCCTTCAAAATTTCCTGCTTCACAAAAATGTCTGCCAGATTTTCTATGCCTGCAGGGTGAAGATGGATACCCCAAAGTTACAGAGGAATCTTGGGCTGATTGTCCAGGTAGCTAAATGTCTCTGTCATTCCTATAGTTTTGGATGTTATTTATCTGCACTTCCTGTTTACTCAGGCAATGTATCCTTTTTGGGTCTCTGATAGGGTTGTGGATGAAGACGAGATAGTTATTGTTACTGTTTTTCTGAGTTATGATATAAAGTAAATTAGGTACAAAACTTTGGACTCACCAAGAAAGGTTAGATAATGGAGTATTTTCTCTGAATTTGCCAAATATGAATTGACAGAACACTGTGAATATAAGTCTTAACTGATAATTGTTCTTATTGTATAAATGTCTATGATGTTAGGGTTAAAAATCTTTCCTTTTTATTTAGACAAAATTAGGAAAATGTTGCAGGAGATTTATTGATGTTGTTGCTCCAAGACTGACCATGGAGTCGGGCATTGGTTCAGATGGCAGGGTCCACATCCAGCTGGCCAGAGTGGACCATAAAATTTTCTGGTGGACTCAAAGGAGATAGATGGAGACAGAAAATGAATAAGGAGGGGTAAAAGGAGATGTGAGGCTCTTTCAAGTGTGGAAGCAGGGAGAGTAGATGTTGCTGATCATTTTCTCCATCACTCTATGTATCTATCACATTTTACCCTAATGTCTGAGTCCCAACCATTTTTCATTAATAAAACAATGAAATAAGCTGCTTTAATCATTACAGTGAAAACTGTTTATTCAGATAATGAAAACATTTATACAGTTTACACACTTCACAGAAGACAACTTACTGTAAGCATAGATATAACCATACAGGAAAACTAGCAAGCTCCCAAACCAAAGTCCTTAGGTTTAGCAATAACTTTTTAGAAACAGCAATGCTTGATACAGTAAGCTACATAAAAAATTGATTCTCTGTTATTAGGTGAATAGAAAGATTACCCATAGACTGCAGGAAACACCCAGGCAAGAAAGACTGGCATTGAAATTTACAAAGAACCCTTAAAGTTCTACAGGAAAATACAAAGCCTGATTCTAAAATGGGCAAACAAAGAAAAAAAAAAACTTCAACAGCTCACCAAAGAAGCCATTCCAATGGCAAACAGACAAAAACTCTGCACATTTCTACCATCACAAAAATACCAGCAAAAATGAAGATATATACTTTAAATTCCATTAGACAGATCACAATTCAGAAAAATAACAGTATTGCATGCTAGAGAAGATTGGAGCTGCAAGCTTTTTTATTTATATCTGGTAAGAAGACACTTCTACTTTAGTCTGGCAGTTTCTTTTAAAGCAGAACATACTCTAGGCAAATAATCCAGCAATCTTGCTCCTTAGCACCTTACCAAAAAAAATTGAAAACATTTGTGCACAGAGCATAGATGCTTGTGGGAACTTATTCATAAGTGCTATATGTTAGGTGAAACCAAGGTGTCCTTAGTAGGTGAATGGATACATAAACTCTAGAATATTCAATCAAAGGCATATTTCTCAATGCCACAAAGACATGAGCTTACCAGGTCATGAAAAGACTGTGTTCTATTTACTTCACCAGCTTGTTTTCAGGAAATTCTAGTTAGTAGTAGCAAACTAAACATTTTATACAATATTGTCAAGATCAGAAGCTTAGTGATTGCTCCAAGAATTGGTGTGTCGTGCTGAGCCAATGAGTCTGTTCATTAAATTGTGAAATTGAGAAAGTAAGGCATTTCTTTTGTATTAAAAAATCAAGCCATGTTAAATTTTAAGCTCTTCCCTTTAGACCAGAAAGTTCAAAGAGACTAGTTAAACAAGGGAAGAGAAAAGAATAAAGGAATTGCAATGAATTATAGAAGCCTGCCATTGTCATTGTCCCTTTGTAATCAATCCCCTGCCTATTCCAATACTTTATCTCAAGTAGACTGGAAAGACATTTTAAATGAATGAATGAATGATGGCATGAATGAATGACAAGTTAGTTTACACTGTAGAAATTCCTAGAGCACGATTTTTATCTCATCACAATAGGAATTCCACTTCTACTCCCCCCTTGCCTAACCATATGAAATGTGCATTGTCCACTCCATATGTTATGGGTATGGTTTGCACTGCACCTGCACTATTGGTTACTATAGTGAAAGGACCTGCTCCATGTCAAATTAATGAAAAAACTGCGTCTCTCTGTTGAGAGCACCCTTCACTTTAAGGATGTCCTGAGGTTTAGAACTGGTCCATGACTCAAATATAGTAAGTAGAATCAAAATACTACATAAACTACTAAAGAACCACAGGACACTGTCTGAGGCCCAACATAATATTGTTTCCTTGAATATAGAGACAGATTTTGAATCAAGCAAATAGTGTGAGAAACTGGAAAAAAGATAGACAAAGAAATTTCTTTAAGTGGTTGACTTCATTCATTAATATCAATCACTTTACCATACCTTAAAACTATACTTTGAGAGAAATTCTAGAGTCACCAGAGTAAACTCCTTTGCCAAAGTTCAATAAAGATTCATTCACTCAACCTACCAGTCAACAAATATTTTCTCAATATGTATTATTCTAAACCATATACTGTTTGAGACTCTGAAGATACACATAGGAATAATATATATCCCCTTCCCCATGGAAATTGCAATAAAATAAGAAAGGTAAACAAATAAACACTTTCAGATTAATATAAGAAGGATATGCTGGTTACTTTTCATTGTCTAAATTAACAAAACCTAGAGTTACCTAGTCTCAGTTGAAGAATTGCTTCAATCTGATTGTCTTGTGAAAGATTGTCTTGATAAATGACTGACATGGTAGTAGCATGAATACTGTGGGTGGCACCATCCCTCGGCAGGTGAGTCTAAAACTGTAGAAGAAAGCTAGGTGAGTGTGAGCCAGACAGCAAGCCAGCAAGCCATGTTTCCCTGTTCCTACTTGATCTGCTACTCTGACTTCCATGAATGATGAACTGCAACCTGTAAGCTGAAATACATCCGTTCCTACCCGAAGTTGCTTTTGGTCAGCGTGTTTTACCACAACAAAGGAAAAGACAACCAAAGCAAGAAGAGTTGAGATAAACATTCTTTGGGGTTTTTCATAAAGAACTGTATATATGTGTACGTCTGTCCATCTGTCTTCCTGTCCAAGTCAATGTGTATGTTTCAGTAATAAGAAAGTTTCCCATACACTGTACAAGTTGATTTGTACTTATATGCAAAGCACTGCTAGAAACTTTGTTCATTCTTGATTACTAAATGATGGTCCATTCTCTAAGGACCTAGAAGGCAAAAGATAATGAAGAACATATGCTTACAAACCTGTTTATTTACTAGAGTCCTCCTTGTCTATTTAAGCTCAATTTATAGACTTGAAGCTAATAAGCTTTTTATAATCATCAAGTACACTAAAAAAAGATTTCAGATTTAAATATAGAATTTAATTTGTATAATTATTTATTTGAAAATAGAAGTTATACTTACTTTCACAAAAAACACTATATTAGTGCTGGCTTTGGTAGAAGATTTTAGAGGGATCATTTTAAGAATGACTTCTTAATCAAATACTCTTTATTGTCCCATTAACACAATGCTGTGGTACATACATAGTATATATTGTAAACCAAGGGACCAGGTTGAGTACTCTGATATCTACAAAAGAAGAATATCTAGTTCCTCCTTGTGGATATGTGGTCCAGAGTTTTGATTAATGATACGAGAGAGGAGCATCCAAGGTTGGAGCATGTAGAACTTCTGTGTATTGTTCCAGTCTCATAGAGATTTTATTCAAGTCTCATAGAGAGGAGGAAGAGCTCTTTATGCAAAATGAAAATGCCAACAAACATCAGTAAACCTAGCCTGAGATTAAGGGAAAAAACAAAAACCAGCAGTCCTCCTGAAGATTCAGTTTCTGTCATACAACATGCTACCTATCTGATTTCTTCATCTAGCAACTGTACATTGACAAATCACAGTGGTACACAGTTCCTCTTAATAGTGTAGGTATGTGCAGTCTTGAAGACCTGTGAATAGAGCCTGTGGGCACATTTTCTCTGCACCTGCTACAAGGATCCATCTGTTTCATGCTGCTTCTAGATCTGTCCAGTTCCTGATTAGTTTCCTACACACCAACCTCCTTTTGCTGTCTTACAGCACTTAAATCTCTCATACAGAAGTCATATAAATTTGTCCTCAATCTGATGACCCCCTCCTATCATCTTCCTCAGACAAGGCAGTTTCTTTATTTGTCAATCTTAAGTTGACCTTTAATAGTTCTAATTGATTCAAAAGTGCCTCCTTAGAGAATATGAGGCAATATACTATGACTTTATTTTCGTATGATATACAAGAGGACCAATTATTAGCTTACAGTTTGAAGCTTTGCATTTGAACTCTTTTACAGTATGCATCAGAGCATCAAAGCCTCATCCAGAACACATATTATCTATATGACAAAATCCTAAATAGGACAAAACATGAATTTGTCTATTTCCCAGAAGCTAGGGAGTGGCTGGAGTATCCAGTGTCTGCAAACTTAATAACAGAATTATAACCATGGGCAGTTGTTATTGTCTAGAGATAAGAATTTCAGGGATCCGTGTTTAGCTGTGCACTGACAGGTCTCATATGAAGTCAATTAACCTCTGTGACACATTACTTGCTACCTTTCTATCTTTCAGAGAGGTTTTGAAGATTCAGGTGTATATGGATTAGTAGAACTTGCTTTATTAATTTGCTAAGACCCCAAAATTCACAAAAATAGAAAATATAACAATACACATCCAGGTTTGATAATCAAAAAGATTTTCTTTATTAATAAACTTTTGCATTATAGTGATTGCCAATGTTCTACTTGTTATTGTAATGGTATTATATGGTATCTGTTGTGGGGTGCTTCAGTGAATATATAATTTTATTTAAAATTATATTTAACACTAAATTTTTGTCTTCAATTTGAATAAATCTAGCAGAAAATAATTTTGTATCTCAAAATATAGGTACTAGCAGACATTTAAACACATCTATTGATACAAATTTTCTTAGTAAGAAGCATATGTTGTATTTAAAACTGATTTTACACTTGGAAAATCTGAGCAAAGCTACATTGAACATTGCCTAAATTAACTCTCATTCTTCAAAGTTGTAAATGTTTTCCTTCCACATTTATAGTCAAGGTTACAGTATAAAAGTCAGTAAAATTCTCTGTTGTACATTATAGTAAATAAAAGTGTGTAGACAATGTTTAAGATATAAGACGTTGATTAAAATTATCTGTAAAAGCCTTGACTACAAAAAAATAAACTTAGAACTTTATTCAATGTTGCCACCTTCAGGCCACACTTTAAAGTGCCAGTGTTAAAGGCAAAATTAAGAAGTCTTCTTTCCATGTTTATAGAACTTTCACTACTTAGAAATTTTAAAGACTCTCAACATCAGATTTTAAAGTACATCCTCATCCAAAAATGCATGCCAAGGGAGCATCAATAGTACTATATTCACCAGATGGTCACCCATGGAGAGTATTTATTTAAGAAGTATTTGTGAATTGTTGCTACGTCTTGTACACTGTTAGTTGTTGTTGAGACAGTATTGGAAAAGATAACCTGATTGTAAGTTTTGTTTTGAAAATTTTGAATACTAAGGTAGGTGGTAATCAAGGCATAAATTCAATGTTCCAATGATAATTACTCTGAACAGTGAGGGAAGTCATGACAGAGATGATAACTGACTTGAAGGAATAATTTTAAATAATGGAATTTAGATCATTTTTAATTTTTCTTTAATGGGCTAAGCTAAAGCCAGAGAAGTAGAAACTAATGTTAAAACAGAACAATTATGATGAGTGATATTTATGCAAAAAATGAAGATAATATTCACTAAACTGACTTACTCTCTAATGCTTAATTAATGTTAACTTTATAGTTGTGTTTTGCCTTTTCTTTGATATTCTTCAGCATATTTCTAACAAATTCTCCTGCCTGAAGCAAACCTAGGGGAAACTATGATGCGATTCACCTAACTCTTAGGCTATACAGAATAAAAGTTTTAGGTACTGAGTTGTTGATTGATAGTTTCTCTCTTTTTCAAATATTCTACTAACACAGTAAAATTCTTCTATGTTCAGGATGCTGTCATCCTTCCTTCTCTCAGTAAAATAAGTACAGTTTCCACTACTGTATTGTAAGAGCATAGATACACTATATGTACATATATGCACATATAGTCATCCAAATAATTGTGTGTGATATACATGTATACTTATATATAAAGCAATAAAAGTATATGATGTATAGAGCTAATCAGATGTCATCTATATGAAAATTAACATTTTCTCTATCACCATTTGCTCTGCTCTCAAAGTAAAAAAAAAAAACATGCTTCAATATTTTTAAGAAATATGTGTATATGATTACTAGAAATGGATTTTTCCCAGAACAAATTGAGATAGCAATGTTTCCAACGGACTTACGTTGGTAAGTGAGTGTTTTAACTAAATATAGAAAATAGGACATTAAGTAATTGCTATGTAAGTTGAAATCTGAAAGAAAAACAAAACACTGAGGTGTTTAATTGTGCTTCCCATATTTTGGTAGAGCAAAAGAGAAAATTACCCATCTCGACCATAATAGTGCATATCTTTCCTATTAGATCAGTGAGGTGTACAATTTAGAATGTAAGGGTTATTTATTTTGTAATTAATTGTGTATTACGCTTCTCCTCAATTTCTAACAATACAAAGTCTAACTACACAGGTCAGCAAACAGCATTCCTCTTGAAGAATCACATCCAAAGGAGGACTGGAATGAAGGGTGTCTCTTTCTGATGTAGCCTTGCCTCCTGTGTGATCACGTCTTTCTTCCAAACATTTAAACCAAGAAAATAGTTTGTGCTCCTGGTTCATAGGACAGATTATAAAATCAATGAAATTTAAAGCCAATGTCTATTAAATCAGGGTAACTTTTTGTGTAGTAATTCCATAACTTGCACATTAGAAATCACTGTTCTAGAGTGCTAATGAATCTGGTGATTTAAAATTCATTTTTTATTGAAGTAAGACTTTGTTTTAATGGTGATTTTTATAAACAAAGAACTGTTTAGTTCTATAGCCCATTTCTTAATTGGACTGTTGGGCATTTTGATGTCTAATTTCTTGAGTTCCTTATATATTCTGGATATCAGTCCTCTGTCAGATGTGGGATTGGTGAAGATCTTTTCCCATTCTGTAGGCTGTCGCTTTGCTTTGTTGACCGTATCCTTTGCCCTACAAAAGCTTCTCAGTTTCAAGAGGTCCCATTGATTGATTGTTTCTCTCAGTGTCTGTGCTACTGGTGTTCTATTTAGAAAGTGGTCTCCTATGCCAATGTGTTCAAGACTACAGAGATCCATGACTAGGCCCCGGGTGGATCTCTGGGAGTCCAATTGGCGAGAATGAGGAGGGTTTGTATGGGCGAGAGTTGTTGAGACCAGGGTCGGATGGAGCACAGAGACAAATGGCCAAACGAACGGAGACACATGAAATATGAACAAATGGCTGAGGGGTCACCAACTGGATCGGGCCCTCTGAGTGGGTGAGACAGTTGATTGGCCTGATCTGTTTGGGAGGCATCCAGGCAGTGGGACCGGGTCCTGTGCTCATTGCATGAGTTGGCTGTTTGAAGCCTGGGGCCTATGCAGGGTCCCTTGGCTCGGCATGGGAGGAGGGGACTGGACCTGCCTGGACTGAGTCCACCAGGTTGATCTCGGTCTGTGGGGAAGGCTTTGCCTTGGAGGAGATTGGAATGGGGGGCGGGCTGGGGGGAAGGTGAGGGGGACGGGACGGGGGAGAACAAGGGAATCTGTGGCTGATATGTGGAACTGAATTGTATTGCAAAATAAAAATTAAAAAAAAAAACAAAAAAAAAACAAAAAAAAGAACTGTTTATTCAAAAAAAAGAAAGTTGTAAATCTTGAATTAGAAATGTTATGTAAAATTAAAGAAATTAATTAATCTTCACTTAAGTTCACTGAAATTTTTTTAACTGAATTCATGACAGATGTGATCAAACTTTGTTACAGATAGGCTCCTGTCTGTGGGACCAGGAACCTATCTTGATTCTAATTCCTCCTTTATAAACATTTTTGAATCAGAGACACTGTTCTGTATACCTACTTCTAATTTAATTTCATACAGACTGCTTAACTTAAACAACACTTCAAAATGGATTTTAACCACTTTCTATGTTTTCTATGAAAGTATTTAATTTGAGTCTTAGTTGGAGACTGGGATGTATTAGTTTAAAATCCCTGAACTTCACGTTGTTCATTTGAAAACACAAATAAAATCTTCCTCCTCTCAGAAATAAAACAATATAGATAGCCACACACAGCAAAACAACATCAGTCCCCACTATTACACTTCAATAAAAAATAAAACAAAAATGTTACTGTATTCCACAGAGATCCATAAAGGTTAACTGTGAAGATTCAAGAAGTACTTTGCATAGCTCAATTCTGGTTCAAATTCATAAAGTTACTATTGCATAAAACATATGTAACCATATCTACATCTTAGAACAGTGTCTATGCTCTAGGCATGCCAACAAGCCAGAAGCCAAGCAGAGAGTGATCACATTTCTTCCTCTTGCCTTTCTTCTCTCTTCCTGGGAAGAAAACAAGAACAAAACTTTGTGGATTGCAAGATCATCTCCTCTCATCCCCTGTAGTTACCTTGGAGATAAAGCAACTACTGTGCTCATGATCTTTGAAGGTTGTTGGTGCTTTATCCTGTAATTCTTATAGCAGACCAGGGTCCCATAGTTATCTTACAAAATGAACTCATCCCCAATTCTGGATCATTGCTGAAGGTAGTTCTGCAGGTTGAAAAACTTTACTTTCTTGCACAGAGTCTTGGGAACTTTGATATTTCAATATTTTTATACCATGATAGTATATTTTATTTCATATATAGAAAATTATTTACAACATAAACAATTTGAAATGAAAATAATATATGTGTGTGTGTGCGCGCGCGTGCGCATGTGCGCGCGTGAGTGAGTGTGTGTGTGTGTGTGTGTGTGTGTGTGTGTACATTAGCCTGTCCTTGGCCATGTTTTTATTTTCTAGCTCTACAGATTCTGGATGGTGGCTTCTTTGTTTAAAAGCAAGTTGAGTTCTCAGAGCCAGAGGAACAGGTTCAACTCATCTGGGAACTGTGCATCCCATAATGGTCAGTCTGCCCTAAGTATTTTATGTTTGCATGTGAACTTTTCTTTATATGTTCTGATTGTTGCCAGGTGGAGAGCTTTGCTAATAAAAGCAAATTTCTATGACCAAAAGAAAATGCTACCCATTGTCTGAAATTTCACAGGGAAGCTTTTCAAATTGCATCCATAATTCTGACATTGAGCAGACATTTCAATACGGAAAATTAAAGCACTCCACTTTGCAAACCTCCTTAAGTACTCTGAGTTTTTTATTTTTATTTTTGAAATTCTAATATAAACTACATCATTTCTTGTGGTGATACTTTATTTGTGCTCTAACAAATAAAGCTTGCCTGGAGATCAGAGGAAAAACCCAGCCACTATATTAAACATAGAGGTCAGGCAGTGGTAGCACATGCCTTTAATCCTAGCATTCAGGAGGCAGAGACTCATCTGTGTCTCTGTGAGTTCAAGGCCATACTAGGAACAGAGCCAGGCTAAGTGGCACTCTCCTTCAATCCCAGCACTGGAGATCTGGAGGTCTGTACAGACAAACAAAAAGTAATATAGCTGGGCAGAAAGAGGAAGTGAAGTAGCTAAGCAGACAGAGGAAGTAAGATGGCAGGGCACAGAAAGGTTATTATAAGTGTGAGTTTACAGGAACTCTTGTACTGAGGATTTCTTAGCAGTAAGAACTTGTGGCTGGCTTGTTCTATTCCTCTGATCTTTCAGCTTTCACCAAGTATCTGGCTCTGGGTTTTTTTATTAATAATAAGGCCATTTAGCAATTCGTGTTACAATTTCTTTCTTTTTTTGCTTCCTCCAACCTTTCCCCCTTATATTGCTCCTTGCTTTTTTTCAAATTCATAATCTCCTTTATCATTGATTGTTATTATGTTGTTGTTATTATATTTCTGAATATAACCTGCTAAGTGTTTATGGTGTTACAGCTATGTATGTTTTCAGGGCAGACCATTTTCTACTAGATAACAAATTGGTTTGCTCTTCCCAGGGGAAAACTATTTCCCCTTCTCTCAGCATTCTTAACTGCCTATAGTTCTTCCTGTGGGGTTGAGGCTCTGTGAGCTTTCCCCATCCACTTTTGCAAGCCTATTGTTGTTGTCTTTGTTCAAGTCCTGTTTCAGCATATCACTATATTACAAAAAAAAAAAAAAAACTGGTAAAGAAACAAGAAACAAAAAGGACAGGCCAATATCCCCAATGAACATAAATTCAAAAATGCTTAATAAAATGCTTACAAACATAATATAGACTGTGATTATTTTAATTATCAACATAAAACAATTTAAAATCAACTGGGAGGAGAGACTCAATGAGGAATTCATTAGATCAGCTGGTTTGTGGGAATTTTTCTCGTGTATTTTCTTATTGGTATCAATTGATATATGAAGACCCAGCCTAAAAGTACCACCACTGAGTTGGGATCTTGATATGTAGGAAAAAGTAGGCGTTGAATGGAACATGCTTGATGTGATTCATTTCTCTCTCCTCTCAAATATAGATATGATATACATTGTTGCTTTAAGTTCCTGTTGCTTTGACTTCTCAGAAGCTATGGGCTAAACCCTGAACATATGAATAAGTAAACTCTTCCTCCTCGGGCAGTTTTGGTGAGGATGTTATGCTACAGAGACAGAAATTCTGGATCACCTTTTACTGAGGAATCTAGATCCTAAGATTATCCACCTTTTCAATTGCTTTTGGAATTTTAATCTCTACCATCAATTTGGAAAATCATCAGTCATGCCCTGTTAGTTTCAAAAACACTCAGATTTCTACTTGAGTTTGTAAAATGGGGGATGCAGTGTTTTTTTTTTTATTTCTTCTTATCTGTTTTCTCTTAAGTATGCTCTTTTTTTTCCATACATTTGTATCATTTTTATAGATTCTTGGAGACTGAAAGATTCCTTAGATGCTTAAACCTCTTATCTAAAGAGCCAATACCTTGAAAACTATAGTGAGTAACACTGTTCAAAAAGAAATCAAAGTTCTCTATATTCACAGTTTACCTATTTGGGAATGATGTGTCCAAGCTCATACTTATATCCTGTCCCAGCTCCTGAGATTCAGAGATCATGTGTTATACTTTCTTCAGTTATCACATCTTCAGATTCCTGCAGGGTGTGTAAAATGGGAAAACATAAGGATTTGAGTTCTTGAATGCTTTTTACCCAAGTGCTAGATACCATGTCCACCTCACTGTCAGACCCACAGCCTTTGATGACTAATTCTCTGCGATTCCTGATATTTAAAGCAGTGTAAATCAAGGTGATTTTGACTTCTTGCAGTGTTATGCTGTCATCCTAGAATTTGACCTCTTCCATAATCAAGTTTCCACTATTTTTACTACTTTTTATACATTTGATTTTATTCTGCTTGTTATTTCTAGTTTTGTCTATATCAGTTTAAAATTTTAATATCTTCAGTACAGCTTTTCTGCTATTTCAAGAGGAAAATTCAAAGAGTCTCTATATTTGATCTATACCTTTAACGTTAAATATGCTCTTTCCACTTCATTGCTGTTCCTGCTACATCTGAGTTATATGACTTTTAGAAATTTAGAACAGAGAGTAATCTGATTAAATGATGGAGAAGGCTTTCATTCAAATATCCATTGGCCTCTAGCCTTTAGTGACTCCGTAAATCATATGCTGTCTTCTAAAAATGAATCAATTCTCAAGTTTCAGTGTAACCTCTTGTTCAAGCGGCCCTTTTTTGAGTGTACGCTGTAGATCCACCAGACAGATAAGAGAGTAAGCATGGCTCAGGATAAAACAAAAATCTCTGCTTAATTTAGCCGACTACTGTCACATCAAAGCTTCAGGTGATTCTCACAGAGAGAATTGTTAATTTGGCAAATATTTACTATGAATTCTCTGTATGGATGATCCCATCAGTAACTCACAGCCTTTATCTATTATTGAGTAAGAAATAATTTATATATTTCTTTATATGTTAATAAGTACTATAAAACTATAAATCAGCTGAAGATACCATCATTAAGCATTAGAACCCAATGATCATCAGGGACTGTAGGGAAGAAAACTGAAAGCCTACATGGGTTAAGAATTTAGAAATCTGTAACTTCATTGAGGATTAATAAATTGCCCCTGGGGATTTGTGTTGTGGTCAATCCAAATTGAAAGCAAAAGCAATAATTTATGGAATATCTATAATAAACTATAAAAAATCAACTGTATATGGTGGTGTACTAGGTAGTTTCTTAGGCAAAATATAAAACTTATGTTCAAGTAAGCAGTCAAATCAGTTCTAATGGCATTCCGAATGTCTTGGTCTCTAAACTGCTATCCACATTACTCTAATAAATGACTTCTACTGCCTTATCCAGAAGGTAAGAGATCACTTTAAAATCACTCAGCTTTAATGAAAATGGTGCAGCATTTGATTTCTATGTCATATATTCACAAAATTTTACTGTAAATTAGTCTGGAAGTAATGCATACACCCACACACATATGTTGACTATTGTCATCTCTAAGTCAATATTACAAGCTACGTAATCGTCATCTAACTTCTTGAGATCCTCTTCTGCTAACCAATATGGATGTTACTGTAAAATCCCAGCTCGTAGTGCATGCCACTCTTCGCTGAGATGCTCCAGTGCTGCTGACTGTGATGTCTTCATCAGTACAGTGACAACAGGTATCTTGAAGTGGAAGTGCTCTGCCTGTCTACTTGTTTACATTATATTATGCCATATCAATTTGTATGATCACTTCATTATCAATTGTGAGCTAGATAGCCACGCTGCATAAGTCTTAGTAATCACAATGTGACACTACAGAAACCGTTATTTCAAATACAAATATGCATATGTCATTAGTCAAGGATAATTTTAAATAAAAAAGCCAGTTCTCCCCAGTTCTCTCTCTCTCTCTCTCTTTCTCTCTCTCTCTCTCTCTCTCTCTCTTACACACACACACACACACACACACACACACACACACACACACACATCATTTTATTTAAAGGCACTTGCACTTTCACATTGAGAAGTCAACCCCTCAAGTGCATTCAACAAGTCAAGGCTGAGGGCTTTGGAAACGCAAAGTCAGCATGATGCAGGAGCTTAAAGACTAAATCCATGGATACAAAGCTTGTTCACTCTGATTTTCAGAATGGAAAGCCAGAAGCACCTTTTTTATAATTCAGCTGTGACCAGAACCATTATCATCTCCTAGGGGAAATGAACTGATATAAAAAATACTCGTGACAAAACTAAGAAACAGTTGGCAAAAACTTTTATTTGTTTACTGTTGTTGCTTTTCTTTTTGAGGCATGACTTCTTATATAGTTCAGGCTTGAACTTGAATTTGTGATCATCCTGCCTCATCCTACTCCTGAGATTATAGACAGGTGCCACCAACTGTTATGATCAGCACCTTATAAAATTACTGCTACATTAAAGTTTTTATATAAATCTGTTCTTCTCAACCATCTATATGATATGATGAAATAAAAACTATCATATTTCAGTTTTAAAGACAAAGTTGTCACACATAGAGAGGCGCTTAAGAAAGATAGGTCGAAAGGTACAAAGAATTTGTGTTACAAGATAGCAAATAAGTTGGGTTGGAAGTTGCTTGGTGAAACAAGATAAGAAAGGAGGAATTTGAAGATCAGAAGATGACTCAGCAGGTACAAGTGGGTGCTTCCCACCAAGTCTGATAACCTAAATTCAGTCACCCAGAACTTACATGGTGACTCTGTCAGGTTGTCCTCTGACATTTGCATTTCCATGCCCCTACACACACACACACACACACACACACACACACACACACACACACACACACACAAATCAACACAAAATAAACAAATGTAATAGAAGCAACTTTCAAAACCAAACAGGATAACAAAAGGAAAAACACCATTAGGGGAGAAGACGTTTGATATAATATGTTTTATCTTTTGCTGATCAGAGAAGAGAGAGCTGTTGAAGTGAACACCCAGGATCAAATAGACCAGATATTCTACATTCAAATTTGAAACAATAGCAACTGAGAACAGAATTGGAGAATTGGCAGATCATGAACAACTCTTAAATACAGGAAAAGAAATAATGATAAAACAGTAGTGGTTGGTCTGTATGGGAACTACATATAATTCCCTTCAGAAGATTAAATTTATTAGAAGAAGGTAACTCAAGGTCATGCTCAATCCATAGGGTAGAAAGAACATTGGAAAGAAACAGTATATGGAGATCTAAACATGATGAAACCTTAAAGAGAAGTGGCGGGGGGCTTTCTATAAAAAGCTAGAGAAGTGTTTCATTAAGAATAAGGATGAGAGGCAGGGGGTCGGGGAGAGTGCTCTGGCATGAGAATTTCCTGCTGGAGATCAGAGGAGCCTCTTAAGAAAGTGGTCTTTAGAGCACTTCCCTGAACAAAATCCTCTTGAGGAGTCTCTCAATTCCAAGAACAAAGGAAAATACGATTTTTTTTATAAATGTTTAGGGGTGTGAGAAAGGTTTACATCATATGAACTAGTACTACAGCACAGAGAACAAAGAACATGGAAGAGCTGGGTGTCATAAACCAAGAGCCTAGTTAAGAACACACACAGATAGCTTCTTAACTCGCTGTCCCAGAGAGAGCTGCGGGGAGGAGGAGTCTGGTTTGGGGATCTGGCCTAAGTGTCTAGACCCATATAGCAAGCAAAAGAATTTGGACATTTCTGACATTTCAACACCATCAAACGTTGTTGAAAGATCATCCTAATACTTGTAGTTGACGGAGAAAGGATAAGAGCAAAATCGGAAAGCATCAATGAGGCCCGTGGTCTACAGGCAGAAGGATCCGAACCAAGGGCAACAAGAATAGAAGTAAGACAGGATCATAAGGCAGAGTGAAGTCCAGAGCCCTCACACAAGCTTCACACAATTAGTATGCAAAAGGAACCTGTAGACAAATAAAAAGACTTTCCTTCTGATAGCTAAATGCAATCTCCAGACTCATATGTTAGAAAGTGAGAACTAAATCTATGAGGTTGTCTCCCCCAGGTATACTCACATCCACCCACCCCCGACACACAATAAGTAATTGTAGTTCTCCCCACCCAGTACCAAACGTTCTTGGCTTAACCACCCAACCCAATACGCCATTTAAAGAGATAACTAATAGTGAAAAGCAGAGATAGATTAATTTGGTGAGACCATATTTGGAGGAAGACATAAGGAGTCCCAATGACCCCTGAAATCTGTCTTCAGGATACTGACATGTGGTGTAGGTTTACAGAGAGGATACAATGTATGCATAATGAATCAAATGTGCTAAAAGCACGATCCTACCCAAAGTTAGCCCCTCATAATTTCAGCTTCTGTCACTATTTAACTTGTTGTTCTGCTGATTGCTATACAGCCTGTTTGAGTCACAGTGTGACTCAATACCTCACAGTATTCAAATTTTCTAGGCATAATATATGAAACAAAGAACAAACACTGATCCAGCTTTAGAACTAAAAATGAGTTCATTCAGCAAAACATACCAAGTATTAGTTTTACTTTTTTTTTTTTTTTGGTATTGGTTTTGCTGAAAGAAAAAAGACAGAGGAGGAAAGTGGGGGAGGGTGACATAGAAAGAATAAAATTGAAAAGAATCACAGTGTGGCAGTTTGAAAAAAATGGCCCCCATAGTAAGTGGCACTGTTAGGAGATCTGACTGTGTTGGAGAAGGTATGGTCTTTTGGAGGAAATGTGTCACTGTGGGAGGCTGTCTTTGAGGTCTCCTATGCTCAAGCTATACCCAGTGACACAGTTCACTTCCTGCTGCCTGTCGATCAAAATGTAGAATTCTTGGCTTCTTCTCCAGCACCATGTCTGCCTATGTACCACCATGTCCCATCATGACAATAATAGACTAAACCTCTGAAAAATGTAAGCCACCCAATTAAATGTTTTCATTTAATCAGGTGTCTTGGTATCACTTCACAGCAATAGATATCCTAACTAAGACACACAGAGAAGATAAGAGCAAAGAGATGAAAGAGGAGAGATGATTGAAAAGAGAAAAATATCAAAATATATTGCTGAATAAATGATGCTGACTTTAGTAAGTATGTATACTGGCAGAGGTTAGCTTTGGGTGGATTGAAATTCTAAGATATGAAGACAAAGTGTAGAATGTACTTTTTTGCTTTGAGCTGTGGTCAAAAGTTTGAAAATCACTGCCTTACTTTAAGTGGCACTACTGAATTTGCAAAATTATGATCATGTTTAAATTTTAGGCTCATCTACAAAAAAGCCTATTATCAAAAGCCTTTTCTTCACCAAATTAGATTTAGAAATGTATCCATAAGGCTCATTTGAATATATCTGAAGTAAAATCCTCTAATTTGGCATGTATATGAATATGTATACTATAATATTTTATTAGCATATATTAATTAGACATAGTACTGTGTTTCATCTTGTCAATGTCATACATATACAAAGTATATATTATCATATGCACCTCCAACAGATTTTTAAAATGAAACTTCAAGACCAATGGACCCCATTAATTTGGCCTATGGTGAGAGCTTGATGGCAGAGGACATGCTGAAAAGAACAAATGATTTGGGATGACCTTGAAAGACAAATCCTCCTAGAAAGTGATCCTAGGAACAGACTCCCTCTTTTATAACAACTTACTCTCCCAACAACGAGCCAGTATTCCATGACAACTACCTTTTGTCTCTCCAAGAACAGCACCCTTAATGACCTGTTTGCCTTGTCCTTACTTCCATCAATTCAAGTTCCTTTGACATGTTTATACTGTCTCCTAGAATACTATTCTTTTAAATTTGAACTCTTTGTGAACAATCCTGGTAATTATTGTGGTATCCCATTAGATTGATAATTGTGCCTTGTGCATGTACAAGCAGAAATTTAAGTTGTAAATAAGGCCAGCACTTTAATCTTTCATCCAAAAAAAAAAAAAAAAAACCCAGATTCATCTTAGTTTATTGTAGCTGGGTACTTTACTCTGTCCCACCCCAGTCCCAGAATCCTGCAGTCACTTTTAAAATAATCACTCAGAGGCTTAATATTAATCACAAACTGTTTGGTCTATGGCTCAGGCTTATTGCTAGCTAGCTCTTACATCTTAATTTTAAATTACATCTTAATCTTAAATTAACCAATTTCCATTAATCTATATTTTGCCACGTGGCCATGGTATTATCTGTGTTCTATCACATCTTGCTCCCTGGAGGCTCATAGTGTCTCCTTGACTCTACCTTTTTTCTCCCTTTATCTCTCTTAGATTTTATGTCTGGCTATATCCTGTGTTGCCATAGGCCAAAACAGGTTCTTTATTAACCAATAGTAGCAACACATATTCACAGCAAACAGAAAGACCCTTCAACAGCAGTTTATATACTCAATTGAGTAGCCCTTTGTAAATATGTGTCTACATCAGCATACAGCATTGTTTTGATACAAGGGCTCTACACATGCAGTCAAGTCAAGCCAATACAGCTGTGAATTAAAGTGAGTCTACTTGAATGTCTGGTATTTTTAATAGAAGAGCAATGTTTGGACACAAAGACAGGCCAGGTTAGTCCCACACAATGATGGAAACATAGACAAGAAATGCAATCATAAGGTCAGGTGGTTGAATTGCAGCACTTAGGAGGCAAATGCAGGTAGATTTCTGTGAGTTTGAGGCCAAAGTGAGTTGCCAGGAGAGCCAGAGTTATTACACAGAGATACCCTGACTCAAAAAACCAAAAACAACAATAAAAAGAAAGAAAGAAGACTATAAACTAAGGCACATGGAAGATTGCAAGAGGACATCAGAAGCTAAGGAGACACAGTGAAACATTCTATAATACATCCTTGTTAGAAGTCATACTGTGTTGTGGAAATCACTCTGTATAAATAAAACACTGATTGGCCAGTAGCCAGACAGGAAGCATAGGCAGGACTAACAGAGAGGAGAATTGAGGGAACAGGAAGGCAGAGGGGGAGACTGCCTGCAGCTGCTGCCAGGACAAGGAAGATGTAAGGTACCAGTAAGCCACGAGCCACATGGTAAAGTATAGATTAATAGAAATGGGCTGAATATAAGAGTAAGAGATAGACAATGATAGGCCTGAGCTAATGGCCAAGCAGTTTAAATAATATAAGCATCTGTATATTTATTTTATAAGTGGGCTAAGGAACTGCCAGGGCTTGGCGGAACCCAGAGATAAAACTCTCCAGCTACAATATTGCTACTGCCAACATAAAATTTCTTGCACCTAGAATTATGGGGAAGCAATTTTCTTTTGTAAGAAATTCTGTTAAAAGTGATTCATTACAACAGGCACAGAAATATAATATAGCTTATAAGCCTATGGGTCATATGTACCAATCAACACACTACACTAAACTTATTTTTTTCTTACTCTGTACTATTTATCTGCTACTTCTCATGCACAACAGAAATAGCGGCAACTAAAGGAAGTTGCCATTTCTGACTCATCCTTCTAGAACATTGCTCTACTTGGCAACTATGAAGTTACTCCCTCACGTCTTTCAAGCCTTTGACTAACTAAGAATAGTCTGGATAAAATTTAAATCTACACTCATCACATGACAAAATTGCAGCTTTTCTAAATATACCAGTTATCAAATGTCTTCATATAATTGGCCCACCATATTGGTCAAAACATGTTGGTTGAGCAACTTTCAAAGGCTTTACATGTCATATTTAATGATGAACTCTGAATTAAAGAAATACAAGGACCAATGACTTGAGCATAATATGGGATAGGATAAGTATGTATGTATATTTAGAGCAGGAGTATTTAAAGCAAATAATGTACTTATTCACAGTGATGAAGAACTCACAGAAAATATCTCAGCAGAAGGACATGGCTGTAGGATGGCTGCATTTGGGAAGAAGCTGGGTGCCTGATGTGTTCAGAATTTGTGATACTCTTGTTTCTGAAAAAGAAAGAATATAGACAGATAGTACAGTCTTGCAGCTGCTCTGCAGGTTGAGACAGGAGAATTGTCAGTTCAAGACCAATGTGAGTACCTAAATGAGATCCTATATCAAAAGAGAAAGATAAAATGAGCTGCAGCTAGAACTGGGCTGTATCTCTGTATCTCTGTGGCAGAGATGCTCTGGGCCTTATCTCTAGCACCACAGAATAAGAAAAATAGTACAGGACAGTCGCTAAAGAATATCCCTCTGTGCACCTATTGACAACTACAAGAAACTATAGAAAGGGTGACCTTCTGTCTAGATCATTTTACTTGTAGTAAAAACTATTCAATTGTAACTTACTCTTTGCATTATTATTGTTAAGTACACATTCCATAAATGTTTTCCAATTATTATGATGAGTTTAATTTCCTAATGTGTTAGATATTGTTGAAAATGCCACTTAGAAGAAAACATTATAAAAACTTTGATCTGATAAAAACATTCACACTACCATTGACAAGCTTATGAAACTTGTAGGAAATAAAATGTGAGTCACAGATTAATAACGAATACAATATTGCTTTGAGAAAAAGAAATTTCTGCAGTCTTCCTGGAACAGAGATGATAATAAAGGAATTCTGAAATATTCAAAGAAATATTCAACAAAGCAGCTACAATGATAAATCAGAAGAAATATATGTTTATAATGAGGAAGCTAGCAAATGACTATATCAACAAGATTTGAAAGTGGGAGACAGAGAAACAGAATTTAACAAAACAAGCTCTCTGAAAACTTGAAAGCACAGTATGATTCACCATGGGGAAGCAATTAAAACAATTGTGCAGTTTGCCTAACTCAGATCACTTTATCCTTCAATTAACTGCATACTCTTCAAAATGATAAAATAACGATCTCAGAGTGCCCAAATAATTGAGTACTCTTAAATTACATGGAAAAAAGATTACATTCTTTGTTCTTTTACCCTCTTCTGAAATTGATGCAAGGCTGGTAGAAAGATGCTCACTTGACAGCTCTAAACATGTAAGCCCTCCATTAACCCAGACAGCAAGGACAGAATGCCAAGGAGATTCCAAGAGCCTAGGATTGGCTGTAAGCATGCTAAACACTGCTCCTACTGGGCCACTTGTAAAGGGAAAGGCTTACATAGTTCATGGGCCATTTGTCTCTCTCTCTCTCTCTCTCTCTCTCTCTCTCTCTCTCTCTCTCTCTCTCTCTCTCTCTCTCTTTGCTGTTGCTAGTGTACACAGAGATAAAGATAATTAGCCACAGAATTGTTAAATTATTTCAGTTCAGAGAGACTCTCCAGGGATATGTTTTTTAGTATAACAGTGAATTTGCTTCAATTGTGAAACTGAATAAGGAATATTAATTATCTTCACCCGTGTTAATAAAATAAGTTGACTATTCATAAACCTAATATTCTTCTTTGGTCTTAAATGATACCTCTATTTGCATGGTCTATGATTTCATTATTTCTGTTGTTTATGAATGGCCTAAATATATGATGTGAGAAGAAACTGCTTTCTAATCTGAAAACTGCTGTTCAAGAGCAAGATTATATATTATTTCACACTCAACATTTATGAACAATCATTGAAACCTGCAAAAATGCATAAATATTGTATGTTAGTCTCAAGTAAAGATGTCATATATTTCTATGACCTCAATTTTCTGACCGTAGTTAATGTAAAAAATAGAGAATATAGAAAATCTAAGCACAAAATTATCATGTAATTAGTGTTTTCTAAGTACAACAGTGTTTGCAAATATTAAAAAATGTCTCTTAAAACCTAGTACACATTGTGAATAATAATACAGACTACACTGGATTCCATGATAGTAAAGAATGTCGCTTCCCAGCACCCATTAACTATCTCTCTTTCATTTTCCACAGCATGTGAACCTGATAAATTACAAATAAGTAATAATACCATAAATGTACAATATATAATATTTTAACAAGCCACGTGAAACTTGAAAATCAAGTATACACTATTAATGATATATAAGATAATCATCTATTTATTTCAGAAAATTTGCCTAGGTTTCACTATTCCTTTTACCATTTAGTAGAACTCAAATGTTTTAAAGCTATATGTTATACTATGGATTCATTTCTGGTAGAAACATTGATGTCAAAGGTTATGTATGAATGGTTTATTTATGTGTAGGAAATTTTTCATCCAGTAATTCAACATTAATTTTTTTTTATAAAATCTAAAGGTAGTTATCATCTTTGTTCCACCTTCACACTCATAATTGTTTCTTCAAACATTAGAAAATGAAATAATGCCTTTAACATGCATTGTTATGTGATATTTTGTGTTCTGACAAATAAAGCTGGCCTGCAGGTCAGAAGGTGGAGTTAGTCACTGGTTAACAATAGAGGCCAGGCAGCGGCGGCACACACCCTTAATCTCAGCACATGGGAGGAAGAAGCATGAAGATCAGGAGTTCAAGGTCACCCTGAGCTACACGAGATTGAACCAGTCTAAAAGAGAAACAGAGCTGGGTGGTGGTGGTGCATACCTTCATCTCAGCACTAGGGAGGAGGATACAGGAATATAAAGTGATAGAGACGGAATCTCGGCCCCATTCAGTCTGAGATTTTATAGAGGTAAGAACTCTCTAGTGGCTGCTGCTCTGCTTCTCTGATCTTTCAGCTTTCACTCCTGATATGTGACTCTGAGTTTTTATTGTTAGGACTAGTTAGAATTGCGCTTCAATGTATTTTTTTGTTTTATTAAGGACTGTATCACTAATTATTTGTATATTACATGTAGGCAACAAAACTGTTTCTGAGAGAGTGATGTCACTGTATTTTCAGATAGGAGGTGCAAAGATAATTTCTTATTGTGGTAGCATTGAGAAGTAAGGTCTAGAGTGATGTGTTTAGGTCACAGATCATGCTCTCGTTAACAGGTCACTTTTATGTTTTTCATTTTCTCCAACCTGCATTAGTTACTATCATGACTGCATGTTTTATGAAACAAATCCCTAATAGTGGTTCTACTTCCCACACATGCACTTCTCTCTGCCTTCTTTCTGCTCTGAGTTGAAGCAGTAGAAGACCTCAGGTGTCTTTCTCTTAGACCTCCAACTAATGAACCTTGAGTCAGTTATCAGGCTAGTCTCTTTATGAATTAATCAGGTACTTTCTAGGACAACAGAAAATAATCAGAAAGAAATGATAAAGACTGAAACTGAGATAAGCAAGACAGAAAAACAATACAGATAATCAATAAATACTGTATTTAAATGATTCAATAAACTTGGGAAATCATGGACATAATGAAAACAGAGAAATCAAGTATGATCAGATACAGAGGTGTGATACTGATACCATTTCCATAGACAGGAAATGAATTGTTGGTGAATATAATGAACAGCTACACTACAATAGTTTATTGAACAAGAGAAAAGGAAAACACTTCTAAAAGAAACTAGATAAAAAAGAAAGACTTCTAGAAGCTGACTCTGACTAACAAGATCAATCAGTAATCAGAAAAACACCAACACTGACCAGTTCAGGATCATGTGGATTCAGGGGCAATATTTTATAAATACTTAAAGACAAATTAATACCATCACTCCTCAAGCCCTTCCAAACACCTGAAGCAAAAAACAAACAAACAAACAAACAAAAGAGT
Organism: Peromyscus eremicus; assembly: GCF_949786415.1. Lineage (NCBI taxonomy): Eukaryota > Metazoa > Chordata > Mammalia > Rodentia > Cricetidae > Peromyscus > Peromyscus eremicus. The sequence goes on from NC_081421.1 coordinate 85,502,546, forward strand.
TCTGTGCTTATTCTATGAAGAATTAATTTGATGCCAAAAGTCAAAAAATCTACAAGGAAAAGAATTCTATAGATCAATATCCCTGCGGGGCAAAACACTGACCACTAAAATAGCACTAAGCTGAATTTAACAGTATATTAAAAAGAATATACACAATAACCTACTAAAATTTGACTGTAGAATACAAGACTAACTCAATATTCAAAAATTTATTAGTGTCAAACATTAACAAAATGAGCTTGAGAAACATTATTTCAATTGCTGTGCAAAAAAGCAATTTACAAAAGTACAAAAATCAGTACCTTTTTATAAAGAAAACAACAAATAAAGTAGAAATAAAATAGCTACAACATAGTAAAACTCATGTATAAACACCCTGTTAATATAACATTCAGCCATGAAAAACTATCACTCATTTGTTTTCTCTAAAGGTCAATAACAAAATAAGAAGAGCTACTTTTTGTTTTCATTTCTATTCAATGAAGTATTGAAATCTCCAGCAAGAACAGTTAGGCAAGAAAATTAAATAGTATCAAAGACGAAAAGAGAAGGGTTGGAGAGACTATTCAGTTTGTAAAGTACTTCTTACTCAAGCATGAGGTTTCAGAGACTGAGTCCAAAAAGTCATGTGTAAAGGTTTTGTGAAGGTTCACTTCCATAATCCCAGTCCTGAGGAAGCAGAGACAAGAAGATGCCCAAAGTTTACCTGGCCAGCAAGTCTAGTCAATAACAAAATCCAGGTTTGAAAATAAATTGGAGAGCAATTGAGAAAGCCTCCTGACATCAACTGCTGGCCTCCACAGCTAGTCCCCACCACACATGTGCACAAAATTTCAAAGAAAGAAATTAAATCATCTCTATCCGCAGACAACCTGATCTTTTATATAGAAAAGCCTAAGCCAGTATAGTGTAGAACTATGATCCTAGATACTCAGGAAGCTGAGTTAAAGTATTACAAGTCTAAGAACTGCCTTGACAACACACTAAGTTCAAGAAAGCCTTGAAAACTTAAAAGAGTTTATTTCAAAACCTAAGAATGAGAAATAAAAAGGTTAAGAATATAGCTCAGTGGTATAGTTCTTGCCTCGCATGTGTGGTGATCTTGGTTCAATATTGTACGTACAACAATAAAAATGAAAGATGAATGGAGAAAGAAAAGGTAAAATAGCCTATGTAAATGATTAAATCTAACAAATTCATCAAAGTTACAGAGTACAAACTCATTATTGAAAACATAAAGTTGGATGGGTGGGGAGGTAGGAATGTTCTGGAGGGAGTTGGGGAAAGTAGAAGATTATGATCAAAAATTATTTTATGAAAAATTTTAGTAATTTTAAATGTCCTAAAAGAAAAGTAAGTAAATTAAATGAGCTAGAGACTTTAATATACATTTCTCTGAAGAAAATATACATTTTCTGAAAAGATATATAACATGGCTGATAGAGAAGTACACAGGAAAATCCCAAATAAGATGCCACTTTATATGGCTTCTATGTAAAGGACAATAGAAAATCACAAGTGTTGACAAGAACATAGAAGAATTGGAACTCCTTTGATTTACTGCTAGAACTACAATATGACACCTCTCCTGTGGAAAAAAGTGTTAGCAGTTCTTTAAAAAATTTAAAGTAGAATGACCACGTGATATAGAAACTTCCATTCAGATTATTGTAGGCAAGAATTGAAAACATGGGCTTAAAGATCCAATCACACACTTATTTTCATGAGCAGTATTTGTAATAGCTAAGAGAGAAACAAATGGGGGTCAGAAAGATTACTCAGTGTGTAAAAAGGCTAGCTTTGAAACATGATGACCTCTTTTGATGCCTTGAACTCACATGGTAGATGAAAACTAAATTCTGCAAGTTGTACTCTTATCTCCACAAGTGAGCCAACACACATATACACAATAATTAAATAAATATAAAATACAAAAACAAATAAACTAGTGAAGATAATGTGATTATAAACTTAAGGCAGAACATTATTAGTCTTTTAAAAAGAAGGAGAAGCAAAGCCTTTGGGTAGGGTTAATTTTGGTGAGTGGCTCTTTTTTTATATGCAAATGTTTTACAATAAAGTTTATAAAAACATTTCAAAATGAAGAAACTTTGAATCTTGATCACATTATGATATAATAAACCGGTAGCTAAAAGTAAAGCAGGACCAGACAAGATACAATAAGACATGGCAAAAGCTCTTATATCTCATATCATCATATGAAAAGCTGGACAAGGCAAGCTAATAGGAGGAAGAGTCCCAAGAGCAGGAGAGTCAGAGAGACCCCCACACCCACTGTTAGGAGTTCCACAAAACTACCAAACCAACAGCCACAGCACACATGTGGAGGACCTGGATTAGAGCCTGTGCTTTCTGCGTCATTCTCTGGGAGCCTGCACGCACTCTACTTAGTAGTTTCAGTGGGCCGTGCTCTTCTAGTGTCCTCCACCCTCTTTGACTCTACAGTCTTTCCTCCCCATCTGTTGGGGTTCTCCAAGTTCCAAGGGGAAGGACCCAATGGAGACCTCTAATTTATACTCTCTCTGCATAGTGTCTGGCTGTGGGTCTCTGCACCTGCTCCCATCTGCTGCCGGAGGAAGCCTCTCTTTGATAGGTAGTTATACCTTTTGTTGATCACTCTTCGAAAGCCCTGAAGGTCGGCTTCTGAAATATAAACATGAAAAGAATGTAGTTTGTATTTGCTAGTTTCTTGAAAGAATACGTCCTTAACTTAAGGTACCTTGTCATACATTGCAAAACTACCTCCAGTTAAAAAGATAAAAGGTTGGTTTTCCATCTCAATAAAGCCAATTATGGGACAAGAATGATCACCCCAATTACTAGCTGAACTCAAGAAGTCACTGGCATGTCTTCTAGCTCTAGGAAAAATAACAAGTAAATTAACTAAACAGATTATGTAATTCTTCAAGATTCTGATCCTTTCCCCCAGAAGAAGATTTCCCTTATTTACTATTCCTATCATGCTCTTGTTTCTTGATCTGCTAACAAGCGTTGTTATAATTTTTTGAGAGAAACCAAACCAAACAATTTGAGTAGAAGTTTGATTTCACTCTGTCTGTTCTTTTCTCTGCCCTGTTCTCTGCCTCTCTCTCTCTCTCTCTCTCTCTCTCTCTCTCTCTCTCTCTCTCTTTCTCTGTCTCTCTCCACTCTCTCTCTCTCTCATACACACACATGTGCAGGCATGTGTAAATATAATTCTGTGTTTTAACAGTTTTATTTTTCTTCATATCAGTTTACACTATCATTATATAATTTTTCATCTATTTCTTTCATAATACAAAAAGCTGTGCATTGATAAATTATTCTATTCTTTCCTAAAACTGACTTTAGTTTCCACTCTCTTCATTGATGTAATTTTTCATGTGATTACTAGAATTGTTGAGTCATAAAAGTTGGTGGCGAATGAGCCCATAGACATATTACATAATAAATCAATGACAAGGGGTCCTCTATAGTAGATTGGGGTTTTTTTGTTTTGTTTTGTTTTTGTAATTTACTATTATCAGTGAAAAGCATAGATTTGAAGTGTGGTCACAGTTCTCCAAAAATACTACAAACAAACACATTCTATAATATGATACGATTTAACCATGCCTGGCCTATTGGGAAATATGAACTCCTAGCCTATAAAGAATTACCACATTCCCATTCCTCTCAATGTTAATTTTTACTAGTTTCAGTTTATTCAAATACTATCACTCAAAGTAAATTAACCTTTGCTCAATGCAGTCTCTATGCTTCAAAAGCATTCCTATCTCCAGTTTCTTAAGCATTCTCTTATTTAGGTTTTCACACATAGTATATTTGACATCCTATAGTGGTATTTGCTTTGCCTATGACCTTGGGCTATATGGTCCAAAGGAGGTGGTGCTTCTTCCCATTGTATGTTTCCCTTTATATATAAATAAGAAGGTTCTAAACCTAATGCAAACTATATACAATAAGAATGATTATCAAGTATTGTCCAGGAAAAACAAAGCATAATAATAACATAAACAAAAAATGGAAATACAACAAATAAGAACAACATCAAACAAGAAACACATGCTAAATGTCAAGAAATATCCAGATCATAGGTAAAAAAAAAAAAATACCTATTTTAGGTAAATGGCAAATTTACCTAAAATGGTGTCTGGGTAAATGGCAAATTACCTAGATTACTCCAATAGCTGTCCTATCCTGAAGATTCTAACTTTAGTATCTAAAATGTTCTTAGCTAAGATATGAGAGGATTATAACTTTAGTTATCTAGTCTTCAACCCAATTAAAAACCTGAGAAAGAAAATAATATTACCTGAGTAAACAGGAAGTGCAAGTGAGCAACTTCTGAAAATTGCAAGAATTGACAGACACATCTGGTAGCTTGAACAGTCACCTAATGTTTCTCAGCAACGTTGTAGCATCCATTTTTGGCTACAGGCCTAAAATATCTGACAGATCATTTTCAGAAGCAGGAATTTTGAAAGACCATCATATCCTGTCTTGGCAAGATTCAGTAGTAGCTTTTGCTTAAGTCATGTTCATCCGGAAAGGATAGCATGCGTACTGTCAGCAGTTGAGGCAGGGGCAATTCTTTGCCCAGCAGGCCATTTTGTGCCAAGAAGACAGCTTCCAAACGGAAATGTCTAGAAGCCCAACATTCTATTGGGATCAGATCAGTGTTGCCAGGAGCAATTGTGTCTCATGTCAACAGCTACCAAAACATTTAAATGCCAATTTTTCAGGTCTATGATGTGTTTGAATATTCCCTATCCATCTAACATAAGTTTCTGTAAATCTGGAAAACCTAACTAACATAACTATAGATATGACAGTCATGGGTGACTATTAATCTGTAAGTCTTATCTACCTAAGTAACCTAAGGACTAAGGCTTCACATAAACAGGGTAAGCTATCTGTGAACAGATGTACAGTATAAGGATATTGACCTCAAAATTGTGACAATATACAAAATATCTTAAAAGGAGGTAGAAATATATAGTGCAATGTGATAACAATATTCTTAAAATATATAAATATACAAAATATCCTAAACAGAGGTAGAACATGCATACCCTATAACAAATATAATTTTACATTTGTATCAGTATATGGAAATATGGTAATATTGTGTTCTGCAATATGTTGTGCACACTAATAAACTTATCTGGGGTCAGAGAACAGAACAGCCACTAGATATAGAGACCAAAAAAATGGTGGCACACACACCTTTAATCCTAGCATTCTGGAGGTAGAGATCCATCTGGATCTCTGTGAGCTCAAAGCCACACTGGAAACAGCCAGGCATGATGACAAATGCTTTTAATCCCAGAAAGTGATATCAGGAAGCAGAAAGGTATATAAGGTGTGAGGACCAGGAATTAGAGCCTGGTAAAGCTTTTAGGCTTTTGAGCAGCAGTTCAGCTGAGATCCATTCAGATGAGGACACCGAGGCTTCTAGTTTGAGGAAATGAGAACAGCTGAGGAATTGGCGAGGTGAGATTACCTGTGGCTGGTTCTGTTTTTCTCATCTTTCAGCATTCACCCCAATACCTGGCTCCTGGGTTTGATTTTATTAATAAGACCGTTTAAGATTCATACTACAACAAAATATTTCAAATATGAGTAGGAACATGTGTACAATATGAAAATTAGGTTTTGAATTTGTATCAATATACAAATTATCTTAAATACTTATTTAAAAATAGTTTATATTTGTATCACGATACAAGAATCCATATCAGTGCAAATTACCTAAGGCTGATAGCTTGCTAAATTAGTTTACTAGTAGATACAATAATCTACTATAGTATACTATACCTATCCATTCCCCTTTTTTCTTTTCCAAAAAGGAATCCTGAGTCTAAGTTTTATTGTCCCCTCCAATCCTATAACAAATTATCCATAACTCTGAAAAAATCAAAACTTTTGGGAGAGAGGATGTCATTATCTTAAAATTGTTTCCTTCTATTTAGGGGATATCAGTATCTCTGTTGGGATCCTGTAAGAAAGCTAAATTGTTAAGTCTCAATAGAATTAGCTGTAATGTTTGTAGCTAGTCTCAGAGTAATGGGTAAAGTTATCTGAGGTTCTGGATAGAAGTGTAATATAGGACCATCTCATTTTGGAACTGTCCTGAAGAGTTTGCAGTTTAAAGCTGACCATTGAGTAGTGTTCTTAGATACAATGGCATCATTCTGGACTGGGTAGAGTCATTGTTGTGGGGCCCCATATTCCGTCCGGAGACTTTAGAGATTGCTATTGGAAAGACTTATTTTTCACTGTGGAAAACTTGAACATTATTAATATCAAAATGGATTGTTTGGATTTAGGATGTTTTGAGGAAGGATTCCCAGAAATCAAGGATAAGCATGGAAAGAAATAGAATCTTGACAAAATGGTCCCTAGATTATTGGTTTTCTTCTGTCCCACACCAGTCAGCTTTTCTGATGTGAGCCAGAATCTCCTAATTTTTCTTTTAGCAATATGCTTGGGTTTAGAGAAGGAGAGAGCCACATTCCAACTCCAAAGTCAGCTTGATTTATAATTGAATTAGGACCACAACTATTTTAGAGTTAAAGACATATTGATGTTAATTATAGAGATATTACCCCGTAGAGTATATTGGTACCAATAGGTCCCTCCTTTCTGCTGTAGACATCTAGGTGTCCAAGGCCTCTTGATTTCTTGAAAATGAGTGTTTCTATTATCCTGTAAAGACAAAAAACCGAACCCTGCCCTGACCCTAATTTGATGAGTTTTCTTTACAACTTGTATAATTGTCACATCAGTGGATGAGCTAGTACTTCTCCTCATCAAGGGGTTTCTCCTGTTCAAATCAAATTTTTATTAATTTTGTTGGTATTCATAGTTTTTCTTGCAGAAACAAAAGCAAAATCCCTTCCCCACCTTAGGATGTACCCTGGTTTCCATTCCAAAGTCAACATATCTTTGAAGGAACCGGTTGGTATAGGTCAGGAGATTTTTGTCTTGTCCAATGTTTCCCCAGAGCTGTTGTCCCTTTCTCATCAGCACTGAGAAAATTCAAGGTTGATAAAGTATTATGAAATCTATTTCTAGGGGCATTGTTACCTCTTTCTGTTTATTTAGCATATTTTTTAAAGTTCGATTAGATCTTTCTATGACTGCTTGACCTATGGGACTGTGTAATGTACCTGTAATATGTTTTATATTATAAAAAGCAAAAAACTGTTATTTTATTTGAGATATATGCAGGAGAATTGTCAGTCTTAATTTGTACAGGTATTCCCATGATGGTCATAACTTCTAACAAGTATATAATCATAGAATCAACCTTTTTAGAACTCATAGGAGTTGCCCACTGAAATCTTGAATAGGTACCAATTTATGGTATACATATTTTAATCTTCCAAATTCTGCAAAATGAAACACATCCATCTGCCAAATTTCATTTCTTTATATACCTTTAGGATTACTTTCTGCAGATAATGGAGTTTGATTATAGAAGGAACAAGTAGAACATTTTTTTAATGATTTCCTTGGTTTGGTGCCATGTGATGGAAAAAAATCCCTTTTCAAACCTTTGTTATTTACATGGTGTTTCTTATGAAATTCTGAGGCTTTTAGCACATTGACTATTAATAACTAATGAATCTCATCATTAGCTTGTGCTAGAGGACCTGACAGACCCATATGTGATCTGATGTGTGTTATTTATATAGGATGTTCCCTATTTCTGATATTTTCCTGTAATTGTATAAATAGTGAAATTAATTCTGTATTATCAGGAATAAATTCAACAGTTTCAATATGCAAAGCAACTTCTACATACTGAGAATCAGTAAATATATTGACAGGTTTTATCAAGTCCATAAGTACCATAAGAATGACATACATTTCTGGCTTTTGTACAGAATCATAAGGGCTTTTGACAACTTTACTTAAGTTTCCTGACTTATATCCAGCCTTCACTTATTTATTTGCATCAGTATAGAATGTGGAGACTCCAGAGATTGGTTTCTGACATACAATGTGAGGAAGGGCCCATTCAGTTGTTTTTATAAATTCTGTTATCTTGCTTTTGGGATAACAGTTGTTAATTTCTCTCAAAAAAATTACTGCAGGCTCTTTGCCAGTATTCATTATCTTTCCATAAAGAGGAAATTTCCTCATTAGTTAAAAGATACTACAATTTCTTCTAGATGCATTCCTGTCAATTGATGAAGTCTTAATTTTCCTTTTAGAATCAAATCAGAGATCTTTTCCACATATGTCTTTAACTTCTTACTCAGTTTATGTGGTAGAAATATCCACTCCAATATAATATTTTCCCTCTGCATCAAAATCCCTATGGGGGAATGTCCTGGTAATATGACCAGAATGCAGTTAACTTCTGGATTCACACGATCCACATGTGCCTCTTCTATTTTCTTTTCTACTAGAGCCAATTTCTTCTGAGATTCAGCTGATAATTCTCTTGGATTATTTAAGTCCTTGTCCCCTTTTAGGGTATTGACTAAATTTACTAGTCCATCTTTAGGTATTCCAATGATAGTCTATAAGTTGGAAATGCTTCCTAACAATTTTTGAAAATCACTAAGAGTCTGCATTCAATCTCTCCTGAGTTGTACCTTTTGGGATCTAATTTTTTATAGATCTATCTTATGTACTTAGTAATTAATATAATCTTCTCTTTGTATCTTTTTGGCAGCAATTTGTAATCCTCAGCAAGGAAAACCTTTTTATTTCTTCAAACATGTTTCCTAACATATCTGAATTCAGATCAGCTAATAAAATATCATCCATATAATGGTAAATTATGGATTGTGGAAATTGTGCACAAATTATTTCCAATGATTTCTGCACAAAATATTGGCACAGAGTGGGGCTATTTAACACTTTAACATCCCTGTGGGAGGATGTTCCATTGATATCTTTTGACTGGCTGAGAATTATTATAGGTAGGTACTGTGACAACATCTTTTTATCTTTCCTTTTCTTGTAGAGGTATGGTTAAAAAAAGAGTCTTTTAAATAAATAACCATAATAGGCCCTTCTTTAAATAACAGAGAGAGGGTAGGGGTATCCCATTCTGTAGGGAGGCCATAGGCTGAATTACTTTATTAATGCATCTCAGATCTGTCAGAATTCTCCATTTACAAAATTTCTTTTTAATAACAAATATAGAATTCCAAAGGCTGGTAGATTCTTCAATATGTTGAGCATTTAACTGCTCCTGAAGCAGCTGTTCTAAGGCTTGTAGTTTCTTTTATGTCATAGACCATTTTCCAACCCAGACAGATTTATCAGTTAGCCATTTTAAAGATAGGGCCGTTGGTACCTCTGAGAGTTCAATAGTTGTTGTGCTCTGTTTATGTACAGCCTGGTGGCTATTTATTGTAGTGTCTTATAATATTATTCTCAGATACATGAATTGGTCTATATTCCACTTCTGTGATTGGAGGAATTTTAATCTGTGTATTCCACTGCTGTAACAGATCTCAGCCCCAAAGAGTGACTGCTACATTAGCCACATATGGCTTCAGACTTCATCTCTGTCCTTCTGGCCCAATGCATTCAACCCATCTTGTACTTTGTTTTTACCTGAGATAGGGTTCCAATCCCTAGAAAATGGATATCTACCTCTTGAAGAGGCCAATTCAGATGCTATGATTGGTGTAATTTAGTCACATCTGTGCCTATGTCTACTAAGCCTTCTGGAATTATGTTATTAATTCATACTCTAAGGCTTGATCTTTATTCATTTATGGAGGTCTGCCAAAATATTCATTTTATGGTGTTTTGGGGAATTTTTGGTCCATCTATCAAAAGTGTTCTATTATCTAGTGCAGTATTGTTCTTTACATTAGGCACTGGATTATTTAATTGTCCTGGGGAAGAATTTCCTCCAGAGTGACTGGAAATGATTGGACCACATTTGATTTGTGGAGCCTGCCAATTTTTGAGACATTTCCAAATGGTAAAGGGTTGCCTAATATGTCTCTTGTTGATCTACATTCATTGGTCCAATGTCGGCCATTGCCACATTTTCTGCATAATCCAGAAGGTTGAGGTCTCCTGTTTGTGTAATTTCTAGAAGAAGCATTGCTTCTAGGAACAACCTGTGTACAATTTCTTCTTATATGACCTTATTTACCACAAGTTAAAACATTTGGTACTTTGATCTCCTTCCACCTTTGGAAATCACCTCTCCTATCCAAGCTGCATCACCATAGTTAAGTTACTCAATATTGTCTATGTATTGGATTCTTTCTTCTATGGGTACTGATCTGATCTTTAAAGGTGCAAGTATCCTTTTGCGTTCTATATTAGCATTATCAAAAGCTAAAGATTGAGTTAATACTTGTCTTAATTCTTGGTCTGATATTGTCTTGTTAATAGTCTTGGTCACTTCATAAAAAAAAAATCAAAATAGTTCTTTTGACCCCTGGAAGACCTTTGTATATAGTTCAGTTGGTTTCTCTGGTTCTGAAACTTTCCCACAAGCATTTAAGGCTGCTGTAAGGCATATGGATAATGTATGATCATCAAAGGTCATTGTACATTTATATCAGCAAAGCAGTCCTCACCTCACCAAGAATTTGGTCTTGGGGGATCTCAAAACCTCTAATCTTTCCTTGCTGTTCAAGGGCCTTAGCTTTTTCTCTCATCTAGCTTTTCCATTGTAACTGCTGGCTATATTCTAACACAGTAGATATTAACTGATTCCAATCATTAGGTGTGATCCTGTTTCTAAGACCACATATTTAATATCTGTTTCACATATGTTGAATGTATAACATAGGTAACTACGGATGATATTCTTTAAAATTCTCATATGAATAGGCTCCCAACATCCTTTAGGATGTTTATCATTTGCTGGCTTTTCACAAATGGTGACAGGGTAAATATAATGCCACTTGCTGTTACCTTTTGTAAGTCATCTCTAACTCATTAAGGTACTAGTGATATTTTGACTTCTATAGCTTTGACCTTCTACTTATTAGTATCCTTATTATCAGTTCTCACAAACTCCTCCAAAGCTTGAAATCAATTAACCACAGCTTTTTTTTAAAGAGTCTGTACCTGTGGTGAGCCACAAGAATATGTAATAAGGAGTCCAGCTGTGTATTAAAGCTATACCTTGACTGAGCCAGGGGCAGTCAGGTGGGAAGTCATCTAGCATAGACTGTTTGGTGTTATACAGCTTAATATTCAGCTGTGACTTGTTATGAATTTCTTGTGCTCACAATTCCCATACAATGTGTGTGTGAACTTCCTGCTCAAGCCAGTACTTGGATAAGGTCAAGTAGATAAAGACAAGCTGGCTGAAGATGCATAGTTTTGTTTCTTGTGCAAATGAAGCTCAGATTATCCCCTATCCTTGAAGCCTAGTGGGTCTCCAGAGCAATTGACTGAGAACAAAAGAGGTTTATACATATCAAGGTGGAAGTTAGGGTGGAGCAACATTCCTGAGGAGGCAGACAACCACATGGCCAGGGGAAGAAGAAACAGACATTTTCTGTAGAGGCAGACAGAATGGCATGACCAGGGAGAAGGGAAGAACACAGGTTTTGTAGACAATAAGGCAGAACTCTTACAGAGTTCATCAGAGCCAGGAGTAGAGAGCAAATAGAGATAGAGGGCAAAGAAACAGAGGACGAAGATGAGACTGGAAGCATAAGGGCTTAGTTATTAGCAGGACTATGAGAGGGCAGTAAATGAGGGGACAAAGAGGAACTGAGTGTCAGGACAGAACTAAAGCTATGTAGACAGGATTTCATCCCAGGGAAATAAAGTTAACAGACATGAGAGCATAGTGTATGTAGATTTTTTTTTCCCTCAGATAGCCCACACTGGACGAAACATCTTCCCCTGACTCTGGGCAATCCATATGTACTTCCTGTACTATGAATGATTCCAATGACTTTATGGAATCAAACAGTATTTTTATGTTCATTAGTGTTGGTTAAACGGCGCACTGCTCATGGCTGGCTGCTGCCCATAGTGGCCATGCCGGTAGAGGAGAGTGCTGATCAGAAGAATCATAAGCCATAGTTACCTTTTTAGAGCTTTATTGGGAGAGAGGGGGAGAGAAAGGGAGAGAGAGAGAGAGAGAGAGAGAGAGAGAGAGAGAGAGAGAGAGAGAGAGAGGACAGATGGAAGGAGCGGAAAGGAAAGAGAGGGACGCAAAGAGGGCCCACCTGCTTTTTAGGCTGGTTCACCCTCGCAGGCTGATGACGTAATTAAGAACAGAATCCTTATAATTAGAAAGAGCTGATTCTGAAGATTTTATTCTATCAATTAATGATGATCATTCTTCCTTAGAAATTATCTGTATGGCATTAATATTGCTCTGAAGATTTACTGTCCTGTCTGTTAGGTATTCACATTTATCATCAGTAGAATTAAATCTGGTTGTCCAGTTTTTATTAGTGGGCTGAAGTTCTTGTGGTAAATTAGCAGATTCCAAGAAAGAATCCTTTTGTTTAAGTTCTCATTACCACTTTGTAAAGTCTGTATCAGTCCTAGTAATGTCTCATTTTTGGTGTTATTAGTAAACCAGTTTTTCAGTGATATGATATGAATTGTTATGCTAATCACCAATGTGGTGAAAACTGTATATGTCCCAGGAAGGTTGTATTTGTCTTGTAAAATTTCATCCACAGTATAAACAAAGAAGTTTTTAAATTCCTGAATGTTTATATTATCTACCATGATATGAGAGAGACTGAAAATTTGTAAATAAAATTCTATGTATTAATTAAGTAATTAATTAATGTATAAGCTTAGGGTGTGAAGTTATCAAATAATTTACCTCAGTTAAGACCCTCCAGAGATTATCCTAAGTTTCCAGCTGTTCCAGATGTAATTAACCAGGTTGGGCAAATTTGGGGTGTAGTAGTGATATTCGACCAGCAGGTGTCGCAGGTATACTGCCAAAACAGGTCTGGTGTGAACTGACTCAGCTCCCTGAATGGGCTCCTGTGAATCAAACACTAACCCTTACCCATTAAGTACTGGGTGGAGGTGCCAGGATCACAGCAGATAAGGCAATACACCTAACAAAGGGGTGCTGGCTGTCCTGGGAATGCTGATGGCGGCAGCTGCAGTGGCGGCAGGGAGGCTGGGCTGCCAGGGAGGCATGCTCTCAAGGGCAGTGGCCCAGGGTGTCCTGGATTTGACAGCAGCTACACTGAACAATTTTAAAAGTAAAGGAAGAGTGTGCTGGTATTCTCTCTCTCTCTCTCTCTCTCTCTCTCTCTCTCTCTCTCTCTCTCTCTCTCTCTCTCTCTCTCTGTGTGTGTGTTTGGGGCGGGGGGGGGGGGGGGGGGGGGGTGGAAGGTGCGTCTGTGACCAGCTGCTACAAGCACAGAACCAGAACAGAAAGGTGCCTAGCTTGGGCAGCTTTCTCTCTGACAGGGTCCTCTATCCACCATAGAATTTTTGGGCTTCTGAGCAGGGGTCAGGCAGTTCCTGGAGTGTTTTGGCTGTGCTCAGTTTCTGGAGAGTGGAGAAACTCACCAGCAGCCACCCATGAGCATTAAGGTTTTGTCATGCAAGTAACCCTAGTAGGGGCATGTGGGGCTCAGATCCACAGGGTTGGGCACCAGATAATGAGAGCCATGGGAGTCTGCTTAAAGAGTATTAGGGAAATTTATTAGGATGAATTGAGGAAATACACTCACAAATATAGACAAGTAGATAGCTGAGGTAGTCCTCTGATCTGACCCGAGAGTAAAGCCACCTCACAGTTCCATCACACCAAGAAGCAGGAAGCAGGGAGAAGGGGCCTCCTGACCCTTCTCTCTTTCCTTTTAAGAGGACATGTACAATGACAAGAAGCATGGTCTCCTTCAGGCAGTATAGCCCAAGGTCATAGGTGAAGCAAATACTACTACTACATTAAAAAAAATTGTGAGAAATGAATGCCCCAAACAAATGTTTACTGTTCCTTTCTTGTGAGAAGAATTATAAACTATCCTTAAATGGCCTACAATTTTTTTAAGGACACATGCTAATGGAGTAAACTCAATAATGTTTATTTTCCTGTGTCTTGGAAGTCATACTACCTTATGTACTTAACCACATCTTCCATATACAACACTCTCTTATAAAATCTCTCACTATTTCTCAAATCTTTTTAATGATCTTCTTTAATTTGTAATTTTACCAATGTTGACCACTACATTCACTGTCATGAAGCTTTATTCTTGTGGCCTGAAGACAATCCAGAACACAGAACCCCATGATGAAAAACACCAATCAAGGCTTCATCCCCAATCTGTTAATCAAATCTTTACATTTGAGCTATTTTACCTTCATAGGTAAATTTCACACTATATGCTGTAACAGTAGGAAGACTTAAATCTGTATGTTCTTCACGAATGATTTAAACATTTACAAAAGTGATGTCATAATGTAAAGTCTGAGCCAGATTTGGAGTCAAAAAATATGAGCTCCATTCCAAGCCATACTATCTCTTCTCCTTGACAACACCTCAATATGGCTTCCGTTTTCTCACAATGAAAGCAAGGAAAATGATCCTAATATCTAACTTCAATTGGTTGTGAATTCATTCATAACATACTTATTTGTTCAACCATTCAACATACAGTGTTGAAGTGTTGCATTACGCCGAGCATTATCTAGCTGTAGCGATATAGAGATGTTATCATAAAAATTGTGAAACACCTCCACAAAATATTAAACAAAGAAAATACAATGTCTCGAGTGGTTATAAAGTGGAAAGGAAAATACATAATGATAACCTTGTATTTATGCATAGGAGTACCAAGAAAACATTAGGAAACGCACCTTTAACAATGAGAGAAATTTAAAGGTAATAAAAGATGTAGCCTTCCAGAACTATCTAGAGAAAAACTTTCCACGTACAAAGATACAGAAGATTCTTGTCCAGCAAAAAGGCAGGAGTGGGTCCAATAAAATCTGTGAAGAGTCAAGCACTGGCAGATAAATAGAGGTGTGGGATAAATATAATCCAAGATAAGAATTTTTAGTATTTTTCTAAGATTTGAAACTATTAAGATGTGATTTGATTAGATTGCTTTAACAAGGATTCTGTGTTGGGGAGAGAACAAACCACAGCAGTAGCAAGATTAGAATCCAGAGGAGAATCTAAAAGCTAGTGCTTTTCCCACGTGCCAACCATTTCAACAAGTTTGGTATCACAGTAATTGATGTAAGGTTCAGTAACAGACACATTTCAAATGTAGAATGACCAAGAATTGCAGATAAATTTGGACATAGGTTGTAGGAGAATGTGTACTCTCAAGAATGACTTTAAGCTTTACTATTTTATGGTTTTAAATAATGCCCTCCCAAACTATGATTGTTACCTGACATGGCAAATTGAACTTTCCAGATGAAAATAAACTAATCTAGAGAGGGTTAATTTATTCTTGACTATCAGGCAGGCTCAGTTTTGAACCATAGAGGAAGGAAGGCATATACTAACAGAAGTAGCAGTAGAAGATATGACAGAGAAGCCAGGGTGTTAAGAGACCCTGAAAAGTGGAAAATGACAAGCGAATAGTTGATGTTGACATCTTCCCCAAAACCCTGTCCTGCTGACACCAGCATTCCAGATTAATTTCAGAATTCTGATCTAGATATCATTAAAGGCCAAAATTTGCAATATAGTAAGCCACAAGATGCATCATAATTTGATGCATGAGCACCATGAAACAAATTTATGAGATAATATTAAAAGATAAGGAAAATTTTAAGGGTCTTGGAATAAGAAATATCTGTGTGACTACATAGTATGGGTGGGAATCAAAAAATTCAACATGACTCTACCTGTCTACCTAAACAATGTTCTTTTTTTCTAAAAACATCTCAAACTAGGATGTTCAAAACAACTTGGGAGAAATAGGTAAACTACTTCAAACGTTTCTCTGAATCTGCTTGTAAATTATATCCTTTGAACAGCATAGTGTGAAAATACACAATATTCATCTACATAGTTATTGTTGAAAAGCACTTAGATATAATTATTTCAGAGGTATCTGCACTAATTTACTTTTCTTAAGAACTTTCCCCATTCTCTGCTTGTCCCTCTGCACTCTTCTCATTTCTGCACTTAATTCTGAAACATCAATATCCTTTATCTCTACCTCTTAAGCTTGCTAATTTTGTTTCATGACACCCCCACCCTGAAATTCTTTCCATGGGATTTGACTTTACCTAAGTGGAGGCTCATGAGCTGAAAATTCTTCAAGCTACTGTATTGGTTTTTGGTTCTGTCTGACCAAAATATTTGCCAATTAATACTTGGTTTAAACAACTGAAATAATAGACATGTGGGTGATCATGGGAAGAAATTACTTTTAGACCTTTACATAAGGACTAATGACTTGCACAGAAGACAAGATTTGAGGATGGCAACTCTGAGATAACTTTGATAATGTCAAAGTGAAGATGACAAATAGATTGTAGGCCACATAACTCCACAATGGAAAAGAATGTTTTCAATGAAAGAAATGCATTTGGATGAAGTTAGCATATTTGTTTGGCTGTTAATTAGTGAGTCTAGGGGCAGTTAACTATACTAAAAGAATTCAAAATACCAAACCCTAGTCCTTACAAGTTTCAAATGGGAAAGTTGGTACAACACAGAAAAGCAGTAACCACATAGAAAGAAGTTCAGAGACCGCTTCAAGTGGTGTTTGAAGTCCAGATTGGGAAGCCTTTCAAGGAAAAGTGAGTAATTAGGTGTCAAATGCTGCTGATGGACCAAAGAGAAATCTGAAGACTTACCATTAAATTTAGCAACATGCTGTTCACTGATAACTTTGATGAAAGCTAAAACCGCTTAACTTTAATAAGAACCTATTTGTTGGAGGCAGGGTAGAGCCTGATGGGATCAGGAGAAAATAGATGGTAAGAATGGACTAGTAAAAATACAGAACATTTGAGTGTGCTCAAAGGTGTAGAATTCTGTACCTTTAAAAAAGCACCAGCCTTTAGTAAAGTCCATGAACAATTCCCATATTGTGGGAACTAATGAGCTCCTTTAAGAACAATGCCCACATATTTCCAGAAGTTACTCTAGGAAAGATAAGTACTAATATTCAAGTAAAATTCCTTCCCACATCAGAAGAATTGTGTTAGTGTAATGTCTATTTTACAAATGAAGAATCTTCCTTCTGTCTAAATGAACTGAATTTTCTAGGTGTATTAATCTATCTTACCTTTCAGAATACCCCAAAGCAAGCATGAAATATGATAATGGAAAACGTATTGGTTGTGAAAGACAGAGAACTTTAAGAATCTTCTCTGTCAATTACTAATATGGTGATTTGAAAACTCAGCTAGAGTTAATCACAGAGCTTAACGGTGAGCACTTGCCTAGCATATGTGAGACCCTAGTTCAATCCCCACTACCATAAAAATGAAGAAAGGAAGCTCAATTATGACTTGAATTCTCCATGTATAAAAGAAAGTTGATGGTGCCTGCTCTATAGAGAAATGCTGAGCAAATTAAATAAGACCCTGCAAGTGAAAAATTTTAGAGACTGCATGACATTTTGTAAAGAGTATCATAAAACTGAGACAGATCTCTTCCTCAGTTGAAGAAATAATCTTAAAGGAAATGAAACTGGAGTTCGACTTGCATTAGAGACTGGCTGCTAGCAGACAGATGAAGGCAATAATTCAAATATAGGAGACATCATGAAGGAAATAATTTGACACAGGAGAGAAATGCACAGGCACAAGAAGTGAAAAGCAAAAGTAGCAGAGAAAGACTTGGAACAGCAGATCTGGTCCTTTGCTTTGAGTTTCTTGGAAATGGTACAATAGGGCAGAGGAGGCAACATGACTCAGTGACCTGCAATTTCAGGTAGAACATGGAAAGAGACTAGCTATCAAATAATCAGAAAAGTTTTCTGATTTTCATCATAAAATATTTATTTTAATTCCCTAATTTATATTCTTTGAGTAAGATCATTTTCTATAGACGATCATTTAATTACTAAGAGACACATTTTGTATACAAATATTAAAAATAAAATAAAATTAAGTGTGTATGAAATCATATGGAAAGGATTCAGAAGTTGGGCCTGGGGAATTCAAGATCCCGGTCAGAGAGTAGAGAAGCAAATGCATATTGGTCCCAGGTAGGGCTTTCCATATTTAATGTACAGGATGAATAAGCTGAAGAGCTAGTTGTTTAGGTAGTTGTGGGTATTGTTAACCTTTGTTACCGTGAAAAAAGACAGGATACTCAGCCACATCCAGGACAGATAGAGGACAGTAGATATGTCCATGTCCTTTTAGGCCATGGGGACCATAGGAAGCCCTGAGTGCATGTATATGGAACAAATGAATTCCTGAGTGAATGTGTATTTTGTTGACCTGGGCAAATCCAGGCAAGGATCCAACACTCAGACCCACAGGAAGTGGCAAAGCCTTTCCCAGCACAGAATCAATGAATTGGCAGTTTTCCTCTGATCCATGTACAAGTGTTCACAAAATGTACAGAAATCATAGAACACATCTTTCTCCTCATTAAGGTTTACAGCCTAAGACTGATCCACTACAGAGACATTAAACTGAGGTTGGCTAACTCCTCCTTCCTGTGATGTATATACTAGTTGGGATGAGAAAGCACAGTTCTCCTGATCCCAGCTTTTCTGCATGTATGTCTGTGTGTCTGTCTTTTCTTCATTCCCTTACCAGTACAGTCTGGTTTCCAGAACCAAGCCTCATTGGGCACAGTATTAGGCTAGATCCCATCCCACCTGAATCATCACAAAGTCAATTGTTCCTCATGTCATAAAGTTTCTGTACTTTCTTATTCTTCTTCACAATAATTAGTACTCCAGACTCACAATTTTTTTGGGGGAAAAGAGGGACTAAATTCAAGGACATTTTTGCTGTGGATATCACTCTGTATAAATAAAATGCTGATTGGCCAATAGCCAAGCAGAAAGTATAGGCAGGACAAGCAGAGAAGAGAATTCTGGGAACAGGAAGGCTGAGTCAGGAGATGCTGCCAGCTGCTGCAATCAGTACCAACTTGTAAGATACCAGTAAACCACGAGCCATGTGGCAAGGTATAGATTTATAGAAATGGGTTAATTTAAGGTAGAAGAACTAGATAACAAGAAGCCTGCCACGGCCATACAGTTTGTAAGCAATATAAGTCTCTGTGTGTTTACTTGGTTGGGTCTGAGTGGCTGCGGGACTGACAGGTGAAAGAGATTTGTCCTGACTGTGGGCCAGGCAGGACTGTAGAAAACTCCAGCTACACATTTTGAAATTACATGTTTCAACAGTTCATTGCTAACTTGACAGGAACTAGAATCACCTTAAAGACATATCTCGGAGTGTAGCTGAAGTTTTCCTGTGACCCAGCCTGCCATCAGTCAGGACAAATCTCTCCTATCTGCATCCCCCAAGTAAACACAGAAGCTTATATTAATTAAAACTGCTAGGCCATTAGCTCAGGCTTACTATTGACTAGCTCTTACACTTAAACTCAGCTCATTTCTGTTAATCTATATGTCACCATGTTTTCCGTGGCTTTACCTGTGTGCCATTCATTACATGCTGCTCCCTGGACAGTGGGCTGGTGTCTCCCTGACTCAGCCTTCCCTTCCCAGAATTCTCCTTGTCTGTTTATCCCGCCTATACTTCCTGCCTGGCTACTGGCCAATCAACATTCTATTTATCAACCAATCAGAGCAACACATTCACAGCATACAGAAAGACATTCACAGCATCTGGACATGTCTGTGATTAGGTTAATGGATATGGAAATGCCCATACTAACAACCAGGCAGAGAAAGAAAGTTTGCCTAGTACCAGCATCCATCCCCCTACCTCTCTCTCAGTTTCACGACTACAAATACCAAATGAATAACTGTCTCTAATGCTTATTGCCATGACTTCTCCTCCAGGATACACTGTGCCCCAAGATTGTAAGCCAAAATAAACCATTCCTTCTCTAAGTTGCTTTTGCCAGGTTATTTTTCCACAGAGATAAGATAAGGAAGGAATATAAAAAGCTGGTAGACAACTGGAGCCATTGATGAGATAATCTTGACTATTGGGTCAGAGGTGTTTATAACTCATTTTCAGGAGAAATATGGAGGGGTTGAGAAATTTGAGATAGAAAGGCTATCAAATGCTGTGAGTATGGTTTAATTGGCCTTTTTGGGGTGGGGCTTGAAGGACAAGAAGCCTGAGTGAAATGCAGAATGTAGAGGCCAAGCTCACAAGTACTCGATTGGGAACTGGGCAAGAGCCACTCAGGTAACAGCTTCTTAAAGAATCTGTCTGGATTTTGCCAGTGCTCTGAGAACTTGAAGAAGACTGAAATTAAGGTAAAAGGTTTGTATCTTTGATGGAGGGAATTTCAAAGCATGAGAGCATTAAGTTTGTGTAATTGTTTTTACCTACCATTCTTTTCTATATCTTTTTTTTTATTTTTGAGATTCTTATTTAATTAAAACATTTATCCCTTCCCATTCCTCTCTCCAAACCCTTCCATATGCTTCCCTTCTCCTTCAAATTCATGACCTCTGTTTTCACTGATTGTTATTGTATGAACACATGTATATATATGTATATATACATACATACATATATATATATATACATATGCATATATATATATATATATTCCTACAATAACCTATTAAGTACTGACCATTCTTATCCATGTTTACAGTAAAAAGGATCAATACATGAGGCCAATATATATATATGCATCTTTGTTAAGGAAAACAGCCCTGGCAAGTTTAAACTTGTAGCTAAGGTAGATGCTAGAGATGAGGATATTGCTAGTGAGAAAGCTACTCTGTATTGAGAAAATAAGTCAAGTTCCCTAGGGTAGGTAAGAAGACTCTGCAGATAAAGGCACTTGCTACTCAAACTTAGTGAGGTCCAGAAACTGGCGTGGTGAAAGGAGATAACTGATTCCTATAAGCTGTCCTTTAACCTCCATACTTTTACCATGGCACATGCACGTTACACACACACACACACACACACACACACACACACGGGAGGGGGTTACACACAAAACATGTAAAAAACACAAAAGAACAGTTCCTTAAAAGTGTGACTCTACCCACCAAAGATAATAATTTGTGAAAATGCAAATTCACTTGAAATGAGACAGTCTAAGCTCACCATATCAAAGGAGTTCTCTGGTTCTGGAAAGTAACTTCCTAGGGAAGTGTTTCTCTAGAATCAGCACACAGAGTTTGTTAATTGTGGTCCAGTGAGGGCAGGATGCACCCAGAACTCACAGTAGAACATAACAGCATTGCTCACATGGTACTAATTTAGAATAGATGAAGCATACACTGATGAGGTTAGAGATACATACTCCTTGGTATCAAAGAGCTACTGAGCCTGGCCAATGGTGTCACAGTGTTATTGCAGCTGCAAGGAGGCTCTGAGGGGTTGCTGTAAAAACCTGTGATGGTGAAGCAAGTTATATGCAATGGGCATCTCAGGATGTTAGCAATATTAGGTCTATGTAGGGCCTGCTGAGGAAGCTACAGTCATAAAATGGTGCAAGAGACTATGTATGTTGCAGGCAGCAGACATAGATAATGAGGCTACTCAAGCCCTTTGGAGACTAGGTGGTTCCATTTGTAGCCTCGGGTGCTACATATGAGGTTCAGGAATTATCCTATTGGCCTACTGGTTTTATTTTTGTTGTTGTTGGTTTGTTTTCATCAGATCTTTCCTTGTTATACTCTCATTTCTCCCTTTTGAAATGAGAAAGTTTATTCTATGTACCATCTCATACAAAAATTATGGAACATTACTTTTATTGTAAAGGAGCTCATGGTAAAAGACTGCCTAAATCTCAGAAAAAAATTGCACTTACAGTCTTGAATGATCTTGGAATTGTTAATGACTAAGAGAACTTTAGAAGATAGAATGAACACATTTTGTGCCAAAATGTCTATAAGAGAAAAGGCATAGCAATTTATGATTTAAAAATGATATGTTGAGTGCCAAGTTGACAAGGGATAGAATTGCAATGGTTTATGTTAATAACCACCTTGACAGACACTAAAACCACTTTGGAGAAATATGTACGGGCATGTCTGTGAAGGATAATCTAGATGAGATAAATTGAGTTGAGAAGAGTTATAACTGATGACTTGAATAAAAACAAGGAAGTTGGCTGAGTACTAGTTTTCATCGATGTTTCATGACTGAGGATGGAATGTGATCAGCTAGCCTCCTGTTTCTGTCACCTGGCTCCCTGACCAGCTGCCATGTCTTCCCTGCCATGATGGAGGAAGCCCCTCAAACCATAAACCCGAGTAAATGCTTCCTCTCTTAAATCATAGCAATGAAACTAGGAACTAATACAGATGTCAGGAATATTGTTAGTAAGTCAAATTATCTCCAATGCACAAAAATGAAAAGCTGGGCATATAGGATTTTTCTGTTTCAAAATTTGACAATGCATGACAGGAAAGCAAACCTGGTGTTTAAAGGTCTAAATTAGAATATCTGCCAAAGGCACTTAGCACAGAGCCACTGTGAGGATTAGACACTAAGAATTATGTCATGGAGTTAGCATACCACTTAGTACTATGTGTGAAGTATTGTGCACGTTTTTGTATTAAAGCACCATAGAAGCAGACTAAAACTATTCCTACTATGGTGCATTGTTTTCTTAAAAAATAAATGTCTAGTCAAAGTTTTCTCTTGTCCCACTCAGCACCATGGTCCTGAAAATGCTTATAAAATAATCACTCATAGGCTTAATATTATTTACCAATTGCATGGCCTATGGCAGGCTTCTTGCTAGCTAGCTCTTATAACTTAACCCATTTCTATTAATCTATAGGTTGCCACGTGGCCGTGCCATTACCAGTCTACTGGCATGTTGCCCCTTGGGTGGCAGTCTGGCATCTTTCCAGACTCTGCCTTTCTCTTTCCTGTCTCCCTCGTTGGATTTCCTGCCTACCTCTAAACTGCCTTGCCATAGGCCAAAGCAGGGTTTTTTTTTTTTTTTACATTTTTTTTATTAAGAAATTTTTTTTCATTTTACACACCAATCAGAGATCCCTCTCTTCCCTCCACCCGCCCCCCTAGTCTTCCTTTCCAACTGACCCCCCATTCCCCCCACAAGAAGACAAGGCCTCCCATGGGAAGGCACATCCAATAGAGACAAGTCCAATCCCTTCCCCCTGCCTCAAGGCTGCACAAGGTGTCTCATCATAGGTAGTGGGCTCCAAAAAGCCCCCTCATGCACAAGGGAGGGATTTTGATTATACCGCCAGGGCCCCCTCAAGCAAATCAAACTACACAATTGTCTTGCCATGCAGAGAGCCTAGTCCAATCCCATGCAGGCTCCATAGCCATTGATCCAACTTTCATGAGTTCCCACAAGTTTGGTTCGGTCGTCTCTGCAGGTTTCCCCATGATCCTGATGCACTTGCTCATAGAGTCCCTCAATGGAGAGAGACATCACAGGGGTAGAGAGAAACCTGGTACTAGAGAAGTAGCCAGGAATTCCCAAGGATGACCCCAGTTTAGACTACTAGAAATAGTGGAGAGGGTACCTGAACTGAACTGGCTTACTCCAGTGATCAGATCAGTGAATACCCTGTCATCACAAAGCTTTTCTCCAATGACTGATGGAGGCAGATCCAGAGATCCACAGCCAAACACCAGCAGAGCTCCAGGAGTCCAGTTGGAGAGAGAAGCAGGTTATTTACTAACCAATGGGAAAAAATATATATTCACAGCATACAGAAAGACATCCCCCAGCAAAAATGATTTCTGTTTTCTTCAAAAACCAATAGTAGTTTATGCCTAGACAAGTTTCATTCATCTCAAAAGATAATTTAGTGCGGGAAAATATTAATATTTTTGGAGTTTTATTTTATTTTATATATTTTCTCTTATATATATTCAATAATAATACTGAAATTCTCATGCATGTCCTTCTTCGGGTATTTAGAACTGTAATGCTTGCATTGCATAAACATATTCCAGAATGTTAAGTGTATCATATGGGCTATGTAAAACGTTATTTTTTTAATGTTCCTGTTTTAAATTTTGAAACACTTAGATGTCAAAATCAAGATGTCTAACCATTCTGATTACTTATATTAAGTATGTCCTCTGGGAATTATATCATAATACAAGAGTTTTATATTAGGGTTATATGAAGATATTAACTACACAAATGTCCTTCTCTTGTATGACAAAGAGAGCTTTTGTTTTTAGCAACTGATCTGAAGAGGAAAATGAACAATTAATGTCAGCAGAAAAAGAAATGTAATACAGGTCAGCTTCTTATGAAACATTTCAGGACACTGGAAAAACAGAAAAATCTGGGCAACAACTTGAGGACAGGCAGCTGAGTGGGAAAATGTTATTGCCCCTTTGCCTGGCAGCACTCCCATGTTATCATTTTAGTTGACAAAATATCACAGCCTTACCTGCTGCTGAAGTTAGACACAAATCAGGGTGGTCAGAAGAGCTTGTGGGAATTGAAAGGAAAACTTTGGAAACAAGAAAGATATAGGAGAAATGCAATAATAAATTCTTCACACATTCGTGGATGGCAGCTACAGTAAGAACATCCAGGAAACCACAGAGATGTCAGTGAAGTGCAAGACAAGGAAAATATGAACGTGCAGCCCTTCTGTGCATAAACTTTCTTTCCCACACAGATAAAGGAGACATGGGGAAATTTATGAGCTTAAGTTATCAGCATATCCTCTAAAAGAAATAATTATTTGTCTCTGAAACATATAAGTAAATGGAAAATCCTTAAGGAGTCAAAATAATAAATAAGAAAATAAGTAAATGCTAAACTGATACATAAGTGATCACACACAACAAAGAAGAAATATTTAAGTATGAGTTCAGAAGTATAATTCACCATCCAAACAAAGAAAGCATTTGGAAGAGCAAATAGAATCCAGAATGACTATACTATGTTATCTGTCATACAGGATCACCAACAAATTACTATTTATTAAGCAGAAGAGTAAATTAGAACATTAAGCAAAAACTTGGGGTGGGACACAGCTATTCAACATTAATTTCAAATGTGCCTACATCTTGATTTAAAATATTAAAGAATCATGATCTATATATTAAAAGAATCCAAGGAATTTGTTACCAAATGAGCAAAGGAAAGTATTAAGCCTATAAGGAATGTCTGTGGAGAAACAGAAACTAGTTTTTAAAGATCTAATTTAAATACTAGAAATAAATTTAAAAATATAATAGCTTAAATCAAAGTTCTACTTAATAATACATAATTTGAAAAGTTTATGATATCAAAATCAATATTAGTGAGTTTAGAGCTAGAACAATAGTTTTATTTAATCACAAAATAGAGTGAGAACATTCAAAAATAGATAATTAAACAGATATTTAGAGATTATATGAAAAAAATACCAAACATCTTACATAAAAAAATTATATAGTTCCAAGAGAAGATAACAGGTCAAAAAAATATTTAAAGTATACTGTGACCCTAACCCCCAAGACTTGATGAAAACGTTAATGTACAGATTCAATGACTTCAATAAACAACCAAATATTATCTACACAAAGAGAATTATAATTGTATACAGCAATCAATTACACGTGAAAAAAAATGGAAAAATCTTAAAAGTGTTATTTACATCATATTGCATATTGGTGCAATTAACGGCTAAATTCTCATCAGAAATAAAGGAAGTAAAATCATAAAACAACATACTCTAATTACTATCAAAAAACCTTATAAAATAAGAATGTATATCCAGTGAAATTATTATTTTTAATGGATTTTAGGTGACAATGTTTTCAATGAATAAAAAACAAATTAATTCATTTCTAACACAGTTCATCACAACAAATACAAAATGAATTCAAGTTAAAATGAAGACCACTCAATTGTATTAATACTTCAGATTCATAGAAATGAACAAACAGTACCAAAAAAGTTCATATAGATATATAAATACAAAATATACATTTTATACAAAATTTTATACATTTTATACAAAATATTTTTGAGTTTGTAATATCTATCTATATATACACATGCAAATACACACACACATGCACACAAACATGTCAATTCTATATATTACCAAAAGTCACTATAAAGCAATTCATACATTTATTAATAGATTAAACAGTATAATAATAATGCAAAGAAATTGATTTTGGTAGCTGTTACATATGTACATATATTTGTCAAGTCTCAATTTTTGTGGGTAGATTTTACTTTTTCAGTAAAGAAGATTTTGAATAGAAAAAAAAAAAAAACACGCTTTCTCAGACTTCTGCTGAAAGCCAGAGGTTTTATCTGAATAAAAACAATCATCAGAAGACCTCAGTAGTGTCTATGTCTATGCAGATGGAGGAAGCTATGATAGCTAAATCTCGAATGGAAAGGAAAATGTTTCCTCTCTATACTAAACTATGTGTCAACATATATTTTGAAGGGAGAATATTTTAGTAATAATGGAAGAATTTGAGAAGCCTATCTAGACAAACAAACTGCAGCATTAAATGAGTCAAGCAGCAGAATACTATAGAACTTCTCATACTGACTGAACACACTATCCACCCTATGTATGATGACAAGGTATTGTCAGAAGACATTGAGAAAGTGACAGGTTAATGCTTTGACCTCTTTAGTAACACTTAAGATTTTAATCTGAAGCTATATTTTTTCACATATAAATCTGAATTTAGTAGCAGGATGAATTGAATAATTCAGAAAATGCATTACTTTTAAATCAGCATTTCCCAGAAGCACTACCCATGACTTTGTTATAAGAAATCACCTGCAAGTGGCAATGCCACACTCTGACTGTGAGTGCACCTGTCCTCCGATCATATGTATTCATGGCACGGCTTTCCTTTTTTTCCATGGATATTTTATTGTTTTTCTACTTTTCATCAGGGTTGGGTTGCCATGGCAATAAAGTAGGCTATCTTGTTGGATTTCACCTCTGCTGTCTTGCTTCATAAGGTTCCCTCTGCTCAGAGCAAACATGGCGGATGCGGCACACATACAGATGTCTGATTCTGTGTTTCCTTCCTGAGTGTGTTTGGCAGCGAGTCTCCAGGGACAGCTGAAGCAGCCCTTCACAAACTGGCACTCATCCTTCTCTCTAATGGCCACCCTCGTGGGTCTAACTTGTTCTGTGATCTCTCTTTTAAAAAGGAAGATGCAATTCTCAAAAGAATTATTTTACATTAGAAAGCCAAGTCTTGTAACATTTCAATTAACTTAGTTGTCAAATCAATTCTAAATACATTCCACTTCAAAATTACCTGTCCTTCAGGCATAGAACAACGAGAAACAATCAAAAAGGGGTATAGAGTCATCACAAACAGAGGTGTATAAACATTTTAGATTTTAATCTCCACTTACTAATTCAAGGAATATTTTTTTTTTCCTGTTTGAATATACAATATGAACCCTTGAAAAAGATGCCATGGTCTCTAAGCAGATAAAGCATCAGACATTAAATATTTGTTGAAGGGTTAAATGCATATAAAATATAGAGTGTTTATATTAAAAACATACACACACATAGGTATATCATGGGGTGCTTAATGAAAGCTGAAAGCTCACGGTTTTTTTTTTGTTTGTTTGTTTTTGTTTTTTTTTTTCAATTCTAATGTTGGGAGATGTGTTCACAGGTGCCAGTGTGCATCTTAGCTAGAATGAAGCTTTAAATAATGACTTAAGGTTAGGCTAAGGTGTTTTTGTTAATGGCATTGAGGTAGAAAATCATGGGGAACAATTTAAAGTATAGAGAGACTCACTTTCAATAGTTGAGCCAGGTACTCATTGAGGTCAGGGAGCAAAAACAACGGCAGCCTGGCTATTGCTGGCTGACATACATTTCTGACTAGGATGAGTCGGAGATCAAGGGTGACGATTAATTCCTTGTACCCATTTCTGCCCTCTGCTTCCTAATATGATTTAATAAAAACCTGTTGATGAGTGGGTGTGCAGCCTGAGGACTTAAAGCAGAAATGATCAGTTATTTTTCATATATAAAACTTTAGATTTGTGATTCCTTTAAGATTTTTTGTAAGATTTCCTGTTGAGATAAATAAAATGATTGGTCCTTTCTTTGTAACTGCAAAATGCAGCCTGACAGCAAAAGAACTGGCTGAGAAAAATATCTTGCTTGCTTACACTTTGTTACTCTATAATAAGTTGCTTGGACATGAATGCATGTGCGTTCTTGAGGGATAATTTGTTTTTCACCTGTAATAAGTAAAATGTTTAATCATGTAAGGGAAATGAGAAACTTTGCTTTTTCCCTGCATACATTCTAATCATTCACTGGAAAAATGGAAAGTAATTGTAATTTTTATGTTGCTTGAAAGATTTTGCTGATATATATATATATATATATATAAATATATATATATATATATATATAAAATCATATATATATATATATGCTGTAAAGGAAAAATAAAGATATAGAGATGACAGAAAGACCCTAAGGGTGTGTGTGTGTGTGTGTGTGTGTGTGTGTGTCTGAATGAGTGATGTTCCATACAGCAGCAGCTGCTCTTCCAGAGAACATGGGTTCAAATCCCAGCACCCATATGCAAATCATAATCAATTACTTGGTCTCCAACACCCTCTTTTCACCTACTTGGGCACCTGGCATGAATGTGGTGCACAGACATATATGAATAAAATATTTATACACATAAAATAAGTAAATCTTAAAAAAAAAATAAAAAGGCCGGGTGTAGTGGTAAATGCCTTTAATCCCAGCAATCAGGAGGAAAAGGCAGAAAGATCTCTCTGAGTTCGAGGCCAGGCTGGTCTCCAAAGCGAGTTCCAGGACAGCTAAGGCTGTAACACAGAGAAAGCCTGTCTCAAAAAACCAAACCAAATTAAAACATACAAACAAAAAAGAATAGAATAAGAACAGAAACAGACAGATTTAATAAATGAAGACATGTCTAAAACTAACTCACCATGAAACACAAATAAATTCACTAAGCAGAAAGCATGAGATAAACATAAACAATATTCCAAAGTCATAGAGATAGGATCACAATCACAGAGTGCATAAAAGTTGCACTGTGCTCACTTAATTTAGCAATTCATGACATAAAATATTTTATGTATGCTTTTATATATAATAATATGTTATTATATATTCTAGACCTACCTATCCAAATGTAATGGAAAATAATGCATAGTAGGCAAAAAGAAAATTTAAAATATAATTTTTTTTCTGAGTGTGAAGAGTAACTGAAAGATGGATACTACACGGATCTGATCTGAATTGACGCAATATATAAGAAAAATCTGGAAAACATTGCACCTAAGATTCAATGGGATAGAAGCAAAGTCAATGATGCAAGATAAAGCAATGAGTTAAAACAAAAAAATATTTGATGCATTAAAAAAATGTTTACATAAAAAAGTTGCACCAATAAAGACATATTCTTTCAAAGGTTTGACAGTTCAGATACAAACCAGTGCCCTACAAAGAAGTATGGGCCCAGAAGAAATATAAAGAACAGGCCTAGAAATTAATCAAGGAATTCTGTGAGAATACCAAAGTAATGCAGAGACTTAGAAATCCAAATTTCTGTCCAAAATGAGTTCCAGAACATTGAGTGTGTGAAATAGAATAAACACTACTTTTAAACATAAAAGATTTAACACTCTCTATTCCAAAAAAAAAAGAATGGAATCTTTAGCTAAGAAATCATATGAGACACTTGTGAATCTCAGAATGAATAGCGCTGTCAGTTAAAATAATAACAGCAACAAAAATGCTGAAATATTAACCTTCAATGTGACTCTGTAGAACTAGTTTTCTAAAAGAAGGGATTAAGTTAAAATGAGACTGTTAGGGTAGGATCTAATATAATCTAACTGGACTCCTTGTAAAATTAGATTAGAACAAAGATACAACAGAGATCATCAGTAGCCTGAGAAAGCCCTCCTGAGGATACTGAGGAGGTGGCTGTCTGGAAAAAAAAAAAAAAGAAAAAAGAAAGAAAGAAAGAAAGAAAGAGAGAGAGAGAAAGGAAGGAAGGAAGGAAAGAAGGAAGGAAGGAAGGAAGGAAGGAAGGAAGGAAGGAAGGAAGGAAGGAAGGAAGAAAAGAAAAGAAAAAAGGGCAAATAAAAAATACCTCATCCAAACACATTGATGTTGAAATTTTAGCCTCGTGTCAACAAAATAAGTTGATAGGTTTCTGTGGCTTGTCAGGCTAATATGTGCTATTTTGATAAGGCAAAAACATTAATGGTCAAAAAATATTATAAAACTACAGACAACCCAACAAAATAATACTCTTCTCAGGGCAAGAGGCTGAATGGCTTAGACAACAGAAATTTATGATCTTTCATTCTGGAGGCAGCAGGCCCCAGATCAAGGTTCCAGAAGAGCTGGTTTCTGGTGAAGGGTTTCTTCCAATTCTGCAGAAGACTATCTTCTCATTGGGTCCTCTGTGACATAATATACTTTTGGTGACCCTGTTCGTAATAAAGACATTAGCTTAATGGATAAAAGTGTCCACTCTAAAGAATTTATTCAACCTTTATTACCTCCTTATGATTTAGTAAGAGCAACTATTGGGACTAAAAGGAGTGTTAGAATTAAACATGGGAGACTGGAATACTGAGGAAGGTAAGCAGGAGGGTATGAAGCTCTGTATGAGACTGCCACCAGATAAGAGGAAGGCTTCCACTCTGGTGTTGCCCAACTCCATCACCAGGAACATATGGGACATTGTTGTGCTTTAACATATTCTTAAAACTAGTTGCAAGACATAAAATTGTGGGTCAGGACAGCTTCTGAAACTAAAGCTTTACCTGTAAGAGAAAGATCACCCAGGTTTCCCCAAAGACAAATATCTGGATATGAAGTAACAAAGAAAATACTGCAGCTACATATTAGGTGCTGTGATAAGACCTAGCTCCTCACCATAGTGAAACTATAAGCTGGTCACTCAAGTGCTTTAGCAAAGAGTATGTATCTTAAATAACAGCTATCAGACTCTACCAATTTGCAAAACAGAGGCATCTCCAAAGAAAATGACTTCTGGACTTAAAACTTGCAGAGAAGGCAAGGTGAGTAGCTAACCAAACAAGTCAGAGATAGATCCTATTTTTGCATTCTCCAAAGCAAGTGAGTACAGTGGCATCATATGAAAGGCACCTTGGAAGGTGACTTGTCTTCAGAAGTCCATTTAAAAGTAAGCAAGGCGTTAGGAGAGTAGAGTGTTTGTGATCAGAACATCTCTCAATAGTGTGATATAGATAGCCCAACTCCTATTAATGTTGCACTGGGATTAAGCTATCAAATGTAAAGTAAAAGAAAAAAACATTGTAAGGAGAACCAGAAAAAAAAGTATGAAATAGAGGAGCAAAGGAGAAGAGTTCAGAACTATTAATGACATGGAAAACTCCTTTTAAAAGCTGCTTTATGGGAGTGGTGAGGTGTGGTGAAGATTAGGACTCTGTCTCCTCATGGATGAGTTCCTTTTCCATTTCTTTGCCTGATACCTGACAAAAGGAAATTAAGGAAAGAAGGGTTTTGTTTTGTTTTGTTTTGTTTTGTTCTGTTTTCTCTCAGATTGAAGGTACAGTGTTTCACGTCAGGTTTCTTCCACAGTTAATCTTTCACAATCAGTGCCTGGTAAGTTATGCTGCTCAGCTACCCATATGAATCTAGACTGTTCCATAAGGTAACAGTCCTAAGTTTTAACTGACAGTCTCTACGTCACAATTATTAAGTTTATATATACTAAAATATGAATCCTTAAATATGTCATTATAACACCATATTGTTTTTCTTAGTTACATTGTCCAATTCTAAAAAGCATTATAGTATTTAATTTTAGTATACCTGAAAAGTTGATATTGACTTTAGTTGAGGTATTGAAATTAACATACAGAAACAAAGTAACTGTTTAATGCTATACTTCAGTATAGTGAAAAATGTGGAGTCTAAATGTATCTGATTTCAAAGCTTGGTTCTTAATCTTTGATATATAAACCCCATTTAAAATTTTAAAAGTATATAAGGGATCATAAAAAGAAGAACTATGAATAAAATGATTTTAGGGGAAAAATACTACTCAACATGTTTGTTAGTCAAGTCCAGGGAGAAAAATGAAGTAGGCATTGTAGTGACTTTCACTGTGCAGGAAATATTAACAGAGGAAATGATGCTGAATTTAGAATTTGATTGCATAAATACTAGTTTTCTGTGAAACTGATGTTGTGTTATGTAGAATTTTAGCACTTGAGAGTGTTTTTCTCAAAACTGATTCTTAAATCTGTTTAAAAAGAAATATAGTTCAGTTGGAGAACACTTGCCTAACATATATGGAGATCTGTGTACTCAATATCAAGTATTAGAGGAAAAAATGAGAAAGATATATTGATAAATGTTCAACATCTGATAATATGTATTGCATATTAGCATATTTTAGAATAAGTCTGTAGTTGTTTATTTTTTCAAACACTTATTAAAACAGTTATTTTCTTCAAGACATTAAACATTTATATATATGTATTTTTTTATTTAAAAAGCATTTATTTATTTATTTATCATCTATCTATCTATCTATTTATAATGGATAAATGAGAATGGGCTAGAACAATTTCTTGAGTAAAATATAATTCTCTAAATCCACATAGATTTGCTTCCAATTAGATAGGCTAACATAAAAAACATAAAAAGCTACATACCCTTCAAATAATTTTGTGGGAAATTAAAAATATATTTAAAAGCATAAGTAACAAAATATAAGTAAAATCCCATTCAAATTCTGCATAGGAGAATTTTCTACTTTTATTTTAAGCTTTGTTTCCTAGAATGTGTGTAAATGAATGATTTATAAATACAAAACAGTAATTACTCCTCTTTAAAAAGTCCAGGAAAGGCACAAAACTACAGAGAAACCTTGTCTTGAAAAACCAAAAAAACAAAAGAAAAAAAAAGTCACATTTCTTCATCCTTGTTGAAAACCACATGAATGTGAGGCTTCACATGAGTTAAATTACAATGGGTGCTCTATACCATTTGTAGAATTGAGTCATATTAAACAGATCCATGAGGATATTTCCCTCTGCACTTTCTTGCCTGCTCCATCAACTCTGTCAGTTGCTTCCCCTTTTCTGCCCTTTCTCAAATCAATTCATTTCTATGCAAATGTCTGCATCCCCATATGGAGGATATGTGATAAGAAACCAGAATTTTCCTATAGACAGGCTGCTTATTGAGTAATACATCCATCGTTTCTTCAAACAGAAAATCTATGACTACCACCATTTATTCATTAGAGTGGTGTTTTCCAACCCGAGGCAAGGACACTATTTTAATTTTGCTTGAGAGCTACCAGGCACATCTCTGCTCTGTCACGGCCAGCAGTCCCACTCTGCATATATGTTCCAGGAGCAATATCCTTTAGAGCCCTCAATATATTCTTTCCTCGTAGAATGACATTCATCTTCCATGTTTCCTGATTTATCCAGTCTCAGTTGTCTTTCTGAAAGTCCAGCCTGGTGGCTGTTGTAACCTACTTTCCTTCTATTAATCTGTGTTATACAAATGACCATTTAAATAGTTCACCTTTCTTTAAATTATTTGATAAATAACATGTTGCTAAATTATTTAAGAATAAGCAATACTTCTAATTTGCTTTCTGTTCTCAATACCAACTGCCATATGCTCGTTTCAAGGAGATGTGCATTAAGGATGCAATGGATCAGAATCAGTACGGTTATTAACAAGGATAAATTACAGTGGGTTGAAGTTGTCTTGCTGAAAGGAAAAAGCCAATGTAAAATAATGAAGACCTATTAAGTTTCTGAAGTTATGTCATCCAATAGATTTATGTCTTCAAAGAGTATGGGGGAGGAGTTCTGTTTGCATAGTGTAATTATGAGTTTTGTATGCCAACATGTACCCCAAATAAGCATTTCTTCTGAGTTTATCTAGGGACATGTTTCTGTATAAGACTAGTGTCTGAAGCTGAGTGCTCAGTAAAGCAACTTACCCTCCCCACTGATGATGGGCACTGTCATATCTGCTAAAGCCTGCATAGGATATGGCAAGACACAGCAAGGAGACATGCATTGCTTTCTCCTGCCCCACTTCGACACCCAGGACATTCCATCTTTTCTTGGGCTTTGTACTAGATTACATCATAGGATCCCTGTTTCTCACAGTTTCAGATAGCAAACTTGTTTCTATCACTTGCTTTCCAGACATTCAAATTTATAGATGCCATGTTGTGGATTCTCAGTGACATTTCTGTGTAAATTAGGCTCTTAAGATCAATAAATATATGCTTTACGCTGATTTTCAACAAGCATTGTATTTAACATATGGAAAGTTGTCAAATATGAGACCCAGATTAATTACTGGGGTGTATTGTACTTAAATCTCCATTTGAACTGTTTGGAAAGAGCCTTATTTGGGGTTTTGTCTTGCATTTGTTATTCTTGTTTTATTTCTTCTCTCAAATTTTACTACATACAATCAAATTTTTAGTATAAATTTTAAATTTGCAAAAGACAGTACATTCATTGGTTCTATTATTAAAGCTTATTTCAACAATTACTTAGCATTAGCACCAAAGAACAGAACTTTGAATACACTATAGAATTAACTCTAAAAGAAGTCTTGTAGACAGTCCACAACCTAATTCTTGTTTTTTAAAGACTTGCTTGTTTTTATTTTTGAATATGAATATTCTGCTCTCATTATATGTATGCTTGCCACATGCATGTCTGGTGCCTGTGGCAGCCAAAAGAGGGTGTTAGATTTTCCTCAATTGGAGTTACAGGTGTCTGAGTCACCAAGTAGATGCTGGGAACCAAAAGCTTGTCCTATGCCAGAGGAACAAATGCTTCTGACTAGTGAGCCACCTCTCCAGTCCCACAATTTAATTATTCAAATATTCAAAATAGAGAATGATACATTTTGATTGCATGGTCAAATTTCAAATTTTTAAGCAGAGCTTTTTTTGTCATATATCTTCTAGCTATGTCTAAAATTTAAGTGACTTTCTTGGAGATCAGAAAAGCAATAATTATTATTTATTACTCCTGGACACTTGATAAAGGAACAATTACAGAATTCACAGTGATGTGACCTTTGGCTGCTCTGACAATGCTATATTGTTATTTCCTCTAAATTAAAACATTCCACTTAAGGGGTTGGGGATTTAGCTCAGAGGCAAACACAAGGCCCTGGGTTCTGTCCTCAGCTCCGGAAAAAAAAAAAAAATTCCATTTAAGTCTTGGGGAAAAAAAAACAGAACTTGGAAGTCTCAGAATGTTCCTAATATTTAAGAAAATTCCCAAGTCTCCGTAAAGTTACATGAACAGTAATAATTGCTGAGAAAACGAGACTTTCTGACCACCTTATCTGCCTGTAAATTCAGCATAGCTCTCCAGAGGTGTAGCTTCCATTTCTCATCCACAATAGGTTGGGCATTTGGATGATATTCTTGCCTTTGGGTCATTCATCCTTCACTAAGTAATTCTTCACTACCTCTCTCATATGAAACCACAATAAGGTCACCAGTTAGTAAGCTGGATTTAAATCATTTCTTTAGTTTGTCATAAGTCCTATATCTAAGCACAGAGTTTGTTTGCATTTCTCCAGAAAGTCAGACAACAGGTAGATGCCCAAAAGAAACATTTGAAAATAAAAAATATATTTTAATTTGTAGTTTATTAGTCTAAGATATCAAGATCCATCACTTTAATTCCCATATTAAGGCACAATCATTGTGGTAAAAGGGCATGGTAAAAGAAATCTGCCTCATGTCAACCAAGAAGCAGAAAGGAGGCAGAACTGAAATATACCATGCAAAGGTATGATCCAGCAACCCAGTTCTTTCACCTTCCACAGTCACATCACTTCTCAGTAGTCAATTATACTCTAAATTCATCAATGGATTAACCTTTGATTAGGTTAGTGACCTCATGGTCCAATAGAAACTCACTTGCAAATACACCTACAGTTAGTAATTAACTAGGGTTTTCTCAGTCCTATGAAGTTGACAATCATGATTAACTGATAGAGCTCTTTAAGTCATATTCTTCTTAAAGGTCAGCATCCATAAATGGTTGAAATTCTTATAGATTCAAGAATAAGGTGGCATCTTTTGGTAGTATCACAATTTGGCAGGCAGATAGCATCACGCTGGGAGTGAAAACAAAAGGGAGAGAGATTTGTTACCAGACAAGAAGTGGGCAAAAGGCTGAGTCAGACAACTTCTTTACAACACTCTGCTGTGAGATGCTCTGTATGGCAAATGTGTTGCTAATTAGTCAATAAATAAAACACTGATTGGCCGTTGGCTAGGCAGGAAGTATAGGCGGGGCAAGGAGGAGAATAAAGCTGGGAAGTGGAAGGCTGAGTCAGAGAGACACTGCCAGCCACCACGATGAGAAACAGCATATGAAGATGCCGGTAAGCCACAAGCCATGTGGCAAGGTATAGATTTATAGAAATGAATTAATTTAAGCTGTAAGAACAGTTAGCAAGAAGCCTGCCACGGCCATACAGTTTGTAACCAATATAAGTCTCTGTGTTTACTTGGTCGGGTCTGAGTGACTGTGGGACTGGCAGGTGAGAGAGATTTGTCCTGACTGTGGGCAAGACAGGAAAACTCAAACAACAAATGGCGTCCAACGTGGTGGCAAGAGTTTCCACCTAAAAACTGAGAAAAAAAGATTCTAAAACGGAGCTAAAAACAGCTTCCTAATTGTCTCTCTCAAATGAGCGGCAGCTGCTGGTTTGAGGTACTGGTGGGTTCCTGGCGTGCGTGCTCAACCTGCAGTATGGTGGGAATCAGGCCTCTGCAAGTGGCACATTAAGCTGCGTGGTGGATTTAGACTTTGCTAGTACAAAACAAAAAAAAAGAGGTTTCTGGACTACAAGCTGCTTGGATAAAAGCATAGACCAACCCCAAGATAGCTCCCAGAGCTGGTGGTAAACATAGCCATGTTGGGAAGCTGAGGTGGGCGGAGCCAGCAGCCACAGCTGCTGCAGCTTAAAGCAATAGATTCAC
Organism: Peromyscus eremicus; assembly: GCF_949786415.1. NCBI lineage: Eukaryota > Metazoa > Chordata > Mammalia > Rodentia > Cricetidae > Peromyscus > Peromyscus eremicus. The sequence continues at coordinate 85,539,590 of NC_081421.1, forward strand.
AATAAGACAGATTCAGATGTAATAGTTTACAATGTGTGTAAAAGATACGTAGGCTTGAAAGAGACAAAAATGGTGATATATACAGTCATAGAAACAAATACATAGTTTTAAAAAATAAAGTCTTTAAAGAGACAGTAAAATTAATATAAAAAATATAAGCCACATAAAGATGAATATTACACAGAGAATCTGGATTGTGTTGTCTTTGGGACTTTTAACTGCAGAAAAACATTTGATTGTAAAAGCTGTTGAGTTATGCCAAAATGTATATTTTAAAGACACCTTGACTTCAAAATTTGGATATAAGGATATGTTGCTTTGGAAAAGAGTCTCTTTTGTTCCCACAGAAAGCCAGAGGCTATGGATTTGTTCAAGATTAAGATACATCAGGTTTGACCAGCCAAGACCCCCTGAAAGGTCTCCTATGACACCATGGCCCAGATGATCCAACATCCAGAATGGTTTCAAGGCAACTGGCTCAGATGATACAGCCTCACGGACTACTCCATGATCCTAAAATTTTCTTTGTGTCCCCATAAGATACAGCGCCCCCCTCTAGCAGGAAGTAGTAAGAGAAGCTACGCCCAAATTCCCAAATTATATGTAATTTTACTTTGTTAAGGTTAAAACTTTCCTTTTTGAAAAAAAAGGGGGAAGTGCTGTGGGATGTTCTGTATGGCAAATGTGTTGCTAATTAGTCAATAAATAAAACACTGATTGGCCGTTAGCTAGGCAGGAAGTATAGGCGGGGCAAGGAGGAGAATAAAGCTGGGAAGTGGAAGGCTGAGTCAGAGAGATACTGCCAGCCACCACGATGAGAAACAGCATATGAAGATGCTGGTAAGCCACAAGCCATGTGGCAAGGTATAGATTTATAGAAATGAATTAATTTAAGCTGTAAGAACAGTTAACAAGAAGCCTGCCACGGCCATACAGTTTGTAACCAATATAAGTCTCTGTGTTTACTTGGTCGGGTCTGAGTGGCTGTGGGACTGGCAGGTGAGAGAGATTTGTCCTGACTGTGGGCAAAACAGGAAAACTCAAGCAACAAAACTCCATTCTCCTGAGAAATAAACTAGTCTGTATCATGAACTCTTCTGAGGCTGGTATGCATGACATAACATAACTACTTTGCTTCTAATGTTTCTACTACTCTTCAGAATGGCCACAGCAAGTTGCAAGCTTTCAGTACAAAGGATTCTGAGAGACACTCACAAACAATATTGCAAGCACAACACCCATGTAGTTTAACTAGTTCTGTTGCACCCAAAGGACACCTCAGTCACTGCCATATGAAGGACAGTAGATGAAACTGATGACTATTTCATTCCCTTAATTTTATCTCTCCCATTTTCTTAGCATCATCTTGTTTCCAGGTATCTCTATATTTCAAAGAATTTCTGTTTTCATCTTCTAATGAGTCTTTGCTCATTCTTTAAATATTAATACTCCTCTATGTCAAGCAACTTCTGTTCTCCTTACTGTCCTTCTATAAATATTCATATCTATTTTCATGTTTTATTTACGTATATATTGAAAAGCAATATTCATTGCATATGTCCAAGTACCAGATACTACTCTAGACAATGTGGCTATAATAAAGAAATTATTATTAAGTCATCTCTCTCTGTATCTGTCATCTTCTTATCTGCTCTTGGATCCCGGCTCTCTATATCTATATTAAACTTCTCTCAGAAGAGATTCTACACTCTGAGCTTGAAATTCCTTTTGGTCATAAATAACATCTGTTCAAATTTCACACAGACACATCTTTTTTAAGATTTATTCATGTTTGTATTATAGATATGACTATTTCACATGGATATGTGTACATGTACCATGTGTGGACCTGTGTGTGTGTGCCTAATGTCTGCAGAGGATCTCGTGGAAGTCAGAGTTAACTGTGCTTAAACATGGTTATGAACTGCCATGAGGGTGCTGGGGTCCTCTGCAAGAGCAACAAGCTCCTTGATATCAGATGAATAACTCATGTTATATAAATTCTTCCCAGACAGTTTTCTTGAAACTTCCAGGCTGGGTACATAATTACCCACTATGTTAATTCACTAATTCATTCATTCACTTAAAATAACTATCTTCTAACTGCATCTACCAGATATATACTTAATTATTGCTTTACATGAAAACATAAATAAGCCATTAAAGGAAGAAAATAGGTTTCTAGTAAATAATTTAATGTACTAGACTTACATAACATATTGGGCAAATAATTCCCTTCCTTTAGTATACATAATATATTTTAAACAACTTTTACTCTGTGCTATTACTATGCTATCATTGCTCCTGATACTATTAATAATCATGCCTTCTCAATAATGAACATCTTTAAATTCTCAAAATGCCCTCATATTTATCATGTTTAATCCAAATCACTTTGAAGGGAAAGTTATTAAAGTTTGATATTTCTACTTTTAATGACAAGTAAATTGAAGTTCAGATAGATTAACTCAAGTTGAATGCCTTATGTAGAGAACTGGCTTCTAGAGCCTTGGACAAATCTTAGACCTGAAATTACATAAATTTCCGAGCAATCCTCATTTTCTGATCACTAAGGGAGTGACTGACCCTAGATTTTCATTTCTTCTTTTTTTAAATTTATTTTACCCACCAACCACACCCTCCTATCCTCCCATCCCCATTCTCAATCCCCTTTACATGCCTCCATCAACTCCTCAGAAAGGGTAAGGCCTCCCATGGGGAGTTAAAAAAGTCTGGCATATCAAATTGAGGCAGGACCAAGCCCATAGTCCCCACTGCATAGAGGCTGAGCAAGGAACCCATCATAGGGAATGGGCTCATGAGCTAGGGACAGATCCTGGTGGCACTGCTGGGGCCCCACAAACAGACCAAGCTACACAACTGTCACCCTCATGCAGAGGACCTAGGACTGACACTTTATTTTAAACTCTCTCTTTCTGAAACTCTGCCTCCTAGGCCAGCAGGGTCTAACATAGTGAAGGGCTCATCTGCTCTGAAGCAAACTGTTTTGTCTTGAGTGCTCCTCTATTTCCATCTCAGTGCTTCCTGCAGCTCTACCTGAAAACACCGCCTCATTTTAAAAGTATCATGTATAGCCGGGCGGCGGTGGCGCACGCCTTTAATTCCAGCACTCGGGAGGCAGAGGCAGGCAGATCTCTGTGAGTTCGAGGCCAGCCTGGTCTACAGAGCGAGATCCATCCAGGAAAGGTGCAAACCTACACAGAGAAACCCTGTCTCGAAAAACCAAAAAAAAAAAAGAAAAAGAAAAAAAAGTATCATGTATAAAAATGGGATGCAACTTTGATCTGCTCCCACTCAAACTGCTCTCTGCCTTGCACTCACATTAGTTTGCCCTCTAAATTCTAACAACGCTGTTTTGTCTTAGAGATTCAGAAATTAAAGCCCCCACTGTTCCAGCTCTTCATCCTTTGAAAAATCTCTTTGCTGAAGAACTGTCATTACTTACTGAAAATTTGTCATGCTATCATTCATCCCTTTAAGGCCTTCCTGAACAGAGACACTTTAGAGAATTAAACAAGCCATCCTGAAAATAATACTCTACACCTTGTGCAATTATAAATTATATACGAGCTAAAAAAGTATTTCTGTAAAAACGTGAGGTGGTGGCGTATGCCTTTAATCCCAGCACTCGGGAGGCAGAGCCAGGTGGATCTCTGTGAGTTCGAGGCCAGCCTGGGCTACCAAGTGAGTTCCAGGAAAGGCGCAAAGCTACACAGAGAAACCCTGTCTCGAATAAACAAAAAAAAAAAAAAAAAACGTGAGGTCACAAAAGGTGAAAGTCAGTAATGACGGGATTGCTTTTTATTGTTTCTGTTACTCTGAAAAGGGAAAAGCATGATATTATCCTTCCTCTTGTTTTGTATCAGTTTATTCTGTTTATAATGAGGAAAGTAATGATACCATCTGCTCTGTTTCCATTCATTCCTATTTTTGACCCACATCTGTCTGTCACTTTACCAATGAGAGTAAAGGCAAAGGCATTACCTATTGTAGTCACTGAATTTGATAGTGATCAGCTCTCCCAACCTTGCATGTTTCCTTCTTTCTTTCTTTCTTTTTTTTTTTTTTTTTTTTTTTTTTTTTTTTTTTTGAGATGGGGTTTCTCTATGAAGTTTTGGTGCTGGGATTAAAGGCCTGCGCCACCACCACCCAGCATGTTTACTTTTTTTAATACCTATTTGAGACCATTTGCTCAGTGGAAACAAAATCATTAAATTCTATTATCTAATAAAAACTAGAAAATTAAAAATACTTATTTAAATCCCATACTCAGAAGGCAGAGGCAGGTTGATCTCTATGAGTTCAAGGCCAGTCTGGTCTACAAAGTGAGTTCCAGGACAACCAGGCCTGTTACAAAGAGAAATCCTGTCTCAACAACAAGAAAAAAAATAATTGACAAAGATTTATTAAACCATACTTAAAATGTATTCATATGTTCATGTGTAAAAGAGGCACAAACTATGTCCATCAAATTATGTTACCTGATATATGGATTAGATTTTAGACATGAAACCAGAAAGCTGCTTCTGTAGATAAAAATGTAAAAAATAATAATAATGAAAGAAAGAAAGAAAGAAAGAAAGAAAGAAAGAAAGAAAGAAAGAAAGAAAGAAAGAAAGAAGGAAGGAAGGAAGGAAGGAAGGAAAGGAAAGGAAAGGCTAACAAGAACAAACAAGAACAAGAATGGGGATCTAGTGACGGGGTGTGGTAGAAATTATTGTTTCATCCAGCTCTACTTGTAGGAGAGCTTGGTGCCCAGTTATCAGTAGATAGATTTTAGTCAGCAGGCTGTTCCAAATTCCAGTGTACTACAGTGAACTAAAGACATCTGATGGCAAATCAATGCTGAAAGAGTCCCACTAGGGACCACTCCACTCTTGAGAATGATTGTCCTGAGTGCATGAGATTGCCTAAGGCTTTGTGGATTCTACACGTCAGCTTCCCTTGTTCAGTATTTGATCCCTGGCCTTCTTTCCATGAGTGCAGCTCCCTAACAAATACTTGTATGCTAAAATCTCTCTTAGGATCAGTTTTCTCCACTGCAATCCAATCAGGAACGCTGTGTTTCAGGGAATACCAGGATCCTCCCAATTTGTGTACAAGTTTTATTTTAAAAGTGGATGTGTATTTTCCTGCGACAGATTCTTTTCATAGTCAGATTTTACACCAAAAAAATTTAAACATCATTCTTCAGCATGGTGAAGATCAACTAGTTACCTGTAAAAGATGATTTAATATTAGCTTTACCCTTTGAACTAATTCTGACAAGTGCAGCACTACAATTAATGTACACATAGTAACCATGAAAAGGCTATTACATTATGAATGTGCAAAAAAATAAAACTAAATCAATGAATGTTTGGAATCAAGAAAACCACCCTTCTAAGGTAAAAAGATAAATGGCTAATCCATGAGCCTTGAAAAAGAGATGACTAAGCTTTGTGGCCTGGAGACTGCTTCTGGCCATCCTTTTCATTTTTATCATTTTTTAAAAGGACACATGAAAACACACCAAGGTGAAGATACTACCTGAAAAGATTTTTTTTTTTTTTGAAGATTGTGAGGCACTTTTGAAGTTGGGAGCATGATTTCTTGCCTTGAGTCCTGCTGAATCTGTTTTTTTTTTTTTTTTTTTTTTTTAGTTTATAAAGAAAGTGTCTCAGGATATTTCACAGTGTGAGGGTAGGCAGCCTTCTCTCCTGACAGGTCATTATTGCATATCATGCTGGGACTGAGTGCAGGACTGGAGAGCGGCTGCTCTCCCGGGCTCTTCTGTAAATGCATGTGGGATTGAAGCATTGGAATCTCTAATGTGCACAAGAGCTCAAAGAGTACTTGATTGATTTGCACTACAGGACAGAGCTGACACAAGAATTGCAGTTTAGTTCAGCAGGATTGCACTCAGAGTCCTGGGAACAAGTCACCTTGCATTAAGTTGACCACCATGAGGTTATCACCACCCGCTGAACATTTTTATGACTTGATGTTAGGTGAGTTTTGTTCATCTTTTAAAACTTGTAATTAAAAGAAATTCCTTCAAAGGAAAAAGTTAAGCTGCAAAAGAATGTGTCTAGCAAGTTCTGAATTAAAAAAAAATGAATATAAAGTAAATGAAACCATAGGGAGACGTACGCGATGTGTCTAAATAGTCTACAGTCTTCTAGGTGGAATTATATAAGATGACAAAGTGTGTTTGGCAAAGCTGCTTTCTGCATTCAACGATTCCATATAACATTAAAGTCCTATGAAATGTTTCACCTACCACATAGTAACAGTTTTACTTTGTATAGGAAGAAGTTTCCAGGGGGGAAATCTGCTTTCTAATTAAGACCATGTTTTAATGAGATTTTATTCTACTATGTTCATTGCGAAGAGAGAGAGAAAGAGAGACAGAGAAGCAGAGACAGAGACAGAGATACAGAGTGAATTTGGAAGATGCATATAAATCTGATGAGATAAATTATAATAACCAGAACACCATTACACATTACATTGAGTACAATACCTTGTTGCTAATGTGCTAGATTCCCATGGAGTTCAAATCCACCATCCTGAAATGTCAAAAATGTTCAGTTATTATTGAAAGTTAATAATGGTTTTGACTAATTTTTCCCAATAAATGTTACCTTTTTCTCAGATTTAATTCAGGCTGATTTTGTTTATTTAATATACAGTAAACACATAAAAACCAAGATAGCTGATTCATACATAAATCACATCTGGATCACAGATTATAAATTATTTTAAGAGCTTTCATGGAAAACAAACAGTTAAACAACATGGCTGATAGCCAATATAAACACAAAGACTGATAGCATGCACAAGATCTGTATAAATTCAAATCACATAAAATATCAGCTTAGTGAAGGGGGAGTAATCCCCCTTCTATCCAAAAACCTATCTGCAACTGATACCCATTGGCAAAGAGAAAATTAGTTTTCTCCAATGCCTCTGGGTATATTACCCACATTTCAGGGAATGCTCCATGCCCAAGAATAGTTGGTCAACAGAAAATGGACTCTATGACTATTTTACACATTTTTTGTTTTGGTATTTTTGCCTTATTATATTTTTTTGTTTGTTTTATCTTTTTCTTTTGGTGTTTTTTGTGTTTTCTTTTTGAAATAGAGAGAGAAAACATCAAGTTTGGTAGGTAGGAAATGGGACAAAGAGGGAGAAGTTGGAGAGAGAAAAGAGTATAGTAAAAATATAGTGTATGTAAAAATATTTAAGAAAATATTTTTAAATAATCAGTAAGTTATACAATAAACTATTTTGAAAATTTTAATCATAATCTTAACAGTTTATTAGAATCTTTTATCATATTTTCATATGCTTACAGTGATATTTTATTTGTGCTGAAATGTGATTTATTTGTATTATTTATGTTAATAAATAAAGTTGCCTGGGAGTCAGAGCTATGAGCAAGCCATTTAGCAGAAGTCTGGCTGTGGTAGCACATGCCCTTAATCCAATCACATGGCAGGCAGAGTCTATGTGTTCAAGGACACAGCCAGCTTGGAGACACACGCCTTTAATTTCAATACCAACCATAGAGACCTGTAGGTCTGTATAGACAGGCAGTGACCAGGAGGTCATGTGGTTGGGTTTACAACCAATGAGAAGGCAGAACAAAAAGTCAATAAAAATACAGACACACAGGAAGTAGGTATCTTTCTCAGGGGAAGGACGACATTGACAGCAAGGGGTAAGAAGGCGGTCTTGGTCTTAGCTCTTGGCTGCTCCTCTGATCTCTGGGCTTTTAACTCTGCATTTGGCTCTGTGTTTCTTATTTAATAAGACCATTCAGAATTACATCTACAATATGCTGGTAATATTTCCTATAATATCTGGATTCTAAAATGCTCTAGTAGACACAACTATGAGGTCTGAATACATGCCCAAAGCCTCTGCATCTTAATAGTGATACCCAAACTGTGCATTATTGCAAATGGCAAGGAGCTTTGTTCTTAATATAGAAGGGGATTTTCTGGGATTTTCAGTGTTTGATCTTGGTTTTTACCCTAAAGGTTGGTTTTGTTTACAGAAAGGATAATCAGTGACTTACTTGATCCTTTAAAATTATCAACAAATTAAATTTATAATTATAAAAACAGTCCATAACTATTTTTAAGTTCAAACTTTATTCTAAGTATATGTCTGGCCCCGTATGGATTCATTTTCAGGGACTTGGTCTCATATACAAGCTTACTTACACGTTTTACTGACTGATGAACACTAATCCTGTGAGACTGAGCATCTTACAGTATTTCATATTTAGTTCTGGGACATTTCTGGGATTGAGAATTTCCTTTCTCTCTTCTTCCCACTAGGAAATTAGTATATATTAGTGCTCAAAGTTGTAGTGTTTACTTTATAAATGCATAATATTATATAAACATTATATATGGTCATACACATACACACACACACACACACACACACACACACACACACACACACACACACTAAAAGGCTAAATAAGTGCCCCGATGTATATACATCATCTCCCATAGGTTCCCTGTTCTTCCTGATTGGATTTTACAATTCATCACATCTATAGATTAATGAATACACTGATTGTCACAGACTAAATAATTTTGAATTATAATGGACACCATATTCTTTCTTGTTTCTTAGCACTGTCTGATTCATATATATTTAAATAACTCTTAGCCCAATGTGAGGTATTTCTTTGTACACTGGTATTTATAATACACTCCCTTACAAACCAACATTTCCTATGACTGATGTTGATGTTGTAGGAGAGTCATAACCGAAATGGCTGACAACTGACTTCCTCTCTTGTTTGAATACACTAGTTTTAACATGATTTATTTCTAATAGTGAAGACACTTATAAAGAAAATAACATTTATTTTTTCAACTAGAAATTGAGATTGACAGTTTGGGGTGACCAAACTTTTGGAACTTTTTAATGTCACAGACTAAGAACTATGCAGATAAGTGGCAAAACGGGAAAGCATCTCAGGTTGCAAAGCTTTTTGAAAGCCCTGAGGATACCTTCTTACTATGTATATCTTCTAGCACAGCATGGTTTCTCACTTGTATACTGCACAGAAAAATAGTCCTCACAAATACTCTTTCTCTTTTCTTTCATGAAGCATATTTTCTTTTGTGTATCTTTCATTTCTCCATTTTAAGAACATGTATGCATTGTACACAAGGTATTCTTTAATAAATGATGTTGGTTAAATTAGAACTATATATGCATAGCAAAGAAACAGGATCTTTTTCTCTCAAAGGACACAAATACTCAATGGGAAATAGGAACTAACAGACTTCCTTGAGTAAAAAGGCAACATGGCACTGTTAGACCTGGACTCGCCTGAAAAGTCTGAAGCTCCTTTAACAGACCAGCCCCTCAGAGAAAAAAACTCTCCGTGCATAGAAATAAGGTATAACATTACTAAAGACTTGGATTTTCATGTGAAATTGGACTGCACCAAGCTATATTAGTTCACATTGCTAAAAATCAGGAAAAACCAAACACGTAGGCTAAATTTATTCAGGCCCCCGGCAGCTAGTCTGCCATTGAATGTCCTTTAATTTAGTGTGCTTTACACATCTAACAGAATCCATCTCAATGCTAGAAGGGCTTACTTTCTTTTTGAAAAGTTCCCTAGAAATCACTTTAGTAAGTTGAGATTGCAGTTTCTGTGCCTTCTCTATTGAAACTCCAGTTTGCACTCACTCTTAGCTAGCATAGTATTTTAGGCTGATAGAAAATGTATTACATCTTAGGTTACTAATTATAATGTTCTCCCCTTAATCTCTGATTGGTTCCTTTTCCTTTCTGCTCCTTCAATTGTCTAGATCAATGCCACTTCTTTTGCAAATGGTTTCCCTCACTGACGTTGTTTTCCTTTTCTCTTCCCCTGCATAATTGTAGCAGTCTGTATGTTCCTGAAGCTACAACAAATTGTCATTAATAAGCTATGTCTGTCAGCCTATTGGCTAAAGGAGTACTAGAACTAAGTAGGGCCACCTTTGATCTAACCATGGTGTGCAGGTAACTCAAATATTGACATAGTAAGTCTACAGAAAATCTCAGATAGATGATCAAGAAAATTATAGGGTGTTTACATTTGAGTGGTTTATAATGCGGCAATAAATTGGTTGATCATAACTAGTTACTCTGCCTCCTTGGAATTATATTCTATGGGTTAAGGGATAATTTGAGGCCACTATGATTTTGGAGATTGGAACAATGTCTTAGGGTTTTCTAATGCAGTGGTACAACATCACAATCCATAGTAACTTGAGGAGAAAAGGGGATAGACCGTCTTGAAGGGAAGTCAGGACAGAGACTGAAGGTAGGTACAAGGGAGCAGGAACTGATGCAGAAACCATGGAGGAGTGCATCTTTCTGGTGTTGGTTTCTCATGGCTTGTTCAGTCTGTTTCTTTATATCACCGAGGACCAGCAGCTGAATGGTGGCACTACCCATTGTCTTGGGTCCTCTAAGATCAATCATTAATTGAGAAATTGCTTCCTAGACTTACCTATAGGACAGTTTTGTGGGAGTACTTCCCCAGTTAATTTTCCTTCCTTCCAAATGATTCTAGTTTATATCAAGTTGTCATAAAACTAATGAACATAATTACTAAAAACAAATGAATTTAAAGACAATTAAATTACTTAATAATTTTATCTAAAAGCTTCATAAGAATAAATAAGGAACTGAGAGTCCTACATCCTGTAGGCAACAGCAAAGTGACTCAGACACTTGGTGGTAGCCACGCTCTCCATCATGACAATAATGAACTTTAGTCTGAAACTGTAAGTGAGCCACCCCACTTGAATGTTTTCTATATAAGAGTTAAAAAAAAAAAGAATAATTATGGGCACATTTTAACACATTCTTCACTGTTCAGAGAAGCCTCATCACTATTGCTTACTGCTCTGAAAGAAACATCTGTGATACAAGAAGCAATCTTCACTATCAAGCACCCCAAACCAGAAGATTCACTGAATATATATCCTTAAGCCACACTGAACATGATCCAGATACATGTTTGTGGGGCACGGAGTAAATCCTGACTTCTGTTAGAAAATGTCTGTGGCGCTGAATGACAGGGGCCATCGGTGATCAGGAACATTACAAGGCAAAGTAGATAGATGCTTCCCCATAGGATGGATCTATGAAAGGAGGGAAAAGAAGTCAAAGCTAGAAATCCTAATAAAAGTGACATCTAAAAGTGGAGCAAGACTGGCCTAGACATGGCAGAAGTTTGGGGCATTTGGCTTCTCAAAAACTAAAGGAGGAGACAGTCTCTAGGGGCAGTAGGTGGTGTCAAAGAGCCCAGTGTTATGGTATTAATGAAGAAATTGTCCATTGGATTTGGCAACTGAAAACAAATACACAGAAAGTTCAATTACGGAAACTTCACAAGGTGGGGTGGGGGGTGGCGTAACAAGCTGTATTGTGGTGCAATGGAATGGGTTGTTTGAAAGGAAAGGTTTTCAGTGGAGGCAAGTTTTCTAAAAGTTTTCCTGTGATTAGAGAAATGTGAACATTCGGTTTTCCTAGGCTTTTCTTACTTTTGCATTCTTGTGTTATAGTGAGAGTGTTTATTGTTCCTAACTTCTTTGTCAGATAACTTGGTCTCAGTGAAAAGTGATGTAGCTAGTTTATGTGCATTGATTTTTGTGTGTTGTAACTTTTATACATTTTATTAATTTTAATAGTTTCCTGATAGTCTTTAGAATTGCTTTCAAATAAAATTAGCATATATATGTACATATGTACATATAAGTGTATATACAGCATCAAATGTTTATAACCATAATTTTATTTTTTACTTTTCTCTTCTAATGCATTAAAATATTCTGGTAAACTTGGCAATCTTGTGTTGAATATAGATGGCAAGAGTGAGCATACATTTTCCTGGGCTTGGAAGAAAAGCTTCAGTTTTTCATCAGAGAGTCCCATTAGCTGTAGGATTTCACATACAGCGTTTGAAAATGCAGCATTCTACAGCACACTTTGCTAGTACATAGGCCAAATGCAAAGCTTAGATGCCCCTAAAAATCATTGTATGTTTACCACTGTCAAAAATATGATGACACATTTTAATCCCAATCTGGAATCATTTAGTGACTTTTCTTCTTTCCTTCCCCGAATCCAAAGGAAATATCATAAACAAAGCAAAGGGAAACATCCAGGAAGGAGTCCAGTTGCAGCTTATCTGGAGACAGAAACCAAACATGCTCTCTGGAAAACGTCCTATATGTTAAAGTTAGTGCCAGATGAGTGGGTTGGAGGGCAGTGTTGTATCATTGCAGCAGTTTCTTACACTTGTTTACTTCAAAATCATTTACGTACTATTTCTAAGATACCTTGTAGGATGCCATGCTTTAAAAATCAATGCATGTTAGGTTTCTAATTTTCTAAAACTCCCACAAACTTAAGTAGCATAAAATGCCATGTATGTGTTATTTCCCAATGTTCGTTGCTCAGGACAGGAGTCTGTACGGAGTTCACTGCTTTCTCATCTGCCTGCAAACTGGGTATTACCCAGGCCTGCAGTCTCTCCTTGGGTGAAATGTGAGCCTCAGGTTTCCAATTATCAACAAATACTAAATAACTGTAGTTTCTGGCTTATAAAAACGTTATAAGTCTGTAAAATTCTTCTATTAAGTGTAAACCACTATAATGTTCGTTATTAATAATGAGAATGTAAACTAACAAATTATCATGTACCAAAGTCAGCTAACACTCTAAAGTTATGTTTATTTTCATTCTTACATCATGTTCCTTAATTTGCTAAACTTTTGCCTCCATTTTTAGTCTGGATCTCATATTCTGATCTCCCTTGAAACTATTCAAAGTCCAGAATTTCTCCTTCAGGAAAAAACAATTGGCCCTGTAATAGACCTCACAGTTGCTTTATTTTTCCTTTGTTCTGTCTGGTTTTCTTTTCGCTCCGCTTAGACTCACTTCTCCTCCACTTATTTCTGCAGTACCACGTGGCAAGCATTGATCTCCATTTCAATGAAGTTCACATGCTCTAGTTGTGCTGCTCATGAAGCAAGCAGAGCATTCCCATGCAACCACTTCGTGCTGAGAACTATGGGCCAGGTTACGGGCTCCCCATGCTACCAGAACAAATCTTGCTTTTTAAACGTTGTTTTTTTTTTTTTTTTTTTTTTTAACTTTACCTTAGTTTCACAGAACATCACTAGTTCTAACCATGTTGAACGGCATGAGTAAAATACTAATATTGAAAGAATAGAGAAGAGGTGTAGCCTGTTTATTTACATATCGTGATTATCAACAGGAAGGCACTGAGAGGTAATGGGAATTGGTGCACCCAGCGCTGCAGGATACATTTAGTCCTTCAGATATGCAGTGCTAAGAATTTCGCAGAAGATGGTGTCTCAAAGTGTGGGTCGGAGAGCAGAACAAAAGCTTGTGTCAGGCGTAGTGAAAAGTCCTACACCATCATAAACCTAAATGCTAAAACCCAACAAGAGTAACTCTAAATTTTGAAACCTCTAGTTCCTTTTAGAAATTTCTAACACAGCAAAAATATTCTTTTGGAAACTAAGCACACTTTATTTTAACTGGAAGTCTTTTAAATCTAATATTCGTGTGTCACATGATAACTTCACGTGCATATGTTTTGAATATCAAAATTCTTTAATCCAGCAAAAATCTGATAAAACTCATTTTGTTTAAAACCAAAGTTTTTTTTTTAAGGTTTTCATTTATTTATAAATGTATGTACATGTGTGTGTCTGTATATGAACAGGTGCATGTGGGTGCTCTCAGAGGCAAGAAGACAATAAATCCCATGAACCTGTAGTTACAAGTGTCTGTGAGCCTTTCTTGCTAGAAACCAAGTCTTCCTCAAGAGCAGTGCCCATTCTTAAGTACTGAGCCATCTCTTTAGTCCCAAATCTAATGACTTAAAGTTGATGATAATTATAAAACCCAAATTAAATCTTTAAAAAGGATAAGAGTTTGACTGACGCAAAAGATGTCACTAAAAATACTGAGATTGAAAAATATTACTTAAATGTGTATCTATATAAAATCTGCATGTCTTTCCCAGTTTTGATAGTCTCTATATAGATGTTCAATACAAAATATACATTTACCTACCATCTAGTAAGTTTTCAGCCAAACAATTAAAATTTCTGCGTTGACTTTAGCAAGTTTGGATCTGCTTACAGATCACCAGTCACTCAATCATATTGTCTTTTTTCATGATGCTGTTTCTTTGGTTTGTTCCAGCTTTATGTTTTATAGGGATTTTCATTTTCATATTTAAAAACAGTGCTTTCTCAGGCTATCTTCTCATTGGCCTACAGCTTACTTTGCAGATATGCAGTTTTTTTACATGTTAGCTTCCTTCAAGTTAAATGTCTATAATTTTTGTGAATTTATAAGTACTGATCTACATAGTATCAGCATGGCCATATCTCCACTATCATGAGTAGATGATACATTTTTCATAGCCACACTGGCTAAGGCCATCTGTGCTCTCAGTCAAATAATGGCAAGACAATTACAAAAATACATTTATAATACAAAATGAAGTAAATAATAAAATTAATAAATCTAGTTTATTGTATAGATTTATGGCTATTTTAATTTCTCATTACCTTGCTACATTCATCCAATGTTTTTACAGTGGTAATGTGCTTGATTCTACATAATTGTTTTCTGTCATGATGTTTATAATTCTAAAGTTCCTTATCCATGAAATACAAATAGGCATCCCAATGTTAAAAGGTAGGCCACTCCCCCTTTGGATGTTCATGTCTAGTTAAAGAATGATGATCCTACTGTTCCCACCTCCATCACAATGCTGTTACAAGGACCAAGTGAGACATTTACCCTTAGGCTCTTTGGAATCTGTCAAATGCTTTGTAATATCAGGCAATAAAGTTATTTGTTAGTTATTATTTTAAGATAAAAAATGTGTAATGAAAACTTTCATTCTTCCATCAGTAACCGGTAATCCAGTATACTTTTAACCATCGGTAACAGCAAATTATGTGTGTTTTTGCTCAAGTCTCTCATTTGTTTCACAGATATGTAATGACAGTATCAAATGTATTGCTTAAATAAGCATATTAAATAAATATATTGCTTTAATTGTTTTCCACTTCATTGAACTCTCTTCATATAGTTAATTCTTATTACAAATAACGTTTTTATTCATTTTATTTTCAAACATCATTTATTTAAATTAAAATATAATTACATAACTCTCCTTCTTTCTTCCCTACAACACTTTTCATTGGCTCCCTCTATCTCTCTCAAATTCAAGGTCTCATTTATTTAATCAGTATGGCCACATACATAAACACACATACATACACATTACACATACATACACACACATGTATAAATATATAAATATATAAATACAACCTGCTGAACTGCTGAATCCATTTGGTATTACTTATATGTATATAATTTCAGGGCTGACTTATACTGTGTTGTATAACCGATTAATGCCTTTATCCCTGGGAAAAGTAATTCTCATTCTCTCAACTGTCATTAGTTGACTATATTATTATGTTGAGCCCTGTTATACATTGAATCTTTAATGTTTCTAATGGCCTTCGTGTTAAGCCTTGGGTCCAGTTTGGTACTGTTGGGTGATGTGAAAAATTCAAGAAGTGGAGCTTAGTGGAAGTTCTTCACATCACTATGAATATGGCCTTAAAGGAAATTCTCGTAAGGTTTTTTTTTTTTTCAGTTTTTGCATTTATATCTTATTTTATTTCAAAATTTAAGATCTTAAAAAATAACATACTGTGAATTAAAAATAAAAATAAGATAACTCAATGAGGAAATCAGAAAATATAAAGGACAAGACTAGGGACTGTGTGGTTTTTATATGTGTTCTTTTTACCTGGTGCTCAGAAATAACTTTTCAGTTGCCAAAATAGATGAGCCAGCAGTAATTTTATTTTTTTGAAGATTCGGAAGTGGGAATAAAAATAGAGCATCCTT
This sequence comes from Peromyscus eremicus, assembly GCF_949786415.1. Classification (NCBI taxonomy): domain Eukaryota; kingdom Metazoa; phylum Chordata; class Mammalia; order Rodentia; family Cricetidae; genus Peromyscus; species Peromyscus eremicus. The sequence goes on from NC_081421.1 coordinate 85,555,607, forward strand.
GCTTCACTTCACCTAGAAACCCCATGTGGACCCAATCATGATGGTAGATCACCCAGAGCCTGTGACCAAGTTCATCACATTTGAAAACCAGTGTAGCCATAGCCTCATAACTGGTGACACACAACGGCAGGTAAAAGAGTTTCATAAGTAACTCAAGTTACACTCTCTACAAAGTTCGACAACCTCAGGGGGCAGGCACCCTAGAGGTGATGAAGCAATGGAAAACACCAACAGAAAAATCAATCCAACACTAAAGCAAACGAACAGCTACGGCCACTTGAATTGACAGAGAGAATTTCCAAGGCCATGTGTACAACTTTCTCTCCCTCTAATTCTCTCCCAGGCACCTCCTATACTTCTCCACGAATGACAAGTAGATTTTTGCTTTGAGTTACACCTTAGTTCAATTTTCTGTTAGTGGAAGCTATCCTATGCTGAATGTTGAAACCCCTCTGAGCCCAGTGGGAAAGACTAATGCAGTGGGAGAGGAGGGGTTGCGTGCATCCTGGCTGCATCTGAGGTCCAGTGCTTTCTGGTTCTTTGAGACTTGCCGTATTTCAGAGTTATAATAAATTAACACTATGCTATCTATATCCCTTTCCTGCATGCCCTTTTATGAAACATAATCAAGACTCTATACAACACTGAAAAAAAGACTGATTCTCCTCCATCTTGTGATTGCTTCCATGCATATTTTTTGTTGTCTAAAAAAGATAGCAATGGCAAAACATAGTCCATATATTATAGAAAAGAAAAGAAAAGAAACCTCCCCAGTTCAAAAGAATTTCTTTGGGTTGTAAAGGCAGAAGAGGAAAAGAGATTCCCATTGCCACTATCCAGGCCATGTCTTCTCGCTCATCACTGTAGAAAACCCTCCATTTTGTTAATTTACCTATGAGCCAGAAAGGATAGTTCTGACAGTATTCTGCTTCCAGGATGTAGGTGGTGACTTGTACTCTTTTTATTTTGCAAGGTAGGGTCATGTCAGGCCACACGTAAGTCCTGCAGCTATGTAAGAGTCTGAAGATACAGTTTAATTCTCCAGAAATATGGGAAGTATTCTGAACATTGTCATGATGGAAAGGGTAGGCACAGATGTGTACTGTCAGTGAATTTTCAAGCATGCACAGTGTGAGAACATCATCAGCAGAACTCCAAGAACTTTAGATGCTGTGGGAAGTGAAATTCCAAAGAAAGACACAGCATCTAACATGCAACTATCTTTCCGTTAATTATTTCAGTATGAGTCATAGCCTTCAAAGGCTAATGGGTTGCCAAAACGACCATCAATTCTACGGGGAAATTTTTTTGAACTTTAATGAATCTTTAATAGTGATTGGAATTTGTATAATAATTTTAAAATTAGATAATAATGATGATACAATCTTGACAATTACTGTTAATTTTCTTATAGAACCATGTGAGAGCAATCCATGACACAAGTCTTCTGTAATACTGTAAAGGAACAAACTTCCTCAGAGAGCCTAGGTTTTCCTAAATTGGTAGGTAAATATCTTTTTGCAGATGTTGGATGTATTTACAATTTTATTGTTGAACTAGAAATCCTTTTGGTAGAAGGTGAACAGGTGTCTCTGAAGAGATATCACAGTGGGAAGTATTCATAGAATTTCCTTAATGAGTTGCAACCCAATAGCACATACTTCATAACATTTCAGCTGAATTAGCAGATCCATTTTTTGTGTCACATGTGGGTTGGAAAAGCTTTAATCAGTTTCTCACGATGAGGCATGCAGTTTCACTCTCCTTCTGACCCCCATTGTGATGAGCTGTCTGTCCAAGGCATAAAAGCAACAGTGCCATTGACTCAGACTAGGACCTCTGAGACCATGAGGTCCCCAAGCCTTTTTCTGTATAAGAGGATTTGTTATTTATTATTTGTTTTTGTTATAGCCAAGAAGCCAAATGACGCATTTGTTCTTCCTGCTACTCTCATCAATATTATGATTGGTTGTCAAAAGGTTAATCAGAAAATATCTGCCAACCTTTTACTCATTCTTTTCATAATTTATCTGTTTTCTATTTTTTTGTGCAAAATGATAAGCATTGGTACATGCTTCCACTCTTTTGCTGTTGAAATTTTATTCTGGTTTCAAAGAAAGTTTTTATTTTTTACATTAAATACTGCAATGCATGTGACTTTTCTTAATCAGCAAGTGGTAGTACATCACACTGAGAATGTATTAAAACAGAATGAACCACTCAAATGAACCATCATCACACTACCCTTTTCCTCCCCTTTGGAAAACGTGAATTCTCAAGTACATTAATTCTTCATTTTAAATTTTACATAGCATTTTACAATTTCTGATGCACCCCACAGCACCCATTGAAATAGCTAACTGTCAAAAATTAGCCTTCTTTCATTAACATTCCCTAGCAATAAGAGATAATTTTAAAAGCCTAGTGCATTTGACAAAATTAGATCTATTTTCTTTTTATTGCCTCGCTCAAAATTGAACTAGATCACAGCACTAATTACAACATATGTGCTCCCTTGTTGGAATCAAATCAATTGAACTGCATAAGCAAATCAATCAAGGCATTGTAAATTATCAACAGCAAGCATATTTTGTCTAAAGTAACATTCATTAAATTATGAATTACTATAGTGTGACTTGTCTAAATATACTTTTATTTAATTCTTTTAAATTAAATTTACTGTGGATTTTTAAAGTCTGTCATTAATTTACTCAAGAATCATATTTTATTTTCTATGATTCTTCAAGTTCTATTCTAAATCCATGGAATAGAGCTGTACACAAACAAGAAAATGTGGTAAACAAACAAGATGTAAATCATGCCGGACTAGGTGGCACAAGTCTATGTGATTACAAAGCCCAGGCTAATGTACAGAGTGAGTTGCAGGCCAGCCAAGGTGTACACAGTGAAACCCTGTCTCAAAACAACAAAAACAAAAAACAAAAATGGAAGAAAATAAGCAGAGCTATTACCAAGCTAACAGAGGTCCAATACTAACAACCCATTGAAATGTAATTAATGCTATGAAAAGAGTGATGTTTGAATAGGTAGAAAGTGCTGAGAAGTAAGCTGTAATTTAATTCAACTGAGATAAGAAACAAAATATCAAATTAAGGCTCATTCACAAAACAACATTTGTAGTTAATTGTGTTATATAAGTGGGAGTAGTAGAGTTATTTCTCCACTATTTCTCCTTTACCCAAGATTATTTTTACTATTTGTATCCTATTGTGATTCCATATTAATTATAAAATTGTTTTAACTCTATGGAAATGTCACTGGAATTTACAGGAATTGCATGGAATCTGCAGGTGACTTTTGAAAGATCATTGACCTCACAATATGCTAATTCATGGACATGAGAAGCCACAACTCTTTACTTTCTTGTTGCCATGACAACAACCTCATGGTGGTAATTTAATGGAGAAAAGATTTATTTTGGCTTACAGTTTGAGGGACTTTATGGCCATGGAATGAAGACAGTAACACAAAACACAATCTTCAGATTCTTCTCCGTGGTGATATTTGCTTGTGCTTTAACAAATAAAGCTTGCCCAAAGATCAGAGAAGTAAAGGAGCCAGCCACTAGAGAGACTTCTTACCTCTACCCAATCCTCAGACCCAAAGGGCCGAGCTCCTATCTTCTCCACCCCACCTTATCACTTCCTCTCCCTGCTCAGCCATATCACTTCCTGTTTTCTCCCAAGTACTCTGATCAAAGGCATGAGACCCCAAGTGCTAGGAATGATTAAAGTTGTGTGCCACCACTGCCTGGCCTCTAGTGGCTAGCTCTGCACTCTGATCTCCAGGCAAGCTTTATTTGTTAGAGCACAAACAAAATATCACCACACTTCTCTAGTGACCTAACTTAATCAGAGAGTATCAAACTTCTAAAGGTCCTACAACCTTTAAATTAGTGCCATAGACTAATGATAGATCTTTCGAAACAAGGAGACAATTCTATTTTGAGTTATAACATTCATCTTTCCCCAGTGTCTTCAATTTCTTTAGTTTTATGAGTTTTACTGGAGAGATCTTTTCTCTTAGTTGGTTAGATTTATTCCTAAGCACACTCATCAGTCGTTCAGTAGCCAATGGGCATCTAAGCTCATCCCATCTCCTTGGTGTCATGTAAGGAGCAATAACGCACATGAGTATGCATATGTCTTCAGAAGGACGTAAATACTTTAGAGTATATACTTTTACTGTGTTCTATATCTCCCCAAACTTTCTTAATGCCTCACCCTCTTTTTTCTTTCTCCTTTCTTTCATATAACTAACCAGAGTATTAAGGTGTCATGAATAAAGAGACTTTCCTTAAATATGGAGTCACAGGTCATGTCCTTAAATGTGTTAAGTTAGCCATGTAATTGTAGTTCTGGTTCTAAGAGGGAAGTAATTGATTATTTGAATGTAACTTTAGATTTATTTTTTTCTACATTATCAGGGTTAAACAATAAAAATAAATAAATAATACATTAAATACATTGTCAATAATTTTAAAGATTTCTGGAAGCATGTCTCTTTTACATGCGATTTCTTTAAGGGTGGGTTTATTGGTGTTTCTACCCACATCTCTGGTACCTACTGCCATTATTGACCAATAATAGCTGTTAAAAACAAACCTTTGTACAACTATTAAAAAAATCTTCCTAGATTGCCTAGCATGCTGCCCAAATATTAGAAAACTCTGAGTCTGTCAGATAAAACAAAATTTTAGCATAATTTTTCTTTCAGTGTTTACCTTCCATTTAAATCACAACCTTCAAAGTAACTTTATATTTTAAATAGACCACAAATCATATATATGCTCTGTTGCCTCTTCACTACGGCATTCATATTTGTTCAATAAAGTGAGTATTAGGTCCTTATTTTATAGTCAAGTGACAGAAAGAATATTGAGTAAATAATGCAATAAATGCTGTGAGGGTGTTGAGAAATGCAAGAGGAATTACTGATTTTCTTCTGGATGGCTAAACAAGCTCCAGGGATGGAGGTCTCTGCAGCTTATGCTGAGCACATGAGTTATGACAGCTATCTCAATGTGCCGTGTTATCCAGTACAATCTTTACAGCAAACAATTACAATCATCCATTGTGGGGAAGCTAGTAATACTTTTAGATATGTTTGGTCCTTTCTTCACCCTGCAAAAGATATGGACAATGGGAACCGTGCCATCTTGAGACAAAAACAATTTAAATTGAGGCCACTCAGCATGGGAACACTTAACTCAAAGTCTTCACGTAATTTCCTTTTATTTGAGACATTATTAAGAAATATCCTCTGCTTATCACATGTGAATTTTAAGCCTCAGTGGTATTGTCTTTGAAACATACAGAGCACTTCTGGGATTCTATTAATTTAGGCAGGAGTACCTGTTATGGAGAATTTGATCGCCCACCATGCAGAAGGATTTACTCTCGTTATTGATTTGTTGGCAAACATATTGGGTGAAAAATCCCCTGATATTGCAGGCAGTTGTGCATTCCAAATTGTATTGGATTCATGAGTCATTTTCTTCTGTGTTTAACTCGTGATATCTTTCTATACATAGAAACATCCTGTGGTTAACGACAGATCAGTGTTCCCCAGCTGTTGAGGTACCCTGGACTTGTCCCCAGTGCTCAGTTGTAACAAATCCTTCCATTACTTTTGCTTCATTTTGGTCTGCCTTTGCAAAGTCACTCAGCAGAAAAGGCAGCATGAGGTTGACTTTTAAGTTAGCTAACGGCAAACAACAACTTCACTCCGGTAAAGCCAAAAGATCACTGAGGCAGGCTTAATTGCTTACATAAATTGTAAAATTCTCTTCTCAAATGGATTGTCCTAACCATAATCTTAGGGGGAAAAAAAACAGTTTGGCTACCTGTTATTGCATATTTAATTTTAAAATTAGGAATATATATGTATAAACATACACATGCATACATTGAATAGCAATTAATAAAAAAAACACTGTGATTTTGAAAAAGAGCAAGAAGAGGTACTTGGGAGGGAATGGGGAGAGGAAATGGACTAGAGAAATATAATTATATAATAATTTTAAAAGTAAAAGTAAAAAAATGTACATATTTTCAGTTGATAAAATTGTTTTGGACAGTTTTATTTTAAAACCCAGTCAAAGATTCATCAAAAGTGTTTGGAAAACACCATCCTGTAGAATTATAAGCCTAATCATAGTGTGCAGCATCTGATATCTTACAACATTGAGAGAATCTTTTTTTCAAAATAAAGGCTCAGAGTTGTCAAAACTTAAAGCTGCTAACATTTCCAATTTAGTGATCATGGCATTAAAAATGGAATTTACTTAACCTTTGATGTGTCCTCGAACATATAGATTAAGTCCACAGAAATGTCAGTGTCTGGCCCTCAGGAGAGAACACTGCTCTCAGGGTGAAAGAGTTATTGGAAAGAAAAGGAAAGAAAATGAAACATCACTACAACATAATAAAAATACAGAAAAAAATAGTTACTTCTCATTAAATTTAAGAAAAAAAATGTTTTCCATACTGTATCTCCAATGCTGTGTCTTCGTGGTTAAATGTTGCAATAGCATTTTTCTGCCAGCTTAGGTAGTTTTTCACATTTCACTACTTGCTCCCTTAGGGAAAAGCAGGAGAACTGGGAATAAGAAGTGTATATAGCAAAACAAGTAACATCAGAGATGTCTGTGAAAGTCAGAACTTGAATGTTTGAGATGATGGACTCAGAAAATGAGTAAATAATGAGCGGAACAGGATGTTAGATTGACCTACAATTATATACAGTTGTGAAAGCACAGGGCAAGCATTTTCATGCTCCCAGTGTTATACAGTTAAAATTCTGCTAAAGAATAAAAAAAACATTATTTTAAATTCTTAGTAAGTGATTATATCTCTCTGACACACGTATAAATTAGGCTCAGTTCTGGTTGGTTAAAATTAATAAATAAATGAAAGAAAAATGTTATCTTGTAAGGCACGTGCAGTAGATTCTAAGATATCAAATAGGAAAATAACACACTGAATTGTTGGATGCCTCCTGTTTTATCTCTAGATTCTACCCACTCCCATCAATAACTTCTAACTGCTTAAAAATGGTCTTCTTGCCAGTTCTCAGATGCTGCAAATGTGTCTTGTACTCCTCAGGAGACATGCTAACTCTCTTAAACATATACTTGGACCTTCATGGCAGATCTTTTATGCCCCCTTGATTAGTTTTCCATCTCACTGATTCAGGTTGATAATAGTTCCCATTTGGTCATTGGGATTTTTGTCTGAAATCTCTTTTGGTTTCTGGCTAGTGTATACATTTATTTCTGCTCATAGCATCATTATTTGTCTTTTCATCACCCCCAACTCTGATAATCCTCTTGTATCTTCCTCAGACATGTCACTTCTGACCTGTAGATACATTGTAGAACCTAACCAAGTACTACCTGTAGTCTCTTTATGGTATATTCACTAACCATATTACAGATTCCTGAGGACTGATAAATAGTAGAAGTTATTCAATCAACTTGCCTCAATTTACCTGCATAATTAATACTGCACAACCTTAGACCAGTTACTGAAACTAAACATTATGCAGTTCTTTATATGTGAAATGGAAAGTAATACATAGTATTTGCATGGATGGAATGCAATAAGAGATCCTGCAGCAGATGGGAACAAACACAGAAACCCACATTGGACAATGTGCAGAGTGAGAGACCTTGGAACACTAAGTCCTAAATGGGATGTCTTCATCAAACCGCTCCACTCAGAGACCAGGAGACTATACAGAATAGGAGGCAGAACAATTGTAAGAGCCAATGGGGATGGAGAACACCAAGCAGACAAGGCTTTTAGAGAGACAATAGAAATGATGCACTTATGAACTCTCAGAGACAGTAGCAGCATGCGCAGGTTCTGCACAGGTATAGGGCAGACAGAGTCCCAGGCTGAAGGAGAATTGAACACAAGCCCCTAATCCCAAACCAGAAGCTATCTCTAATTAATAACTGCTCACAAATGAGAAACTAGTTTCCTCCAACAGAGTCTCATGAGGTTTATAAACCACTCTTAGTCCATGAATTCCCACTAGCTTAGGTCAGCCATCTCTGTGGTTTTTTTTTTTTTTTTCATCATGATTCTGACCCCCTCCCTCCGCCCCCGCCTTGCTCTTATAATCCTTCCTCCCTCTCTTCAATTGAACTCCAGGAGCTTGGCCATTGCAGTCACTGGATGCAGGTTCTGTGATGACAATTAGGGTCGTTAACCAATCTGAGTATGGGGGAAGGCTAAGTTCAAGCACCCTTCCACCACTGCTGTGAGTCTTAGCTGGGGACAATCTTGTGAGTTCCTGGGGTTTTCCCTGTCTGCAGATTTCTCCACATCCCCTTAATGGTATACTCTGCCAAGATATCCCTTTCATTGTTCTTCCCTCCCCATCTCTCCCCCAACTTGGCCATATCAAGCCCTCATGTTCCCACCTCTTATCCCCTCCCCTCTACTACTTCCTCCCAGTTTACCCAGGAGATATTAACCTTTTCCCCTTCCTGGGGTAACCCATGTGTGTCCCCCTTAGTGTCCTCTTCTTTACCTAGTTTCTCTGGGGTTACAGATTTTAGCCTGGTTATACTTTGTTTTGTATCTAATATTCACTTATCAGTGAATACATACCATGTTTGTCTTTCTGAGTCTGGATTACTTCACTTAGGATGATTTTTTTCTAGTTTCATTCATTTGCCTACAAATTTCATGATGACACTGTTTTCATTGCTGCATAATACTCCATTGTGTAAATATATCACATTTTCTTTACCCAGTCTTCAGTTGAAAGGCATCTAGGTTGTTTCCAGGTTCTGACTATTATGAATAATATTTCTATGAACATAGTTGAGCAAATGTCCTTGTGATGTGGTTGAGCATCTTTTGAGTATATTGCCAGGAGTGGTATTGCTGGGACTTGAGGTAGGTTGATTCCCAATTTTCTGAGATACCGCCATACTGATTTCTAGAGTGGCTGTACAAGTTTGCACTCCTCTCAACAGTGGAGGAGTGTTCCCCTTGCTCCACATCCTCTCCAACATAAGCTGTCTCCAGTGTTTTTTATCTTAGCCATTCTTACAGGTATAAGATGGTATCCCAGAGTTGTTTTGATTTGCATTTCCCTGATGGCAAAGGATGTTGAACATTTCCTTAAATGTCTTTCGGCCATTTGAGATTCTTCTGTTGAGAATTCTCTGTTAACTCTGTAGCCCATTTTTATTTGGATTACTTAATATTTTGATGTCTAGTTTCTTGAGTTCTTTATTTGTTTTGGAAATCAGCCCTCTATCAGATATGGGGTTGGTAAAATTTTTCCCATTCTGTAGGCTGCTTTTTTGTCTTATTGACAGTGTCCTTCGCCTTAAAGAGCTTCTCAGTTTCAAGAAGTCCCATTTAAGAAGTCCCATTTATTAATTGTTGCTCTCAGTATCTGTGCTATGGGTGTTATATATACGAAGTGGTCTCCTATGCCAATGCGTTCAAGGCTACTTCCCATTTTCTCTTCTATGAGGTTCAGTGTAACTGGATATATATTGAGGTCTTTGATCCATTTATACTTGAGTTTTGTGCATGGCGATAGATATGGATGTTTTGCATTCTTCTACATGTAGATATCCAGTTATGCCAGCACCATTTGTTGAAGATGCTTTTTTTCCCCATTGTATAATTTTGGCTTCTTTGTCAAAAACCAGGTGTTCATTGATGTGTGGATTAATATCAGGGTCTTCAATTCAATTCCATTGATCAACGTGTCTGCTTTTATGCCAATACCAAACTATTTTTATTATTAGTATAGCTCTATAGTAGAGCTTGAAGTCAGGGATGATGATACCTGCAGAAGTTTCTTTATTGTATAGGATTGTTTTGGCTATCCTGGTTTTTTTTTGTTTTTCCATATGAAGTTGAGTATTTTTTTTTTTTTTTAAGGTCTGTGAAGAATTGCATTGGGATTTTGATGGAGATTGCACTGAATCTATAGATTGCTTTGAGTAAGATTGCCGTTTTTACTATGTTGATTCTACCTATCCAAGAACATGGGAGATCTTTCTGTTTTCTGATATCTTCTTCAATTTCTTCCTTCAAAGTCTTAAAGTTCTTGTCTTACAGGTCTTTCACTTGCTTAGTTAGAGTTACCCCAAAGTATTTTATATTATTTTGACTATTGTAAAGGGTGATATTTCTCTAATTTCTTTCTCAGCCCATTTATCATTTGTATATAGGACAGCCCATTCCCTATGGTATGATGCCTTACTCAGTCTTGATGCAAGGAGGAGGGACTAGGCCAGGCCCCAACTTGGTATGCCAGCCTGTGTTGACTACCCAAGGAAGGCCTTACCCTCTATAAAGAGGGGATGGGGTGGAATGGGAGTAGGCAGGTGGGAGAAGGAGAAGGGGAGGGAGACAGAACAGAGGTTGGTATGTAAAAGGAAAGAAAAACATTTTAAATAATAAACAAACAAACAAAAACAAAAAACCAAAAACAAACCACTCCTAAGGGCAGAAACTATGCCAAGCAGTATATGGCTTACACAAAATGAATTCAATGGCACTTTTGAGGTTCTTTGTCTTATGCTTTGTCAATAAAACCTTATAATTTCTTTGTAAATATTATGGTTTTTAACGTTCATGGTTTTATGGGATTTCTGTGTAGCCAAATATGTGTCTCTCTGCCTCTGTATGTGTTTCTCATGCTTATTCTTTGTCTCTTTTTCTTCCATTTTGTTTTTGTTGTAGTTCTATTCAAGATTGCTTGTTTTTAATTTATAGGTTTTATTTTACTTTATTATTTTTTTAGATGCCTGTTTATATTATAATGTGAGAGAGAAAGGGTGTGGATTTGGATGGGTGGAGAAGTGGAGAGGAGTTGTGGGAGGAGAGACGAAAATCAGAAAATATTGCATGACAAAAATTACTTTCAGTAAAAAATGTAAAATAAAATAAGAAAAGAATAGTGAATAAAAATGTTATGTACATGACCTAAGACATTACATATTTACTATTTATTAATTAAATGAATATTTTTGGAGCCCCTGTATTGAACATCAGTCCATTTCGGGACATACAAATCAAAAGAATGTTATTAGACCTGAAAATGTGAATGAAAGGTGACTAAATAAAGGTCCTTCATAAGACTATTATCTCATTTGAGAAACTACATGTAATAAAAACTATCACAAAAAGTAGATATCAATTTGAGTTCAGTGCAGAATGTAAATCCTTTCAGGCTGTCAACCAGAATTTTTTTAAAAAGTAAATCAAAGGATTTACAGCATAAAAAAAAATCCTGAAATGGCTGGGACAGGAATTCAGCAGCGATCACTGTTGTCCAATGCCTAAGGTGTTTTGCTGATGTTGTGGTCCATGGACTGTCATTCTATCCTCCCTGCCAAAATTGTACCCCATCCACAAGATGTTGGTGGCTACAGGCTTGGCATCTTGTGTGGGGATTTTTAACTATCTTGGTATATTCTAAACTCCAAAACTTATATTGCTAGGAGCAAAGCAGAGAAGAGAGTAACTTTGCATTTAATGTGCAGATCACACAAAAAAGCATGTCAGAAACCTTCTACTCTCCAGTCTTTCCAACTACAAAGTCAACATAAATTGTGTAGAAAACAGTTTTCTTTGTATGTTCCTTATATTACATTTATTTAATTATTGTGTGTTTGGAAAGAAAAGAAAGCACATGCCAGGGTACATATTTGGAGGTTAGAGGACGTGTAGATAGTCCATTTTCTTCTTTCACTATTTGATTCTGAGAGATTGAACTCAGGTCATCAGGCTTGACAGTCAGTGCCTTTACCTGCTGAGATGCCCTGATGGTCCAAATATTTCACTTTTAACATTTCTAAATTCTATTTCAGAGATTTTCATAAAAATATGCTCTTCCAAACTCAGCATTGGTCCCTTCACAGGCAAATATAGCAAGTCATGTTTCTAGATGGATTTAAATGTTCAGATTTACAGACTCAGGAGTTCAGGAAGAATAGTATAAGGACATACTCATGAGATTAGAAGGCATAGCTCCTAGAAGACTTTCTGAAAGAATGATCACAGTATGGCCAAATATGACATGTCCTCTGTGGATTATGTGATGGAATCTAGTTCTCCAGTATAGCAGAATTTAGGTATAGGAAATTACTCCCTTTCGGAAGTAAATGAGGCCATGGAGCCTCTACGTCATGAGTGGATTAATGTCTCTCAATAGAACTGGGTTTCTTATGTTTGAATGCAATGTGATGATCACAAAAAGAGTAAGTTTAGTCTCTCCCCAGTATCCTGTTTTCTATCTTGCCATAGAACCTTTCTGTTCCTCCTCTGGATGAAGCAAGTTTCCTTCCATTTCATTGCTGTGTTGTGATGTAGACAGGGAATCTTTACAAAAACTCTGTGAACCATGCTATTTGGAAACTCCAGACACCAGACATGTAAACTATGAGCTTTATATCATTTTTTTTCTTTAAAACAATTCAGCTCTGGGTATTTTGTGATGTAATTATTATCATAATTAAGTATGGCTGGTACTATTCAGTAGGCAGGGTATCCTGAGCTATGTAAGAGTAGAGAAATCAAGGCCGAGCACAAAGCCAGCATGTGAGAAGGTGTGTGTTCATTCCCTAAGCTAACTTTTGTCAAGGTCTTTTTTCATAGCAATAGATATGAAATTGGACCAATGTATTTTTGAAATTCTTAAATCACAAAAATTGATGCAATCCGTGAGTGTGATTTAGTCTACCGACAAATACTTTAAAGTATTGATTGGACTTATACTTATTGAAGTTATGTTTGTGCAAACCACTTGCTAATATGTATGTATATCCCCATCACAATTTATACTTTAAGCAGTGGTTTTGAGTTTAATTAGTGCTGCATTTTAAAAATTAAGCTATCCGTGAAAACTAAAAATGAAAATTCTAACCTGGTAATTCTACTGCAGTGTTTTCATTTCTTACTTGAGAACTCAGGCAGATTTTTGCCATGGGTAATAACTACTTTTGTTGAAGATATAATAGGCAACTTTGAAATGGATTAAATTCATATATATATATGGCTATTTGTTGGAGATCCATTTAAATTTTTTCACTTGTTCTTAACAGAAAAATATTCTATGTTGACATTCCACTAAGTACAAAAAGCTAAGAAATCCTGTTCTGTTCTAACTGAACTGTAGACTACAGTAGCAAAGGTGTAGATTATATGGGTCATACAAATAGATAATTCATTACAAGCCAGTTTGCGATAGAGGGCAACATATGACTTCTCTAAGCCATTGCCTAGTTTTATGTATCATCTGGTTCATCTCCTGAGTGAACTCGACCCCACTCAGCTCCTGAATTTTATTGCCTCATTAATCATGCTGAAAGATGAAAATCGCTAGAAATTGCCTCTTAAACTCTAATTGTTCTAAATGATAATATTTCTTAACCAAATTGAGTGGACTTTTTAAAATATTTGCATTTAAAATTTGGTATTTAAATTCTCTGATTTTGCAAAATCTTTGAATTAAGGTTTCTTTCAGTTTATAAGTTTATGATAGGCTAACAGATTAGAAAAAAGTTTTTAACTTACATAGCTGTTGTTAATTTCTAACATGAAAATTTCCCTTCCATATGTTTACATAATTTATATAGTATTCTGCTGTCTTTACATTAATGCTTTTACCTGAAATGGATTTATATCACTTCCCCAATCTTTCTTCTCTCCAGTCCCTCCCTTGAACCTATCCAATGCCCTCTGCTCTCAAGATAGTCTCTTTTCCTTTAATTATATTTGTCACATGTGTGTGCACAAATATATTAAAAATATATAATATAAAGTCTCCTGAGTCTGTTTTTATTGGTGTGTATATGGTTTCAAGACTCATCACTCTGCATTTGGCAACCCATAATGGGGTTCATCCATAAAGAAGAGGCTGCTTCTCTTCCCAGAAGTCATTAGTTGCCTGTAGTTCTTTGTCTAGGAGTAGGACATTGCCTGGGTCCAGCCCTGGCTAGGCTTCAGATCCTGAGACAGGGAAGGGGCATCGGTGCAAGGAAAACTTCTGACCACCAAGTGTGTTGCACTCAAGTGTCCCTAAATAGCTCAGGCCATCTTTTTTGTCCTTAAACTGAGTTTTTCTTACCACGGTTACATGAACTGTTATCGGCTTCTATTTTTTGACTTTAAGAAGTACATCGCAATTTAAGGAATACATCATGATCATTATGAAAGCCCCCATTTTCCCCTTTATGCTTCCCCAGATATACTTTCCCACCCCTGTGTAAACTTACTCTAGACATGGAGTTCAGCATTTTTTTTTCAGACTTAACTAAATATCGAGCACAGAGCCAAACACACCCTGTTCTTGCAACACTTATGTCAGCCAGCAGCTACTCATGGTTACAAAGTTAAAAAGTAATAGACATGGGCACAATGCTTTAAGTACAACAATATTCAAATACAGACAATTCTTTCATGTCTGCAAGATATATTTTTACACAGTTCCCTTTTCTACAGGACGGTCCCATGTCTCAATCTCTGTGTAAAAGGCAGATCTTGATAAAGTACTCATTTCCCGTCTCACTATACCATACTTCTTCCACCAATATAAGCTCCTATGCATGGTAAATATGGATCTATCTGTCCCACATTTTGCATTGTATTTTTTTCCTCTTGGAGCATACCAGATCCTACTAATGATTCTGTGTTTGGTGTCCAGAGAACTTACTCTCAACAGTTGGCACCATATGTATTCCTGAGGCTTTCTTCCTAGTCTGTATATGCATGCCCTTCTCTCCTTTCCCGAACTGTGAAACATTGTTAATGTTCTAAGGATTGTTTTCTCATATGTACCTAACTACCTCCATTGAGTCAGAAAATTTTCCAGGGTTGGGATTTATAGTTAGCAATTCCAAACAAGAGATTTAAGAAACAGTAATCCCCTGCTGAATCTTAGGGGAAAATATTTGAAAAAGAACAGAGTTTTCATGGAAAATTACAGCTGTTGCATGTGTGACTGACAAAGTAAAACTAAAAAACTGCCCAAATAATCACCAAAATAATGAGAGAGAAAAGAACCTGCAAGCTGCACAAATTTTGCAAATTCTTGTGCTGTCCCATGTGCTACTTGTCCTTGCCAAGTGAGAGTCTGCTTCCACAGATGCCTTGCCCCAAGGAAACTGGTTGGACAGGTAGTCCTATGCTGATCCAAGACTAGACTGCATGGCTCTTGACAGGACACAGTGAAATGTTCCCCCTTGTACATTAACATTTTAATATATATTAACAGTATCATTACATTAGCTGATATTGCTATTTCTCAAGTCTGGTTTATGCAACCATTTCTAGGAGAGATTTTTTCACAGCAGGCTTCCCCGTATGCTGTCTCACAATATCTCTGCCTCCTTTTCTGTGATGTTCCCTGAGGCATAGATGTAGAAGTTGTAATATAGATGTATCATTTGGGTCTGGGCAAGCCATCATTCGATGATCTTCACATAGTGTCCAGTTATGGTTGTCTGTGATTGTCTCCACTTCTGTAAAGATAGGCTTATTTGGTGAGAGGTGGCAGCTGCAAGTATCTGTGGCTTTAAAGATAAGATTTAGAATGTAGTAAGGAACTGTGCTGTTCTGGCAAAGTGGTGGCAGTAGATTCATTTCTAAAGACCATGGCATCTCTTGTCCTGGGAAACCAGCTAGATTTCTAGTACCAGGAATGATTTCTCACCAGTTGAATGGAACACAAGTCTAATTAATTATACAAGTGTTAGTTACCACCAACATGTAATTGCCACATATTTCACTTTTGTGACTATTTTGCTACATTGGGGATTGCTGTGGTTCATAAGTGTTGCAGCTCACTAGGAATACTTAACTGCTTCCCTCACTTGGCAGCTTGTGTACTATTTTCTAGGAAGATAAAAGCTAGACCACAGGAAAGAGACTTTCATGTCCTTTCCCATTCTAGTCATCTGAGTCATGTATCCTAAGTGTGTGGTGTCTTCTGCAAAGGTACATTGATAGTTTATATTGTTTTAGGAGTCACTTGGACTACTCTGCCCAATCCTTATAAAAAAGATCCTTCTGTCTTTTACTAGAATTATTGTGAGTGTGTGATTCTTGTGGGAAGCATTCTTAGCCCATAAGGCTTAAGCTCCTTCAGAATTAAGACCAGTAACTGATAACTGAGACCTCATAAACTAAAGAAAAAAAACTTTTGTACAGATAAGGAGATAAGCAGCTGAGTGAAAAAGCTCAGAGAACGAGGGAGAATATTTGCAGCTCTGCATCAGACAAAGGATAAATACCCATAATATGCAAATAGCTGAAGAAGTAAAGTATCAAGGAAACAAATGATCCAATAAAGAATGGGCTTGGAGTAGAAGACACAAAAATGGCTGAGTAGTAACTCAAAAGGTGTTCATTATCCTTAGCAATCAGAGAAATGTTAATTAAAACAACTTTTAGATTTAATCTCTCCTCAGTCTGAATGTTCAAGATCAACAATACAATTGGCAGCAAATGGTGACAAAGTTGTGGAGAAAGAGGTACAATTGTTGTGAATGCAAATTGTTACATTATTCTGTAAGCAGTACAGTGGATCCTCAAAAATCTAAAAATAAATCTTCCATATGAACTACTACTTTGTTTATGCCTACAGGAATTGATATCCTACCCCACAGTTGCTTGCTCAGCAATTTTCATTGCCACCATAGTCACAATACCAGGAAATGGAAATAGCATACTATCCTTCAACAGATGAATGAATAATGAAAATGTGACATCTACATACAATGGAATATTATTCAGCTGTAAAGAAAAGTGAAATCATGAAATTCGCAGTTAAATGAATAGAACTGGAAAAAAATATACTGAGTTAGATAACCCAGATCCATAAATACGAACTCCACATGTTTTCTCTCATCTGTAATTCCTAGCTCCAAATCCTCAGATGTGGGTACAAAACATGGAATAACCACAGTAATCATAAAGGTATAAATGGAGCATAGGTGGGGAGATTTGGAAGGGTAATAGCTGGGTACAAATGATATGAAGTGGGAAATGAAATCACAAGAGGCCCCAGTTTGGAAGGCTGAAGGAAAGCTATACAGAAGAAGAAAGCACAAATGACATCAAGGTTCTTTGATAAAGCCTTAGTGAATCATATTATTTCATATTTACCTAAAATTATTCACAGTCCATGTATTTAATGAGAGACAGAGAGAAAGAGAAGGAAGTACTTAAATTAATTTTTAAGCAAAGGTAAAATTACCAAAGGAGTATTATCTTTTTGTTTGGTTGGTTTAAATCACAAATTAAAAATTTATTTTAAAGATTTCATTTCTATAATTAATTTTTTTAAAATGTTTGCAATTTTTGATTTTGTTATATTCTAATTGGTTAGGAATGTTCTGTAATTTTTAAATATGTAAAATAATATAAAAGTTTATTTTCAAGTCTTCAAAGAATAAAAAAAATCACATATATCATTAAATACTTTGGGATTTTCTTTACTCCCCACAGATGATTTCACAGATATAAAAGCTGAAATGCATTTACACTCTTTTTTTTTTTGTTTTGTTTTCTTTTTTGAGACAGGGTTTCTCTGTGTAGCTTTGGAGCCTGTCCTGGAACTCGCTTTGTAGACCAGGCTGGCCTCAAACTCACAGAGATCTGCATGCCTCTGCCTCCTGAGTGCTGCGATTAAAGGTGTGCGCCACCACTGCCTGGCTTTTGTTTTTGATTTGTTGTTGTTTGTTTGTTTTGTTTTGGTGCATTTACACTCTTAAGCATAGTCTCCAACAGCCACATAATTACAGTTTATTTTGTTATTTGGGAAGTAGCTATGTTTCACTTTGTACTATAGAAAAGAGAATGGCAAATAATCATTAAACATTGTCACTATGCTTACTGATGTTGTAAAATGTACAACAATGCATGTACTTTTGTTGATTGTGTGCTTTTTCTTAAGTAAATACCACTTCTGGATATAGATTTTTTCAAAGATTCTCTTTGAAGTTCTTTGTGGTGATCATTTCAGATTTACTATATAGTAATTTCTCAGGAACCTCAAACATCCCAACCAGAAAAAGTATCCTTCTTCCTGTCCATGTGGTCATTGTAAGAAAGGCCTGATGTAGCAAGAAGACACATTTTATAAACTGCTGGAGCAAGTCTATAAACAGTCAGCTAAGGATACTGCCTCTGTGTTGGAGGGTTTCATTCAATCCATGTTCTACCAGTTTCATATCTTTTAGTTCATCTTTTATGATGCTTATCTAATGGCTAAAGCCTTCCTGTTATTGTTTCAAATGCTGCTTGATTTCTCATAATGGTCTATATCTATGTAATACCTTTCTTCAGACTTTACAGCTCCAAAATCATTCTGCATCCTGATCTGACCATCAGTTCCATTAGTTTACCTTTGACCTGAGTCAGTATATTTAGTTCATCCTGTATAGTATCACTTGAACCTGCAACTGTTCTTCATCAGTCTGGAGAGCATAGCCACTCTTACTTTGAATTTCCTGTTTGATTGGAACCTGTAGGTTTCTGTGGGAGAGATATATTAGTTTCCTTGTATTGTGCTATTTTGGCCATAGTTGTAATTTTATTCTTTTGTAGTTCACTAATATCTTCAGATATGATTTCTAATCTGGTCTGATGTTGCTTAGTAATCTGATCTGGAACCTTCAGTCTTCAAAGCAGTTCTTTGAAACCCACTATTGAGACAGGATTTAATTTTTCAGAATAGGGGTCATCCTCTTTGGCCTGTTCCCAAATAGAATCAACAGCAGCAGGAGGGTTCTGCACTAGCTCTTTGATATGAGCAGGAGACAGTTCTGCTCTGCTTATGGAAAGAGTCACCCAGAGCTCCTGCAGCTGTGTTTTGATGTTGGTTTGCTCAAAGTGGACACACAATGTAGTCACTGGGACTTTTCTTGAGGTGCCATTTTGAGACTGCTCAACAATGTAAATGATAACTTCTGTGTGATCATCTGTCAGTGTCTTAATGTTTTGTACATTGACAGTAAGAAAGTAATATCATCTTATACAATGAAAATGATGAATGACATTTACCTCTATTATAAACCTACAGGAATATCCAAGCTCCTAGTATTTTTACCACTAAACTAATATTTCAGAATCATTTTCTATGTTTCAATATTAAGGAGTTTTCATAATTACAGAAAATCTAATCTCTGTTAATCATAAAACTCATCTATATCCACAACATCCTTTCAATTTTTTATTTTAAGAATGATTTATTTATTTTTGTGAATATGTGTGTGTTGTGTGAGTGAGTGTACATGTGTATATGTGTGTAGAGACTAGAAGAGGGTGTCTTGATGTTCCCTTCTATCCCTTTCTGCCTATTCTGGAGCAGGGTCTTTCTCTGAACCTGGGCTTCCTATGTTCTCTGCTATGCTGAAAGACAGCAAGCCCCATTGGTTCTCTTACATCCACCTACATTAGACCTGTGGTTACAGGTGTGTGCAGGATGTCTGGCTGGTTACATGCATGCTGGGGTGCAAATGTGAGTCCTCATTGAGTATGCAACAAGTGCTCTTAACCTCTGAACTGTCTCACTAGCTCCTTAATTTTAAATAAGCAAGACATGTAAAACCTCAACAATATGGTTACCTGAACAAGACCTGCATAGAGAGGTCCAAGTTAACATGCCAGGTTGGATGAAGGGGGTTTCACAGGGTCTCATTGCTAGATAAAGAGCTACAGGAAGTCAGTGGCTGCTGAGAGACAAAGAGCAGTTTTCTCCATGGACAAACCCTCTTGTAGGTTATCCAATCACAAGTGCTTCTTAGCCCTAAACAAATGTTAACTTTACTAAATGGACTCAGCAACACGGAGAGACATACCTTCAGAAATTGAAAAATACTCATTATGTAGTATATTTCCTCTCATCACAATAGTATAAAATTATAATTACTAATAGAGAAAAAAGCTGGAAATTTGTAAATAATGTGGAAATTAAGCAAAGCACTGTTGTTCCCCAATGGATCAAAGAAATATAGGTGAAAATGAGGAAATGCTTTAACTAAGTTAAAGTAAAAACAGTCTATCATCTATAACAACAGCAGAACTAAGAGGATTTTTAGAGTAATGGATAAATATAGTAAGAAAAGAATACTTCAAATAAATAACTCATGGATGGAGAGATGGCTCCATAGTTAATATACCTTACTGCTCTTGTAGAGGACCTGGGTTCAGTTCCCACTTCCCACAGGGCAGTTCATAACCCTTTATAACTCCAGCTCCAGAGGATCTGATTCCCCTTCTGACCTCTGTGGGTTTCTGCACACATTTACTGCACATATATGCACTCAGGCACACACACTGAGACACAAAATTAAAATTAAAAAATAATTTAAAGGAAAAGAAAAACAAAATAAGCTGCAAATTATCAGAAAGAAAGCATAAAAGACTATGGAAAAATAAATAAAATCAATGACACATAGGTTCGAAAAGGACATTACAATATAAAGCACTGATTTTTTTCTCTTCCCCATTTAGCTAGCAATTGTACTACAGGTTCTGCATAACTATTTGGAAAATACAGTATATTTGAAGACATAAAAGGGTTGATTATAGAGGAGTGTTATGTCTTAACTTCAGTATTCTAGCCCTTGTGTAATCCACTCCCACATCCATCCATTTAGTGTGACTAAAGCAGAAAAATCATCCAGCTGAACCCCACCAACACACAGAACCATCAGAATAATTAATTGGTGTTAAAGTTCAGAATGAGTTATTGCATGGCAATGGATAACTTGATTTATTTGTAAAATGACTCATTAAGTGAAAAATATAATCGACAGTATATTACCCTGAGTATGAACAGTATAATACCTATTGTTTTAAGGTTAAGGAGTGAGTATAGCACAAATGTAATTTCTGATTATTTAATAGGGTTTTCTAGTGGCCGATACTTAGAAAAAAAGTGTACTTTAATGGAATACCATGTAGGCCAATTTCTGTTAAGCCCACAAATGAATTGTTGACCTATTATACCTAATAGAGGTCATCATCATGGTAATTACCATTGTGAAACAATGCTAATTAACTCACAAAAAAGACCAGGCATCCTGCTAAAAATATATACCTGACTGATAATTTTAATCATGTTCAGCTTAAATAATGTCATTACCTTCTGAGACCTTATTAGACGTATATAGTATGTTTTGTTTTTAGCATATGTGTTGTTGAAAATTCTGTCTATAAAATAAATCAGTGTTCAAAATAATATCATGAAGTCAAAGAAATGGCATTCTTAAACATGCACTAATTTTACTCTAAAAAGTGGCAGACATTCAAGGACATTTTATCACTATAATCAGTTACCAAATTGACATTCAAGTTCAAGTAAATTTGGTTTAATAGCAATGTGATTTGTGCCATTTTATTTTATATTCATGTAGTCTAGTGATGAATCTTAAGCAAAAGAAAAATCTTAGAAACATGCATTCTTTTAGTAAAAATCTCTGTTTTTCTACATAAATCTACAAAATAATGTGACAATCCACATTATAATATTTAACTAATGTTTGATACACATTTCAATATATGTGCCTAGTGTGTCTAATAAAGCATTGCTTGAATAAAATCCTTCTCAAGTTTCAGTGTTTTAGGCTAGTCAACATAAAAGCTATCATTTTCAATTTTTTAAAGACTTTATTTCATGTCTGTGTGAGTGAAAAATCATACATGTTTATATACATGCAAACTGTTAAGAAGTAACATGTACTAAGATTGTCTCTTCTTTTCTTTTCTTTTAAATAAGATCTCTATATGCCCAGCTGGCCTGAAAAACGATATAACATAAAATGACCTTGAGCTTCTGAACTTCCAATCCTCCTGCCTTTACTTCCTAAGGTCTTAGGAATATGCCACAACACTCAGTTTTATGAGGTGCTGAGGATGGAACCTGGAGCTTCCAGCATGGCGAGTAAACATACTACGAACTGACGGACCTTTCATAAAAATGATTTTACTTGCTGTGGAAATAGAACCTTTGCTCATCTGTTGCTGCCTTACAATAAGGTATAAAGTTTGATTCATCTTAGAATCAGAGTTAATTATTTAATAATAAATACCATGAGAATAAGCAAAACCAGGTTAGCCTAATAATATGAATCAACATATTCTGGGTGTCTGTCATGTATCTGAATTCCTTAAATTTTGTGATATGTTTATTTATTTGCATTCTGTAAATGAAGAATAACATTACTAACTCTGTAATTATCTACGCTGGCAAATGAGATAGAAATAATAGAGTTTCTTATACAACAACAGAAAAATGTTCTTCAATGCAAAGTGCTATACCATTATGAATGAAAAAAATGATATCTATTTCATAAAAGTTCATGGTTTGAAACATTAAGAGCCTCTGAAATACTTTAGAAGAGTCAATAAATCATTTCATACTATACTGTTATATATGTGGTGGAGAATTTCCTGGGAGATTACTATAGTAAGCAGGAAAAATAAAGGCATTTGAATAATGAGGAAGTTTTCTAACCTTTTAGAGTTCATCATATTTATTCATTTTAATGAATATAAAGATAATATAAATATAAACACATACATCTTCCTATAGCATAGCCATTCAACATTGCTAAGCACTCCTGTGAGGGATTTCCTTTTTTTAAAAAAATAAGTTTTACGTTTATGTGTGTTTTGCTTACATGTGATTGTGCACCATGTGAATGGTGCCCACAAAGGCCACAAGAGAGCAATGTATCCCCTTGGGACTGGAATAACAGAGAGATTTATTTACTGCCATGTGGGTGCAGGAAATCTTATAATCCTCTGGAAGAGCAGCAAGTGATTTTAAGTCCTGAGCCATCTCTCCAGCCCCAAGGGGGAATTGTCTCACTCAGATTTCTTGAAGCTAGAAGACCCACCCTAAATCTGGGCCACACCTCCGTGGCAGCCCACATGAAAAGAAGAAGGAAAGTGCTTTTGGCCTGCATGCCCTTCCTCCAACTGACAAGCTCATCTATCCTGGTGCTGAGATGCTCCTTTGTAGGTATTGAAACAAAATGCTGTGGGAATCCAGTGTGGACTGAGGATCAAAGGCTCTCCAGGAAGACTACATGACTCTGGCATTGGATTGAAATAGCTGAGACTTGCGGACGGAACAACTCATGGATTTTCAGCCTTTCTATCATGACAGTCACTGTTAGACTGACCAGACCTTTGCCCATGAAACACTCTAATAAATCCTCTTTTAATATTTATATTCATTCTTTAAGTTCTGTTCTTACAAAACCCTGACCAAGACAGCCCTCAGTATCACATCCTCTCTGTACCACCTGAGGTTACAGGGTTCTCCCCACTTATGTTTCTCTTCACCTTCTAAAAAGGTTTGTAGAGGGTGGAAATCTGTGTCAATGTTCCTTAAAGATGGTCTTTCATTTATTTTAGATTCATCATCTCTG
Organism: Peromyscus eremicus; assembly: GCF_949786415.1. Lineage (NCBI taxonomy): Eukaryota > Metazoa > Chordata > Mammalia > Rodentia > Cricetidae > Peromyscus > Peromyscus eremicus. The sequence continues at coordinate 85,579,056 of NC_081421.1, forward strand.
GAACTACTTCCCCTTTCCTCAAATATAATTTCATGCTGAATTCATTCAGCTCTAAACTAAGGAAGAATTTTTTTTTAAATCTTATCTTCAAAACACCCTCTCTTTGTCATGACATCACCACCAAAAAATATATCTAAAAACAGGAAAAAAATGTTGTCAACATAGCCCCACTTGGTCTTTTGCAAAACTCCCATGTCAAACTAATACCAATCATCTTTGTGTCCCATTGAAGTAATAATCTATGCTTTTTTATTAAATGATATATTTAAAATATCAGTGACTTTACACTATACAAATAAAAAACTTGCAAAATATCCTTGAATATATTTTAACTTCTACCAAAACAACACTATAGGAAGCATAGAAATGATTCCATGGTATGTAGTGGGAAATTTGGGGTCATGAAAATGGTGGCTTAGAAACTGTCATTGGGGGGGTACGGTGAGTAGAAGCATCCAAATAGCAAAGAATAGAATCTACTTTAAAGAGAAAAGGGGAGTGTGACCCCTGGAAATGACAAAATCGTGATAATACAGCTAACCGCCATGGAGAAACAGTGGTAACCTCAGAATAAAGAAGAAGCTAACAACTAGCCATGTAACTGTCCTGGCAAGAACGAAGAGAATCTAAAGACATTTGTATCTCTCCCCTTTTCTTATCAGACTGTGAAGACTATGGACCCTACAAAACTGGAATTTCTCCTGGAGTTTCTTGCTGGAGGAAATAAAAACTTGAGGCTTTCTTACAAACAAAAGTCAGAGCTTATCTCTCAGAAAAAAAAATCATACAGATCTAACAGCTTGTCCTACTATCATGCAGGAGTTACTGGAGCTGAGACAATAATGATGAATGGGATATACCTTGACCAGAACTGCTTAGCTGTGCATACCTCTTACCCTTTATTTAACCTAAACTTCATGATAGGAAAGAGCAGATGTACTTGGGGGAGGGTGCAGTAAGGGTGCCTCAACAAGCTAACTCCAGATGTGGAGCACCCAATTTAAAAGCAATGGTAACATGACAAGACACAAGGATCTTCTCTAAAAGTAAACATTCACAAAGGAATGGCCACCAATGGCAGTTATGTAGATAAAACTCCAGACAAAGAATTCATACAATGATTGTGTGTTGAAAATCACAAAGAAGACAGAGGCTCTTGAATTAATTCAAAGAGGAATAGAATGCAACAAAGAAATTGAAAAAAAAAAAAAGAACCAAAATGCAATGACACTAAAAATGAAAATTTCAATAACAAAATAAAATCCCCAGTGGAAAGCTTCACCAGTAGAATTAGTCATATGGAGGACAGAATATCACAGCTCCAGGATAAGGTAATGAAATTATGTCATCCAGTTAAAATCAATGACAGATTTTTAAAAGCATGAATGGCACATATGAGATATGTGGGAAATTATTAAAATACCAGCCTATACAAATTATGAGCATAGGGTAGAAAGTCCCAGTCAAAGTAGTAGAAAAGACTTTCAATAAAATCATAGAAGAATTTTTTTTTCAAATCTAGAGAAAATGATTCCCAACCAGCTACAAGAGACATAGAAAAGAGTTGAAGAGAAAGGTCTGTCGTTGACAGCAAGTATTGCTTTTGCTAGGACCCACATCATGAGGATCAGAAATTCTTGCAATTCCAGCTTCAAAGGATTTGGGTCTAATGCTCTCTTCTGTCCTCCACAGGCACTGTGAACATGTGATCGACATACATACACATGCAAACATATATATACACAACATAAAAACAAAATTAACTTTATTGAAAGAATTTTAATAAAACAAATTGCTTGATTTAAGTAGCAAATGTAATCACTATTTCACAGTCTCTAAAAGCTAATTTTAAGGGGTTGGGGATTTAGCTCAGTGATGGAGTGCTTGCCTAGCAAGCGCAAGGCCCTGGGTTCAGTCCTAAGCTCTGAAAAAAAAAAACTAATTTTGAATATGGAAGTAATTATAAAATATATAATAAATTACTGTGTCTAAAGACTGCTTTTGACATCACCTAGAGAAGTCAATGAGACTAGAGAAAATCAATGATTTAAGAGATCACAAAGGAAATGGTACAAAAAGACGTAATTCATATATTTGTTGCTTTGAATGAGATTTCAAACACCTTAAAAATGTAAATACTTTGTTCTAATTCTGAGTTGTAGATTTAGGGATCCAAATACTTAAAGTGATGAATTCTAAATATCTCTTACAAGACCTGTTTATCTTTGTTATTCAAGAAAAGATTATCAAACTGATTTATTTTATGATGCAAATAAAATTTTATAATATATTTTATTCCCAAGTTTAATAGCAAAATACAGAAAATTTTATTTTATTATTTAAAATATTACGTTCCCATTGGCATGTTTACTAAATAAAATGTGGCTGCCATGCTGTCTGTGTATTATACATAATATGTCCTTCATTTCTAATTCATTGCAGTCACATTTTTTCACCTTTATTCAATGGGGAAAACAAAAATCCAATCCTCTTCAGTAATGATATTCCTCTGCTGATCCAAAAATAGTTTTCACATTTATCTCATCAAGGACAAGAACAACTGGAAGTTATAGAGTGACAGCATTCCCCACACCATGTTGTTTCTTTCTACAAGTTAAATAACAATGGAATAAGGTTTAATTTGTAAAGAGAAGTTTAACTGGAAAAAAATACCTAACTATTAACCAAGGAAATACCCTAAACAAACCCCAGAACTATTCTGAGTGAGAAACTATAGTCATATAACATTCTTGAAAGATAAAAATATAGAATAATAAAGAGGCTACTAATTACCAGATGATTAGTGTTTTCATCTAAATGTTTACTTTTGCAATGATTGTAGATTCACATACTGCTGCAGAAATAGTACATATATACTATGTACCCATTCTCTTCAAAGTATACTACAATAGTGTAGCCAGAATTTTGACATTAATACAGTGAAAATGCAGAGTATGTCTATTGACCTCCTCATCATGGTCACTTGTATGTGGGACACTTGTGTCACTGTGAACATCTAAAGAGACAAGAGTTTATTTAGGTTCAGCAAACTGTGGCTTAGAGAGCTTGGGAGAGCAGAGTGTAGCAGTTGATGAACTGCTGCAGAGGATGCGGAAGAGGGGAAGAATAAACACAGGAATAATAAACACCCAAGGACCAACCCTTGGCAATTCTTGTCCCCAAAGAAGACATTAAAGCCTTCAGAACCTGCCTCAGTGTGTTCAGCTGTGGATTAAGTGTTAAAAACATGAGCCTCTTCAAATCATAACACTCATGGTGACCTTTGCAGCCACATGGTTTCTCTTTTCTCAAGTCATCTGGAAATTAGTGGCCATTTTTATTCTATGAATCATGTATTTGTATCTCTCAAGAGTGATATATAAATGTAGTTTCTCACTGGAAGAGTGCTGAAGGTTTAATTAGGGTGTTTCCTTGATTAATAGTTAACTACTTTTCCTCCTAAGTAAGATTCTGTGCCATGTATGTAGAAGTTTACTTAACTATTTCCTTATAGAAACACAATCTGGTGTGGGTAGTTTTGAAACACTATTAATAAGGATAATATAAACATCTATGTACAGGAGTTTGTTTGACCATCTTCCTTTCTCTGGGGGAAATGAACTGCCAGACTTCTTATTACTAGATCGTAGAGTAATATAGCGTGATTAGTTTTATAAGGAATATATATATTATACTATTTATAATATAATATATATTATAGACAATAATTATAAATGTTATATATTTTTAACATATAATAAGGAATAATATATTCCAAATACATGTGCGTTTTTTCTTTTTTTTTACATTTTTTCAGTGTATTTTATAGAGGAGTAATGGTATATAATTGTGATTTCAATATGCATCTCCTTGATGATCAATGCTTTATTCTTCTTTGCCTGTACTTACTTGCCACATGGGAAAATTTCTTTACATGTCTTTGCTCTCTTAATAGTCTTGAATCCAGAGTATTATTTATTTTAGATAACAGAAACCCACCGATGACTGGTTCATAGGTATTTGCTCCTACTGTTCAGCCCATCTTAATTGTCTTAACAGGAACTCTTGTACTAGTGTTCTCTCATGATAATAACATACCTGAGATAATTAACAGGGAAAGAAAATACGTAGTTTGTCTCACAGTGCTTGAGTACACAGTCTGCAATCAGTTGTCGCCCACTGTTTTGTGTGTGTGGTAAGGTAACATGTTACGATGGGAACACACTAATCACATAAGGAAGCAGAAAAGAAAGGGAAAAGTCTAAAGTTGTATAATCCCGTGGGTGTACATCCAAAGTGAGCTATTGTATTCCACTCCTCTGAATTTCTCAAGACACCCACCAGCCCTGTATAGCTACCTTCTAGGGACCATCTCTTTAATCTATAGGCCTTCAGAGATATTTAATACCCAAGGTATTATGTAACATATATGCTTTTGACTTTGAGGAAGCCCAGTTTATTAGTTTATGTTTTAGTAGATGGTGCATTGGATGTTATGTTTTGGAACTACATACCAAGCCCTAGATTCTGAAGAATTTTGTCCTAATGGACTTCTCATAGCTCCACAGATTTATACCTCATATGTAAATATTAGATACATCTTTTGGTAAATTTTAAACAGATAAATATCAAATTGCTTCATCACCATTTGTTGAAAAGTCCAGACACTCTCTATTCTTTTGCCCTTACAATTCTTTTGAAAATTAATCAAGCATATTTGCCTGGTGTATTTCTGTCTTCTTTATTGCTTTTCATTGAGTAGATACTGTGTCAATTCTTTTAATAACAAAATAGCATATTGATTAATGTACTACATTTTAAAAGATTTGAGATCAAATAGATTATTATCCTAGTGTATTCTTTATTACTAAGATAGGCTTAACAATTTTAGTTAATTTATCTTATACAAATTTGACAATAATTTCATATATTTTCACAATGTTTTACTGGAATTACATTTCATTTATTTATCAGTTTGACAAGAGAAAATAATTCATTAATTTGAGTCTCACAATATGAATGCAGGATGTACCTTTTTATTTCAGTTTATTAAAACATTTTTATTAGCACCACTTAAAGTTTAACATTTAAGAATCTGACCTGTTTTGTTTCCTTCCTTTCAAAGTAATTATAAATCATATTATATTTTAAATTTTGGTTACTGATTTTTACTGATAACACTTAGAAATACAATATACAACTGATTTTTGTATTGTGTGTGTGTGTGTGTGTGTGTGTGTGTGTTTGTATTTTGTACCCTGTGGCATTGTGAATATATGTATTAGTTGTGGCATATTTTTTTTTATTTCTTGTGATTTTCACTGCAGAAAAGCATTTTATCAGAATGCGGGAAGTTTTCTTTCTTTCTTTCCCATTTTCCTGTTACATATGGCGCTTCTCCTTATCAAGCTGTGTTACTTCCCAATTTATTATTTTATAGAGGGAGACATTATGAGGTAAGGGAGAAACCTGGTGCTAGGAAAATTCCCAGGAATCCACAAGGATGACCCCAGATTAGACTACTAGCAATAGTGGAGAGAGTGCCTGAATTGACCTACCCTGGTAACCATATTGGTGAATACCCTGTCATCATAGAGCCTTCATCCAGTAACTGATGGAAGCAGATGCAGAGATCCACAGCCAAGTACCAGGCCGAGCTCCAGGAGTCCAGTCAAATAGAGGGAAGAGGTGTTATATGAGCAAGAGGAGGGTGGGTCAAGACCATGATGGAGAAATCTACAGAGACAACTGAACCAAGCTCACAGGAACTCAGAAACTTTAGACTGACAATGGAGGAACGTGCATGAGACCAGAATAGACCCTCTGCATACAGGAGACCGTTATGTAGCTTGGTCTCTTTGAAGGGCTCCTGGCAGTGTGATCAGGATCTATCCCTGGTGCATGAGTTGGCTTTCTGGTCCATTACCTATGGTCTAACACCTTTGAGGCAGGGGGCAGAGGCTTGGTCCTGCCTTAACTGAATGTACCAGGCTTTGTTGTTCCTCCATCAGAGAACTTATCCTTTTGGAGGAGAGGATAAAGTTTTATAAAAGGTTCTAAAATTAAAAAAAAAGCTATTTCAGTAATCTATGTTTATTACTGAAAAAATAGTTTGTTATAACTTTAATATAGCGTAATCACAAGGTATTTATAAAGACTGCTTTAGTGTATGTCAATGTCCTGAGCCTTCACATTCACTGACATTAATTGAATCACCCAGTGAAGCTTCAAGTCCTCAAGGTTCCATTTCTAGCATGTACCTTATGACAGAGTACAGAATTTGTTCTTGTTTTATATTATATTTTACTGTATCTTTTATAGATTGCATTACACGGCATGACTGTATTCAATAATGTATAGCAATAGGCAACATAACATGTAGCTTAGCTGTGTGTTAAACTGTCATCCAGGTTCGCATGTATATACTGCATGCTGTTCACACAGGTTGATTCTTTTCTTGGGATATAAGCTCTTCTGAGGTGGTCACGACTGAATATTACTGATTTTGATCATTTCTACTCTACTGTCCTCTTTCCCTGGCTCCATATTTTCTCTGGCTTTCCTTTTTCTTTTCAATTTCTTTTTTTTTTTTGAATTTGTACACTTTGCTTTTCATTTTATAATGCCTTGCATTTTATATTTCTAAAATGTTCCATATAACTACTAATTCCTAGTGAGACTGCTTCCCTTTCATTTGTTTTAATTTTTTTAGCTCTTTATTTAAAACTTCAATCATCTTTTGTGTGTGTGTACATTTGTAAATTCATTTTATTTCTTCTTGTATTATTTTTGACATTATAATACAGTTACATTGCTCACTTCCCTTTCTTCAAAGCACCGTGTATACCCCCCTCACTCTCTTTCAAATTCACAGCCTCTTCGCTCATTGCTATTTGTAAGGTGATTCAGTTAACTCTCTTACATCAACACAGTAGTGACCTTTTCAAGTCAGACTTGGTGCTTACCGAATCTTGCTATATGATAGAATGAATGTGGGAAGTCTGACTGTGCACATGGCATCCATGAAGCAGCAATCACAGAGCCTGTATGGGTCTGTGCTACGTCCTCTGCATATATGTCATGGTTTTCAGCTTGGTATTTCTGTGGGACTCCTAACAGTGAGAGTGGGGTTCTCTGGCTCTTTTATTGAGACCTTTTTCCTCCTATTGGGTTGCCTTGCCCAGTCTTGATATGAGAATATGTGCTTATTCTCATTGTACCTTGTTATTCTGTGTTCGGTTCATATCACTGGGAGGCCTGTTCTTTCTGAAGGGAAATGGAAGAGGAGTAGATCTGGGGGAGAGGCAAGGTGCAAGGGAAACTGGAAGGTGTGGAGGAAGGGGAAACTGCAGTCAGGATGCATTATATGAAAGAAGTAAATAAATAAATAAATAAATAATAAATAAATTCACACATACATACATACATACATACATACATACATATATACATAGTAAATAATAAGGAAGGCCTTCTTACTGCTGAGAAATGATGAGTGTTAGTTCTGCCTCTCACTGAGTCTTTTCTCACACCTCTTCTGTGGGGCAGTAGAGGGAAATGTGCTACTGTTGTATAGATGGAGAAGAAAGTCCAAGCTACAAAAGTAGTTTCTATGTCATCCAGGAACATAAGAAAGAGGAAAGTGACTTTATTATCAGTTCTTGGGAAAACAAAACAAAACCTCTATTGGATTTCTCAGATAATATTCCAGTGAGCAGCTGATGTAAAGACACCTTTTCCGCCATGCTAGTGTGGTTGTGTAAAGGATTGATTATTCTTCACTAACCCTCAGCAAACCTCCTATCTTTTTTTTTGAAAATTTATTTATTTATTATGTATACAGTGTTCTGCCTGTACACATCCCTGCAGGCCAGAAGAGGGCACCAGATCTCATTACAGATGGTTGTGAGCCACCATGTGGTTGCTGGGAATTAACCTCTGAGCCATCTCTCCAGCCCCAACTTCCTATCCTTTGAGCTGCCTCTTTAGGTATCTTTGTTCCCAAGGAGCAGCCTTTGTTGGGCCGTTTTTGCTTTTGTTCATTGGCACTTATCAGTCTCCCTTACTTTCATGCTTGAATGCTTGAGAAAAAATAAATCAAAGCCTAAGAAACATGCAGTGTGTACTCCACACACACACACACACACACACACACACACACACACACACCAAGGATCCTGTAAGCACAAGTGATTTCACTACTTTTAACCATCTTTCAGAATCTTCTTATATTTTCATCATCATATATTACAATGTACATAGTGGGAAATAGGAAAATTTATCTATTCCATTGTGGTGGTTTGAATGAAAATGTCTCCCCTAAGCTATTATGTTCGAATGTTTGGCCCCCAGTCAGTGGAATTGGGAAGGATTAGATACAGCCTCACTGGAGTGGGTATGGCATTGTTGGAAGAAATGTGTCATTAGGGTTGCACTTTAAAATGTAAAAAGTTGACACCTGACCTAATTTCTATCCTCTGTCTCTGTCTCTTTTTCTGTGTCTGTCTCTGTCTCTGTCTCTCTGTCTCTCTGTCTCTTTCTCTCTCTCTCTCTCTCTCTCTCTCTCTCTCTCTCTCTCTCTCTCTCTCTCTCTCCCCTCTTTCCTGCCTGGGGAGCAGGATATAAATCTCTAAGCTACATCTCCAGCACCATGCCTGCCTGCAGGCCACCACAATCCCCTCCATGATGATAATGGACTAATCCTCTAAAACTATAAACAAACCTCCAATTAAATGCTTCATTTTGTGAGTTGTCTTAGTGTGGTGTTTCTTTACAGCAATAAAATACTGACTAAGATGTCCATCTCTTCAGAGTTTTAATAGTTGAACATATTTAATGTTTTAAAAGGTATTTGCTTATGACTTAACAGAAAATGGAATGAAATTTATATGGTTGAACTACAATTATATTTTTCTGATTTCTTTGTCATTCTAAAAATTAATTAAAACTTGGGCTGACATTCTCCATAGGAAATATCCAAAATCTGTCACTTATGTTCAAAACAAACTCCAGAGTAACTATCAGTTAGATATATGAGGATAAAATTTGTCCTGGTGTATATTTCAGCTGTGTTATGTATAGGTTGTATTATTTTTATCAAGAATATTTCCGTGCCGGGCGGTGGTGGCGGCGCATGCCTTTAATCCCAGCACTCGGGAGGCAGAGGCAGGCGGATCTCTGTGAGTTCGAGGCCAGCCTGGGCTACCAAGTGAGTTCCAGGAAAGGCGCAAAGCTACACAGAGAAACCCTGTCTTGAAAAACCAAAAGAAAAAAAAAAAAAAAAGAATATTTCCTATAAGCAACTTGGTTCATTCCAAAAACAGTAATTTCAACATTATAAATTACCATTTGTAGAAATTAAAGAGCCTAGTGAGAGTGATTGAAATTTTGTATTTTGTATACAAATTTTTTTTTTTTTTTTTTGGTTTTTCGAGACAGGGTTTCTCTGTGTAGCTTTGCGCCTTTCCTGGAACTCACTTGGTAGCCCAGGCTGGCCTCGAACTCACAGAGATCCACCTGGCTCTGCCTCCCGAGTGCTGGGATTAAAGGCGTGCGCCACCACCGCCCGGCTTGTATACAAATTTTAATTTGTGGATACATACATTTTCTAAAAAAAAATCAAGAAATGATTAATAAGAGAAACAGTGACACCTGCAGTAGATCCAAACATGCCATTCGTATTTATGTGTATGAATCCAGCTTTTGTCTAGATACACACCAATGTTTCATCTGCTGAAGACATATTCTAAGACCTCCAGAGGATTTCCAAAACCATAGATAATACTACAGCTTATGTATGTTATGTTTCTTACAATATATGCATGCCTATGTTTTTCAAAAAAAAAAAAAAACTTAACTCTACAGAGTGAAAGTAAAAAGACTTTTCATAAATAATCTTGAGAGGTTTTTCTATTACAAAATATGGATTTAAATTACAATTTCAACTCTATTTCTTTGCATCATTAAACTCAAGGATCAGCCAGACAGTAATTTGAGACAATAAGCAAAATTTTATAAATTTTTGAGGTACAGTAGCTGAAGAAATGGTCAGTAGTTGAAGCACTTGATATATAAGCAAGAGGACCAGACTTCAAATCCAGAACTCACGTAAATACTTTGTGATACTAGCCATATCATAAAGATCTGCATTTGACTAAGAAACTCTGCCTCAAAGAACATGATAGAAGAAGTGATCTGGGCAGCATCAACCTTGAGCATCCATATTCACAAACATACACAGGGACACACACAGGCATATATACTCAAAGAAGGGAGAAGGGGGAAAAGTGAGTTAAGAATACACAACCTTATAAAAACACATCTCATAAAAAATCAATCAATGTGTGACACTTAGCAGCAGGTAGAGCCCTGTATCAGTCTACTATCTCTGAACAATTTGCCTGTGATCTGCTCAAAGTGGATCAGATTGTCACATGGGCTGTGTGCCTCAATTTAAAGAATGTTTAACAATCTTCTTGAATGACTCCAGGAACTGATCTTCAGGACATAACTTTCTGCTATGTACACATGTCTAGCTTAAGTTTATGATGAAGGTTTTCTTCAGGATTTGAATTTAAGGAAACTGGCAAACTGAACAGAGATTTTTGTCATTGCTTCTGCAAACTTCTTTCAAATTCAAGCCATATTATAATCTGTTGATGTTTTAGATGTCAGTATGTTTTCATATTTTAAAGAAATGAAGATACTTCTTAAAATAGTAACTAATTAGGGTGATTGGTATATCAATTCATTTAATTTATTATAATCATTTCATGATATATGTGTATCAATTCATTACATCATAAAAATATATAATCTCTCAACTATATCTCAATAAAGTGGAAAGAAAAACTAGTATGCTAAAATGTGTTTTTTTTTTTTTTTTTTTTTTTTTTTTTTTTTTTTTTTTTTTGGTTTTTCGAGACAGGGTTTCTCTGTGTAGCTTTGCGCCTTTCCTGGAACTCACTTGGTAGCCCAGGCTGGCCTTGAACTCACAGAGATCCGCCTGGCTCTGCCTCTTGAGTGCTGGAATTAAAGGCGTGCGCCACCACTGCCCGGCTAAAATGTTTTTTTTTTTAACTGATCCTTCGCTCATACCTTCTGACCACAGTTCCACCCCCACATTCCATTCTTTCCAGCTCCCCCAAACACAATATACTTTCCCTCTTTCCTAGATCCACTCTGCTTCTGTTTCCTCTTTAGGAGAGAACAGACTTCCAAGAGACAACAAATCAAACAAGATACAATAAGGTAAAAGCCCTCCTATTGAGGCTGGACAAGGCAACCCAATAAGAAGAAAAGAGTCCCAAGAGCAGTCAAAAGAATCAGAGAACTTGGGGGAGATGGATTCCCAATTTTCTAAGAAAGCGCCATATTGATTTCCAAAGTGGTTGTACAAGCTTGCATTCCCACCAGCAGTGGAGGAGAGTTCCCCTAGCTCCACATCCTCTCCAGCATAAGGTGTCTTCAGTGTTTTTGATCTTAGCCATTCTGACAGGCGTAAGGTGGTATCTCAGAGTTGTTTTGATTTGCATTTCCCTGATGATTAGGGATGTTGAGCAATTCCTTAAATGTCTTTCAGCCATTTGAGTTTCCTCTGTTGAGAATTCTCTGTTTAGTTCTATAGCCCATTTCTTATACTCTTGGGCATATACCCAAGGAATGCTCAACCACGCCATAAGAGCACTTGTTCAGCTATGTTCATATCAGCATTGTTTGTAATAGCCAGAACATGGAAACAACCTAGATGCCTTCAACTGAAGAATGGATAAACAAAATGTGGTACATATACACAATGGAATACTACTCAGCAGAGAAAAACAATGACATCATGAGGTTTGCAGGCAAATGGATGGATCTAGAAAAAATCATCCTGAGTGAGGTAACCCAGACTCAGAAAGACAAACATGGTATGTACTCACTCATAGGAGAATACTAGATGTGGAACAAGGATGACTGGACTGCTACTCACATCACCAGGGAGGCTACCTGGAAAACAGGACCGCAAGAAAGACACGGAGATCGCCCAATGACAGAGAAATGCAAGAGATCTACATGAACAGCCTGGACATGAGTGGGGGTAATGAAGGGCAAGGGTCGAGGGAAAGAGAGCTTGGGGGAGCGGGAGATCCCAGCTGGATCAACAACAGAGAGGGAGAACAATGAATAGGAGACCATGGTAAATGAAGACCACATGAGAATAGGAAGAAGCAAAGTGCTAGAGAGGCCCACAGAAATCCACAAAGATATCCCCACCACAGACTGCTGGCAATGGTCAAGAGACAGCCCGAACTGACCTACTCTGGTGATGGGATGGCCAAACACCCTAATTGTCATGCTAGAAACCCCATCCAACTACTGAGGGATCTGGATGCAGAGATCCACGGCTAGGCCCCGGGTAGATCTCTGGGAGTCAAATTAGCGAGAAAGAGGAGGGTTTATATGAGCGAGAATTGTTGAGACCAAGGTTGGATAAAGCACAGGGACAAATAGCCAAACGAATGGAAACACATGAACTATGAACCAATGGCTGAGGGGTCACCAACTGGATCAGGCCCTCTGAATGGGTGAGACAGTTGATTGGCTTGATCTGTTTGGGAAGCATCTAGGCAGTGGGACTGGGGCCTGTGCTCATTGCATGAGTTGGCTGTTTGAAACCTGGGGCCTATGCAGGGTCCCTTGGCTCGGCATGGGAGGAGGGGACTGGACCTGCCTGGACTGAGTCTACCAGGTTGATCTCAGTCTGCGGGGGAGGCTTTGCCCTGGAGGAGGTGGGAATGGGGGGTGGGCTGGGGGGAAGGTGAGGGAGGTCAGAGGGGGGAGAACAAGGGCATCCGTGGCTGATATGTAGAACTGAATTGTATTGCAAAATATAAATAAAAATTTAAAAAAAAGAAAAAGAAAAAGGAAAAAAATCAGAGAAACACCTGCTCCCACTGCTAGGTGTTATATAAAAACAGCAAGCTAACAGTTATAACATATACACAGAGGAGCTGGTACAGACCCATGCAGACCCCATAATGCCTGTTTCAGTGTTGATTATGAACAGGCTTATGACCTTTAAGAACACTTTTAAATTTGAAAAGGTGTGGTGAAATTATGCTAAAATAATTTTATTCTGTGGTGAGAAAATGGATAAGGAAGCTATTTAAATCCATTTTCAAACTGTGAGTCCATTTAATGTAGCACCAACTAGCATCAAGTATCTAGAAGCAAATGTACTGGAAGTTTGTAAAATTCCTATGTCCAGTTGTCAAAAAATCATGAAGAAAAATTAAAGAAGGCATAGAAGTGACAGAGTCACATCATGATTGACAGAAGTTAAATAAGATTGTGAATTCTCCTACAATTAATCTGAGTAACAAATGTCATCAGAATGAAAATCCTATCAAGGAGTAGTAGGCATTCTCAAACTAATATTAAACGACACAAAAATTATGAATAAAATACTGATGGAAATAGTATTGGAAGTTTTAAATATCATGGCAAGTCACACCAACACTGCAAGCACCCAATAGCCTGAGAAATAAAGACTGTCAAGAATTTACTAACAACATGTTCTTTATAGTGGGTACCAGGAGAGCCAAGACTTCATAGAAAAATCTAGTTGGGGGAAAAAAACAGAAACTATAAAACAGAAAGGGTAAGGAGTACTACATTCAAAGACATGCTCCTAATGATCTACTTTCTCTAGACAGGACCACCTACTAATAGCGTATTTTATAAGAACTCATCAGTTGATTAATTAATCAATGACTTCATTGTCTTTGTAATTCAGTTACTTTTTAATAATATCTGGGGATGAAGTCCTCATCACATGAGCCATTTATGGGGACTTCTATACCCAAATCATGAGACTTATTTTTTCTTCATTCAACTGTAGAAAACATTCCTTTTTTCAGTCCAGGTTACTATAACAAAAATGGAAAAGACAGCTTAATAAACAAGGAAAAATTGTTTTTTCACAATTCTGACCTGAGAATGCTAAGATCAAAGATTCCAGAGATGCTTGTCTGGTAAGAGTTGTAGCTGGTTTGCGGAAGGCTCCATTTCACACAATGGACAGTAGAAACAGGAAGCTATCTCTCTGAGATTTTGCCTTATAAGGACTCTAGGACCAACATAAGAGCTTCACTATCATGACCCATTCATGTTGTAGTATTATATTGTACACCCTAACAAACTTGCCTGGGGATCAGAGGACAGAGTCAGCCACAAGTTTAGACATAGAGTCCAGATGGTGGCACACACTTTGAATCCAAGTACTGGGAAGCACACATGCCTTTAATCCCAAGAATTGGCATAGCAGGGTGGAGAAAGGTATATAAGGCATGAGGAAACAGGAACTAAAGCAGTTCAGCTGAGACCATTCCGGGTGAAGACTCAAATGCCTTCAGTCAGAGGATTCGTGGAGTTTGGGAAGTGAGGTTGGCTGTGGCTTGCTCTGTTTCTCTGATCTTTCAGCTTTCACCCAAATATCTGGCTCCAGATTTTTTTTTTTAATTAAAAGACCATCTAAGATTTGAACGACACATCTCCCTATCACTAATCTCCAAATGCCATCAAAAAGGGAATTGGGGCTTTAACCTACAAATGCTGAGAAAACCAAAATCCTTTAAATTGATGAATTGCTGATAATCAAATGTTTCATACTGTTGAAAAAATGAAGGAGTTAGGAGAGATGGAACCATAATCATATTATACAAAAAGAATATTTTCAATTAAAAACAGAAAGATAAAAACATTCTTAAAAACAAAGATGATGACTTACACCTTTTATCCAAGTACTCTGAAGTCTGAAGGAAAAAGACTTCTGAAAATTAGAACCCAGGCTAGCCTACATAATGCATTCCAAGCCAACTTGAGCTACCCATAGCAAGACTATCTCAAAGAAATTAAAATATTAACAACAAAAATAATTTAGCATTGGATGTAGTAACATTTAAAAGAAATGAATCTTTATAGTAAAGATATATAGTCTTTTCCCAGAAGTAACCTGCATAGGGGCATTATTCAAGCTGAGCAATGATACAAAAGAGTTCATTATGGCATCTTCTCTACCTACAGTATAACTGAAATTTCTGCACTAATATGTCAAAAAGTGAAGAAATAAATAAGCATCCAAAAATCAAATGAATGGTTTGTTGATCACAGCATGATGTAAACACTTGTCAGCAAACAATAACTAAATAAAGTTTCTTCTAATAAGAGTTAATTCAATTGGGGATTACAAAGTGAAAACTCTAAAAATTACAAATTTCTAGGCTCCATTAAAAGCATTAAGCCTCCAAATATGAGTTTTAAAATGCAATAAACCAGGAACTTTAAAAATGTGAAATAACATCATTCAGACACTCTGTCCAATTTCACCCAAAACCTGTCTTGTTCTTTAGTTCAATTCACTTTGCCATAACGTCAGTGTGACAACACAGCTGAGACACATTTAATGCGAACTGAAACCATCTGCTTTTTATTTCTACCCTTATTAAAATTTCATATTAATGGCCTGTCAATTTAAAATGTATGCTCAAAAATGTCACATTACAGTCTTGAACTTTGGATAGATGCCTATTGCAGGACATCCTATTACTTATTTATATTTTGCTCCTGACCTTCCAAAGTAACAAGCTACCTGCAGTACACATATAGGAACTTGGAAAGCAGCATGTATGTGGAAGAGCATTTATTTCAGAAGGTATGGAACTTAGATATGTAAGACTCAGACTTGCCATAGAGAATCAGTGTGCAATTGTTTCTACCACATCTCCTCCTTGAGCCTTTCTGGCAACTACATTTTTCTGGTCCGGTCACATGATTTCTACAGCTCCATGCTTAAATTATTTCATTTCACTTTTGGCCACAGCTGATGGTTACAGGCATTGGTACCTTTCCAAAGATTATTAGGTGTTGATAAATTTTAAATTATAAAGCCGTTAACAGCTGTGTTTTCTATCATTTAGAAATAAAGTGGTTGGCAATGAAAGGAAAAGCTGAAAGCCACTGAATAAAGTAGAGATACGAAGTCCATGAAACTTCAGTCTGTGGCTGCTGAATTCTCATCCCAGTGCTCGCTGTTTGTTTATTCTAGCCTCCAGATAGACTTCCTATTGGCTTAGTATAATCTAAGTTTGGTATAGGCTCTTACAATAACCTAACTAATGAACAGTTCATGTGTTAGACAGACCTCTGATCAAGGAAGAGAGTTACTTTTAAATCCAGGCATTTTTCCAACCCAGTAACTACTACTGATAAACAGTCACTGTAACCAAATGAACTGTATGATAGCATGTTTTCTGGAAAGATTTTATACATTTCATATGTGTGTATTACTGCAATGTGATGGGCTCACTAGAAGTTTCAGCTAATGAAATAAGACATTGTATTTGTGACTGTTTGCACCACTCAATGGTTCTTGCACAGAAAATGACATTCTGTCACATTTACCTCAAATTACAACAGCACAGACAAGATGAGAGATGGCAATATGTGAAACTAAATTTAGAAATGCTGAATGCTAACGCAGAGGGATGGGCAGTCGACTGTGCACGGTATTATGCATGTTGGATTTTTTTTTTTTCATCATAAAAATTTGCCAAAAATAATCCATCATCATATCAACACTATTCTGGGCAGAGAAAAAAAATACTGGGTATACAATTCTGCATTTCTGCTGTGGAGTGGTGATTAAAGTAAACAGAGGGTATCGAGTGTACACAGCTGCGGTGAGGACTATTTAATAACCCTGAGGACAATCCCTTGTTCAATCGTTTGTGTTAGAAGGAGACCAAGACTTCAGAGTCCTTTACACAGAGTTCCACATTGTATCTAGGTTTTCTTTTGTGTTCACCATCTGTTCATTTCACCATATAGCAACTTCTATGATACATTTTTATTAATTTCATTTTTGGCCCATGTCTATAAGCAAAGGAAATAGAAATATTTTATTTATGAAAAGTATGTTCATGTTTATTTTTATGTAGTTTTGTGTTTATTGTTTGCTTGTTTTTTCACCATGAAACTGGAGAAATGATCAAGTGCTATTCACAAGAAAGAAATGACATTTGATTACCAATGAGATTTTTTTCTTCAAAATTTTACTTTATCTCAAAGAGGGATAAAGCACCCAAATTTCAATGCTAGCTTTGAAACTGACCCATTATACTCAACTATCTAAAATTCAAGGGTCATCAGTTTTTATCACTTAGACTGAAGAATAGAATCCTGATAGGTTTTGCTTACTTCTGTATTCTTTAGTGTATACATAGATGCTCTTAATAATTAGGCATTGAATTATTTATTGTCAGAAGTGGAAACTTAAACAAAGTTGCAATATATTTCCTTTCTATTGAAAGAGCCAATGCAATGACTAGTCTTTATGAGAGAGAGGAAAATTTCCATCACATTCTGAAAAGTTAATACAAGGGCTCAGTGTGCCAGTTGGTAAAGTACTAGCTTGCAATGGTTTCCACAGTTAGGTCATCACAAAAACTTGCCTTTGTGCAACCAGAACTCCCCTTCATCATTAAAAAGTTTGTCATCATAAAACTTTCATCCAGTAACTGATGGAAGCAGATGCAGAGATCCACAGCCAAGCACTGGTCCAAGCTCTTAGAGTCAAGTTAAAGAGAGGTAGGAGGGATTGTATGAGCAAGGTGGGTCAAGATCATGATGGGGAAACCCACAGAGACAGCTGACCTAAGATCTAGGGAGCTTGTGGACGCTAGACTGATAGCTGGGGAGCCTGAATGGGACCAACTTAAGCCCTCTGCATGTGGGTGATAGTTGTGAAACTTTGTCTGTTTGTGGACTCTAGTAGTGGAACCAAGATCTATCCCTGGTGCATGAGCTGGCTTTTTGGAACCTATTCCCTATGGTGGGTGGGGAGCCTCGCTGAGCCTTGAGGCAGGGAGGAGGAGCTTGGTCCTGCCTCAACTTAGTATGCCATGCTTTGTTGACTCCCATGGGAGGTTTTACTCTTTCTGAGAAGTGAATGAGAACCAGATGAAAGGAGGAGGAAGGGGAAACTGTGGTTGGTATGTAAAATAAATAAAAAATTTCATTAAAATAAAATGAATAGTTGGTCGCATCTATGAAGAGGACAACTCTACTGCAACATATTTTTAAAACAAAAATCATTATTCCAGTCTGGGTTATAAGGTCGTTTTGATTGAGATGAAGAAAACACTGTAATGGAGCTTAGATATGACGTGAACCGGTCCATAGATCACAAAAAACTATGCCTTCCCTCAAAGATGAGACAGGTGGAAATGAGTGAATGTGAGCACATCAATGCAGGTCCAGAGCACCTCAAATGCTGAGTTACAGGAGGTGACAGACTTGACTGTGGAACAGCATATGTACTGCCATCGTTAATACCTGAAGATCGCAGTCAACTTAGAATCTTTTCTTTCTTCGTCTTTTCAAGCTTGGGAAAAATAGAAATGAAATGGCTTAATGCAACCAACAGAAGCAATGTCCATATAGTTTCACACAGAATTGTGCTGGACTCTTTCCTATATCAAAGTGCCATCAAACTCTAATTTTCCTTAATATCTGTTTCAGTCATCTTGTCCTTTCCCATCACCTACTATTATTTTTCTAATCTACTATCTCCTACCTATACCTCTAACATTAACTGGTTTATATTTCATTCAGTTAATGTTTTCCTGTTCTGCTACCAAGGCAATTGTGTAAATAAAATTCTGACCATGGTGCCTTCATTGTTTGTGTACTCTAGGACTCATCATGGCATCAGTGAGAACGAAATATCAATGTATCACAACTGCAGTGAAAATAATCACTAAATGTTATTATCATAAGTTAGGAAAGAACAGTTTTTATTTCAAAAATCCCTACAGAGATGACCACATGCTTTACAATGCTAGAACCTGTCAGAGAGAATATAAAGGTTGATTACTCACATAGTCTTTATCATGAGTCTTGATCTTGAGTTTCTACACAACAAATTATCACAAATTTGGTGACTCAAAATAAAATTCATTTCTTATCTCACTGTATGTCAAACATCCACATATTTGGAGTCTCTGCTCACCTTCTCAAATCAAAGCTAAAGCCAAGCATTATATAAGGATTCATGCTTGTGGGAGCTTGCTATTCCCTTCTGAGGTTATGTGGTTGTGCTGAGATTTGGTGTCGTGCAGAACTGGGGCTAAGGTCAAAGCCCATGATCTGGCTGGTGTGTAGGAGTTAGGTAAGGCTGTTTATTCACAAAGTTTCTCAATGCCCTTACATAAAAGTTACACCCCTCATGCCCAAAGTCAGCAGATTGATTTCCTCTCTTATGTTGAAATCTCTCTTGAGCAAGAACTTTCCTCCTTTTAAAGGTTTGTTTTGTTTTGTTTTTGATAGAACCTGTCCAATACAGATAGCACACATCTTTAGAGATTGCTCTGCTATATAATGTAAGATAACCCTGAAAGTCACTATCCTACCATATCTGAAGTCCCCATTTGAGAAGGCCAAACTTAGGGACATCTTAGAATTTGTCATAGCATAGTTATGTTACCTTATACTATTTTAAACAATCTTTAGGTTGTCATGTATTCAGGTTTTCAATTCCAGTAATTCTGGTGAGAAATTGTACTACTTCCTATGACTTTACTTGACATTTATTAAGGTAATATTATTTTGGGCATATCTCCCATTCTACTGACTTCATCATGTATTGAAGATGTGGATAAGAATGAGTTAATGACTTCCCCTGAAGCTTAAATCTAGACGTTAACTATCGAATTATATAACTGTCCATAATTAGTGGAGAGGTATGGTCCTCAAATACCAAGATTAATAGTTAGAAACCAAATTTCAAAATCGGAATATACATTTCCTTCTCTCCCTTTAATCATTTTCCTTCACCTATTCCACAGGAAAGCAGTTACATCAGGGAAGAAAATCTGGTTAGTACATAATAGCAATGGCAGATTTAAACGTGGGTCTTGAAAGCTAGAAGGAAGCCTCCTGCACCATTGAACATGAAAATAAAATTAACAATTATATATCATGTGAATTAAACTCTGTAACTAAAACCAAAATCCATTAACACCAATGAAAGAATATCACCTGATAAAGCCTGTTGCATATCGAAGACCAAATATCCTGCCTCTTCAAACTTACTCATATTTTTATATACAACATGTTATATAGAATAATTCGAGAAAAGTAACTCTGGTCATCCAAACGTTGTACTCAGGCAGATAAACCCAAGTTTTAGAAATTATCTAATAATAACATTTAAAATTTTTATTTACTTCAGTGTTTCTATTATTACAGAGAAAAGGAATTACATCTGTATATGCTTGATGTGTGAAATTCATTGATGTAATCAAAACTATTTAGACACATTTCATGTTTCAAACACTTAGCATGTAGTGGTGAACTAAAGAATGCCACAGATTTACAGCAACTGGAGGAGAGAAAACATGGGGTTCAAGAATGTGTGTGGGTGTAACATTTATGAGGAACTCCTCTGATTATTCTTATGGCAGCAAGTCATCTGGAGAATTTGAGTTATATTCTTTCTTTCTCTTTTTCATTTACATATATACAATCTCAGAGTCTTCTTTCCTTTTCTCATTTCCATGGGACCTGTGAAAAGTATGCTCAAATAACTAGTTCATTACAGTTGGCTACAGAATAAAGACTGGCATGACTTTGACACTCTTTCTGTGTATACCTTTTGGGGTCTAACTCAATTATTCCTTATGAAGATACAATTTGATAAGCTTTAAGCTACCGTTCTGTTCTCCCATTTAATGTTAATTATTTGTCTGTTTCTAAGCCCAGGCCAGAAGATTGTTTGTGGTTTTTTTCCCCTTTTTTATAGTTGTGAAGGTGACTGCCTGCCTTTGGTAAACTTCATCCTTATTAATCTTTTCAGCATATTTAGTGAGCATCACCCCTCACCTTTGGCTTCTGTAGCTCAGACACTTTATTTTAAGAGTCCTGTCATCATGTAAAGAAAATAATGCTCTCTAGCACCAATTATACTTGCAAAACAATGGATTATGCATACAGATAGAGTAAACTTAATAAGTATTTATTTCAAAGAATGTGGGCATGCAATATTAATTCACTCATTTTCCATTTCTACTTTATACACATGAGATATACTTTGGTAATAGAGCTGTGTTCCTGACTTCTTTTCAAAACTACCAATTTATATTCTTTCATTTGTTCCTATTTTATAAAACTAATCATGATCAGTCACCCAATGGGTAACAGATAGAGAAGTTGATTGTCGCATCCTAATACTAACATTTTCTGATATGGAATCAATTGTTCCCTGCCTCAAATCACACAAAAAAAAAATGGCAACCAAAAATGGAAGTATTATGAACTGAAAGAGGTCTGTCTGATTATTTTTCTCCTAAGGGCTTTAGATTGGATTAAGATATCTAAATTCAATCAAAGCTGGGTTGAGACAGGGAACTTCATAGACCTTGAGAGGGTAGAAGACAAACTGCAGAGATGGCCGCCAGAAGGCAATGCTAATTGTGGACGGTCTTCTTTTCATGTTTACCCAAAACTCGAAATCCTTCAGGTAATATATATTCACAAAATACTCCAAACGCTTTAGAAGATCATCCCCGAAAGGGGAAAAGTTGTCTACAGGTCTCATATCTGAAGCAGCACTTCCACCTACTGGCAGAATTTTGCCATTACTCCATTCCTTCTCCATACCAAACTGCTGATGTGTGTTAGAAAACTATGATCTGAAAATAATAGTTGATCTTTGTATTTTATAATTATTTGTTAAAATAAAATGATAACGTAGATTACCTTCCTAACCTAAGCAATGCTTATCAGTGTTTTGGAGCAGCTACTTAATTTAATATGTTGTCTAAAGCTTTATATAATTCATGAACAATATGATTCTGAGTTTAGTCAACTGCTCTTGAGAATCTTTTACTCAAACAGAAAGATAAACCAAGTTAGAGATATAAACACTAAGCAAACAAGAAAGCAAATGGCAGATTGATACTTTTATCAATTCTTAAACTAGGAACAAATCAGAGAAAAGAAAAATACGTTTCTTCTCTCAGAGTTTTTTTAATAAGAATATAATGAATATTTCAGCAAAAATTGGGTAGGAAACATATACCTTTCTATTACCTAAAGTATTTGTTTTTACCGTATGTTTCTAATCCATTATTTCAGAAACTACAGATTTTTTCTTTGGAGTAAACAAATTACTACTAAAAAGGTGGAAAGAATAGACACAATGGAGACAGCACTTTAATTAAAATTAATGGCCAATTTAAAAACCTTTCAAACATTCTGCACCCTTTAAAACTTTGGCCCAGGAATTGTGTTGTAAATGTATTGCTTAGGACTGGGTTCCAAAACTCTGCATATTGATTGGCTCTGTTTTTTCTGCAATGGTTTCTGTTGCAAAAAGAAGTTTCCTTGATGAGTGGTGGGGACTGCACTTTTCTGTGGATATGAGGACAAATATTTACAAAGAAGTTAGGGATTGTGCTGCTTTAGTAAAACAGTGGTTATATGCTCCCCTCCAAGGTCCACGACATTACTGGCCCTGGGAAGTTGAGAAGATCTCCCGTACCAGGCATGGTTTCTCTCTTGTTAAGTTGGTCTTATGCCAAATTAGTGAGTTATGGATTACCAGCAAGGTATGTGTGCCACTAGTACATCCGTAGGGTTGTCATGACATCCTAGTCATTGCTGTGGTTCCTAGGCATCATAGCTTGGTAGAACCATTGGTTGTTTCCATCTTTTGGAAGACTACATGGCACCTTCTGGTATGTCTAAAGCACATGGTGTTTTCAACCATAAGGATTTATTTTCTACCTCTGGGAACAACCAACGGTAATAGAAATGGCCTAAGATACAACACCTGCACCTGAGGCTCAGAGATCATCGCAAGGCACAAATACCATAAAGGCCACCAGAACAGGAAATTTGCTGTGAGAATGGATCACCTAGAAATTTCTTAGAAGCTGAACCCATAAAGTATCACCCACAAATCTGCCTGAACAGGACTAGGACAAGGACAGCACCAGGAGACATGTTAACATGGAAGGCAAAAAAAAAGAAAAAAAAAAAAAAACCTATAGGCAGCTAAGGAATTGTAAGAGCAAAAGAACTAGTCTTAACTGGGGTAGAGCACACCAGTTGACTCTCCAGTAACAAAATGGTCAGCCTGAAAATATAAATGTAACATGTCCTTTACAGGCTGTATTTATATATTTAAGGATACACACACACACACACACACACACACACACACACACACACACACACTCAACATAAACAAAGAAAAAGAAACCATGAATTTGAAAGAGTACATGGGAGGTTTTGAAGAGAAGAAATGGAATGGGATAGTGATATGATTATATTATCAGCTCAAACTATTATAAAAATGAGAGAAGCTACTAAATATTGCAATGAAGAAAAAAACAGTTTAATTATTGAGAAGGCACAATGTTCCTGTATTTTTTCTGTTTCCCTCACTCAATGTTTGACAATTTTGTTTTGTCTCCGTAAGGAAAAAAAGGACAGATGATGAAGATGCTGGGTCTGTTGTGAATGGGTTTTCTTTTCTTTTTGATACCATAAGGAAAATGTCTGTATTTTGTATAATGTCAGTTGCTTTCTTAATATTAAGAAATATTCAAAGAAATTTGTTCAGCCACCATCAGAGAGGCTTCCTGCTGCAGCAGATGGGAACAAATACAGAAATACACAGGTAGACATGCAGAGAGTGAGAGACCTTAGAACTCTTAACTCTAAAGGGACCAAATCCCTTACCTCAGGGCTCAGGAAATCCTGTTGAAGAGGAGGTTATAAGGGTGTAAAAGCCAGAGAGGATGGAGGATACCAAGGAATCAAGCCTCTTTAACTACAGTGGGCCTGGCACACATACATACTCACAAAGACTATGGAAGCCTGCACAGAGACAGCACAAATCAGCACCAGTTGGGATCCCAGAGATGAAAGACGGGGATCTACACCCTCATCCCTAACCCAGAAGCTCTCTCCAATTGATATGCATTTGCAGGTGAAAAACTAGTTTTCTCCAAAGGAGTCTCACTGGAAAACAAACCACTCTTAAGCATAAGCCCTACCCACGGCTGCCTGGCAATAGTCAGCCCAATAGGAATTCAGTGGCATCTGTCGTGGTTCTTTATAATGTCAGGTCAGGGGGGTTGTTGTTGTTGTTTTGTTTGTTCCATTCTTACAGGTCCTTTGCATATATATTTTGCCTTTAGATTTTGGATTTCTATAGGATTCCTGAGTGAGCAAACATGTGTGTTCCAGCATCTACACATATTTTTTTTGTGCTTTTTCTTATTTGATTGTTTGTTATATTCTTTTTCCCGGTTTTTATTTATTATTGTATTATATTTTATTATTATTCCTTAGATACCTGTTTGTTTTCTAAGCAGAGACAGAGAGGATGTGGATCAGGATGGAGGAGGAGAGGAAAGAACTGAGAGGAGTGGGGGAGGGAAACCCTAAGCAGAACACACTCTATGAAAAACAAGCTTTCAATAAAAGAAAAAAATGACATCTATAAATATATTAAAATGCTTATTCAGTAATAATTTTTAGAAGAAATTTCCCAGCATGTAGCTGATATATTTAGAGTAATGTCAACACATATTAAATAATTATATCATTGTATAATTGGGCTATGGTGGCATAAAAATATAATAAGGTTTGGTGCATCAAACTGAGTCCAACATATGGACATACGGATGATAAGTCAATCACAGGTTCATAAATTGGGACATAGCTGAGCTGTGGGTAAATGATTACATCCTGAAAGTTACTGCTTTGTCATTGGATTAATTCCTTGATGGATCCATAATATGATGGCACTGTTGAGAGGTGGTGATGAGGAAGAGCAGGCCCTAGCTAGAAGAAGTAGATCACTAAGATCGTGCCTGGAAAGATAAACTTGTCCCTTATTGAGGTTGTCATGGTGTGACCAGCTCTGCTCTAACACAATTCCTGGCACTCCATTATCCCACATCACAGTGCAGAAGCCACAGAGTGAGAAAATTATCATCAGAAATATCTGAACTAGAAAGTCAAAATACTAACTTCCTTAAATTATTTCTCTGAAGTGTGTGTAATACTGATGGAAAAAAGTATCTATTGGTAATAATAAAAACTAATAGTAGATTTTTTTTCCAAGTGCAAGTTATTTTAACAAAGTTCTTGCTAATAGGAAGAGAAATTGAAGTTCTTTTGCCTGGGAATCCAGCTCTGACACTTTCCTTTCTATGAGGTTATGTCTACACTGCCAACAGGACCCACAACTCTAACTTCTTAGTGTTAAAAATAGAGGAGAGACAAGTAACACAATCAAAATTATAGCTAATTATTTTTTCTTCCCATTTATCAATATTCTCAGGTAGTTTTCTTCTGTAATATTTCATTTGGTACCAATCATGTCATAAATTGATCAGCAAAACAATAAAAAAAATTTCTTCAAATTTTAAACATCTTGAAAAGAGAGAACTTTATTCTCACTGAATATGTGATGAATATGTAATGCTGTACAATAATAACGATTCATTGAATTAAACATTTTAATTCTTTCATCAATGTTCCTAATCTCAGGAAGTTTCAAAAATGTTGAAGACCTTTTATTACAATGGAAAAAGGAAATTCAGCTGCCGTTAACCTTGACTAAAAATTTCATTCTTTAAATGTGTCTTCTATGGAAAGTGACTGTTTTTCCTATATTGGTTGTCATATATTTCATCCTTAATCATAATTTTAAAATAATCTATTAGGACATTTATCCCCTGAAGATGTCTAGATATGAATTTCTTTCCCGTATTCCATGTTATTTTATGAAAGAAAATTAAAGAGAATTATGTTTTTCCCCTAGGCTAGATTAAGCAGAAATGAAAGAGATTAAAGAAGAAATTCATTATGTAGGTTGGGAGGAGAAAGAACATTTTCCCCTAGAAGTCTGTGCATTGAAGAAACATTTTTTTCTCTTGATGATAAAAGACTATTAGAAGATAGGAGCAGGAGGGAAAATATCTATAAACCAACAAGGCAATCAGAATGAACCAAAAGGACAAGAATTGGGGCTGGTTGTAACCAGTGCAGTCTGGATTGTTAGTTATCTAGCTCTATTGATCCCAAGATAAAAATCAAATATAAACATTCAGAATCTTCAGAATTTAAGTTCAGTAAAATAGTTGCTCATGTGGGAGGAGTGATACGTATACAAACACTTGGAAGTCCGAAATCAGTCAAGATTTTTAGTTTCTATTCCAAAGTGTGGTCACAAGCCATCGACTGTGGCACTTGGAAATTCTAGATCTACCTTACAGCAGCAGAAAGTATATGTGGAAACAGAAAGTCAGAGATAAAGAGAGATTAAAAATAACCCATAACTTTCCTTCCTTTTCATGTGTGACTACTTGCAATGTTGAAAGATTATACTGCCAGCTATTATTACCTACTTTTGAATTGAACAACTCTATCTGGTACAATACAAATTAAATGAATAACTCCAGGGCTGGAGGTATGACTCACTGGCAAACTACTTACCTGACTTTCATAAGGACCTAGATTTTATCCTAAACACAGAACAAAAAAAAAAAGGAAAGAGAAATGAGGGAAGGAAGAAAAAGAGAAAGAATAGATGAGAGGTAAAGGAAGAAAGGAAAGAAAAGGTAATTCTGGGCACATTTACAATGGCAACGTAAAACTGATTATATCAATTGAAAAATAATATACATTAATACTAATAGAATAAATAAAATGTTGACTACAGAAGCTAGATGGTTTTCTGTGACAATCATTCTGTACGGTGGATGGGCACCGATCAAGTGGTGTGGCAGAGTTGAGGGACAGAAGGAAGCCAACACATATCTGGTTTGCACATATGCTCTGAAGCACCCAGCCAACGTTGCTGTTTACCCCATCATGTAAAGCAGTGGTTCTCAACCTGTGGGCTGTGATGCCTTTGGAAACCTCTATCTCCAAAAATATTTATGTTACAATTCCTAACAGTAGCAAAATTACACTTATGAAGTAACAACAAAAATAATTTTATTCTTGGGGGTCACCACAACATGAACAACTGTATTAAAGGGCCACAGCCTTAGCAAAGTTGAGAACATCTGGACTAAAACAATCAAAAGCTACCTCTTTACCTCTGCTCACTTCTTTCTTAGGACAAAATAGTCTTAACTAAATGAAATGAAATATGGCAATCACCTATCTGCTCTAATAATATACTAAGATACATTCATAGATTATACTTTTGTTTCATGGCAGCATACTAAAAAGTTTATTTAGCTTAAAATAATTATGTCCAATCCATCTACTTCCTGGGCAGTTGAAGCCACTTTTTAAGTAATACAGGAATGATATTTAATAATGATTAATAAGTAATAACAATAAGGAGTCTGTGTGAAATTATGTTTATATATATATTATTTGCATAAATAATATGTATGATATGTACAAGAATTATTTTTAAATTACTAGGAGAAATAATGAGAGCAAATTAATGAGGAGAAAATATTTTCTAAAAAGGTAGATATGATGAGATGTGGAAGGTGTGACAAACCCTGGGAGATGAATAAACTGAGCCTCTTTACTGTAAGAAAAAAACTTTATGGGCCTTTCTACTTGATCAAATTCAGAAATTATTCAGGGAACATTAACTTGAAAGTTCAGTGAGTTAACCAGCAGTTATTGCTTAAATATTGAATATCTTGACTAATGATTGTCGTGGCATGGCCCAGGTCATAGTGGCTGTCGTCTACACTAGGCTGGTGAGTTTGGGCTGCATAAGAAGCTGTCAGAGACAGCAAGTGAGTGCGTTTCTCCATAATTTCTGCTTTATGTTCTTTCTCTAACTTTCCACAGTGACTGATTTTGACCTGGAAATGCAAGCCAAATGGGATGTTTCCTCCCAAGTTGCTTTTGTTCAAAGTGTCGTATCAGAAAATTAACAGAAGCGAATGAACAGTGAGGTGAGACTTGAACAAAGTCTGACTCTTCATGTACAGAACTCTTAGAAACAAGACTAAATTAGTGACTATCCAGTGATTCACTGTTTTCTTTCTGAACTTTGAAATTTAGTTGACCACCAATGACTTACTATTTATATAATAAGTAACTTTTAAAAGATAATTTATGAGTATTTTTATCGCTGATAATTATCCCTCTGTATCTCCATTTTCAAGATTTGTCAATAGAATTAAAGATAATTGTGCACTTGTACGTAGAGTACAAACTCTAACACATTATTGGTAAGGGATAACACCAGCAATAATAACCATATTTTTTTCTTATTTCTACCATCTGAGACACCTAAAAATCCTATTGAACCCAGTAATGAAAATGTCCCAAGGTTCCTTGTGGATACCTATGTTTTGACTTTCTGTTCTTTAGTATCATGCTTTGTCTTTGCTTCTGTTTTCTATACCATCTCTCTCATTCTACAACCACCATGGCTAACAAACAACCACCATTCATTGAGTCTACAGCACTTCCTTTAGCTCTATGGTTCAAGGATTTCTGTTTCCCTGCAACCTTTTCCATGTACAATTTCTTCATCTAGATGTAAAAGTCAAGGTTCAGAAGGTGGTAGTGGTACTGACCTTTCCCAGTGTACCATACTGATGTTAGATTAGGTTTTTATCTTTAACAAATGTTTGCTATAATTTTCCCTGTTTGGTATAAAAAGCAATTTGAATATATCAGATGTTTAAATCTATGTTAGTATCTATCCTATATGTGTATAAAGTACATTCTCTTACAATGAGTTGTCCAAATAATGGCAAAAATTGATTACAAATTAAGTGTTATCAGACATATTCTCAGTACAGTTGCCAATCCCTTAAATGTGTTGGGAGCCATGAAAAAGTACTTTCTAGTGACTGCTCACTGAGCATTTTAAAGGAAGTCAGAGAACTTAAGCTGTCTACTTCAATTCAACTAACAATTTGTAGAAGGCTTAAAATACAAAATTCCCAATGCTACAAAACCACAACTGTGCTGAGATATACTAAAAGTATTAAAAACAACATTGTTTTCAACAACTAATCTCTTTATAAATATGCACCTTTTGCAGGATAATTTAAGTTCTACAAAACCCATATTGTCTGGTTATTTTTAGATTACTATCATTTTCTCATTTAAAGATTCAGGTATCAAAATATAGTTATCTGGGATTATTTATTTACTTGAATCTGCATCTCAGATAGATTTCCAGTTTCAATATTCTACATAAGTCATCATGGTCACTGATGACAAGGTAACTATTTGTTCTTACAAACTTTGCATCTATGCCCCTATTATTTACCCTTATTTTAACTCATTGGTCTGAGAAATTCTAGTTCTAGCCTTTGAAATCATTTCCTATTCCCTTTACTAGTTCTTTATCTACCTTTTTATACTTTTCCCTTTCTTGTCTCTTTTGTTTTCCTATTTTTACTTTAGCTCATTGTAGTTTATAACAGTGCTGGGGGTCAAATGGTCTCAGGAATGTTGGACAAAAACTCTAACACCAAGCCACATCCACAGCCCATCCTCTCTTTTCACTTTAGAAATGAAACTCTACTTAAGGCCTTACCTGCTATTTAAAAATTGAACATTTCCATATATATAATTTATAAAGTATATATATTATTTATATCATCATTTATATTGTTTACATATTTTATTATATAATATATAGCATATATGAATTATTTTTGTGAAATCTTAATGTACAGAATGTCACAAGCTTGAAATTCTTGTGTTCAAATGTGAATAAATGACATCTTTATGCTTCTTCATATTTTGCCAGTTCTATTACTACTAAATTATTCTTACTATTTTATTAAAAAATATTCATTCTATTTAATAATGGGCTTTTTATGTCATTTTCATACATATATTTGAGTTTTGCAATGGGAATTTCAGTTCAGGCTGAATTTTAATTCATAAATAATCACAAATACATCTTTATCAACCAAAATTGTAAACACTATAAGGAAGAAGTTTTTCGCCAATGAGAATTAAGTTTGTTTAACCTTGTACTTTAAAAATCCATGCTTGAAACACAAGGAGTTTTTGGCAAACATTTCTACATCTTGCTGTCTGTGGGAGCATTTTCTCCAGAAAAAGTTCCTGAGATGGTTGAGAAGAGGTAACCAGTCAGCAAGAGGTCAGGAAACTTGACGCAACAATTCTTTCATCAGTTTTGGAAGTGCTGGGTGTGTGGCATGCGTCAGGATTGCTATGCAGAGTTTGACCCTCTCTCTTAGTAACACAAACTGCAGATGCTGCAGTGTTCAGAGCATCCCATTGCTCTGCTGAGCAAAAGCAAAGGCTTCACATGCGATGGCTTTGGTAGAATTCAGAAAGCAGTTGTGGATCAAACTGCCAGCAGACCACCCAGCAGAGACCAGAACCTTTCTTCTGGTCTGTTTAGCTTTGGAAAGTGCACTGGAGCTTCTCTCTGGCCCAAATACTGCGCTGGCCATTGCCATTTGGCATATTGAAGCCAATCTTCCTTGCACTTCACAGGCCTGTTGAGAAAGGGCCGTTGGTGCACGGAATAAGAGAAAAGGGCAGTTCAAAATAACTATTGTTTTTCATGTTTGGTCAGCCAATGAGGTACTCATTTGCCAAGCTTGATCAACTCACCAATTGCTCCAAATATCAAATACTGTTGAATAGTGTTGAGTTCTTGGCCACATCTCATGTAGTTATAATAGTGTCAGCTTCCACAATTGTTCTCAGATGGTCACTGTCAACTTTCAGTGTTCCCTCCACTATGCTCCTCATCGTCAAAGCTCTCATCTCCTCTGTGAAATTTTTTGAACCATCAACTCTCACAGCCAAATGCGCTGTTGATAAAATTTGGCAGGTGGAACTGGCGCACGACGGATCAGGTGTGGGGAGGGAGAGTGCAAGGAGAGACAACTGGAACTGGGGACGTTTGTGGGGTGTTGTGGATACCTAGTGCGGTGGAAACTTCCTGGAATCTGTAAGAGTGATGCTGGTAACAGAGAATACAGTGACTGAACTGGCAAGACTTCAGTGGTAGGCCTGGGTTACATTTAGTTGAGTTGCTCGCCAAGGGGGTCCAGTACTGATCCCTAAACAAGCCAGGCTGATGCTACAACAGAGGGTCACCCTCTGAAAACTAACAGCAAGCCCATGTTGCAGAGGAAAACATCCACACAGCTCATTGAGTGTATAGGGTCAAGCTCATGCCTGCAGGGAGTCTTCACCTCTACGTTCTAATTTCTTTGTTGTGGGATGGTTACTGGAAAGAGAAATCTGGACATAAACCCAGCCACAAAAATCTTGACCTAAAATCTGTCCTTCCTGCCAAGGTGAGCTGGAGCAGTGATGGCACAGAACTTGTGGGAATGGACAACAAATATTAGGCTTAACTTGAAGACCACACACAAGAGGGAGCCAATGCCCTGTACTGCTTGAATAGCCAGAACAGGAGTGAATAGTCCACAGACCTAAGGTAGAATCCAACATGATTGACCAAAAAAAAAAAATCCTAATGATATTCTGCTATACTCATTGATTGGTCCCTTGTCCAGTCATTATCATAGAGGACTCCTCAAGAAGCAGATAGGAGTGGGTGTAGAGACTCACAGTCAGACACTATGAAGAGAGGCTACATTGGAGATCTCCTTTGGGTCTCTCCTCTTGGAGCTCAGGGAGTCCCACTGAAGAGGGGGAGGAAAGATTGTAGGAGTCAGAAGGGTAGAGGGCACCAGAAGAACATGGCCCACTGAAGTAGTCCTCATGTGGGCTCACAGAGACTGAAGCAGCAAGAAAGGGGTCTACAGCAGTCTGCACCAGGTCTTCTGCATATATGTTATGCCTGTTAGCTTGGTGATTTTGTGGGACTCCTCACAGTGGGAGTGGGTGTGTCTCTGACTCTTTGCCTGCTCTTCGGACTATTTTTCTCCTATTGGGTTGCCTTGTGCAGCCTTGGTATGAGGGCTTTTGTCTTGTCTTATTGTATCTTGTATTATCTTGTTTGACTATAGTCTCTTGGTAACCTGCTCTTTTCTGAAGAGGAAATGGAGGAGGAGTGGATCTGGAGGAGAGAGAGATGCAGGGAGCTGGGAGGAGTGGAGGGAAGGAAAATTGTGGTTGGGATCTATTGTTTGAGAGAAGAATTTATTTTCAAAATAGAAGAAATTTTTTACTGATGCTTCAGTACTAATTTTTAAAGGAATTATTAAAATTTGTTTTTTCTCACATTATTTCAATATCCATAAATTATTTCAATGCTCCATAAAAAATGAAATAAGTCATTAGCAAAAAAGCAGAAAGCTTCATGTCAAAAATAATATGATGATATTTATTAAGAATGTATTTCAATATCAAATGACAAATTTTAGCAATGAACAAACTGTCTTACCTTTGCCCAACTTGTTACATGATGTATTTCAATCATATTCACCTCCATTACTTCTGTACCCTCTCCCGACTCCTACTGACACCGCCCCTTTCTCATTAGTCCCTCTTCCACCTTCATGTCTTGTATTCTTTGTTCCATGACCCACTGAGTTTGATAAAGGTTTGTACAGGCACCAGGCCAGTGATTACACTACTGAACAAAATATCTCCCTCCCCCATCAACCATTAACTGAATATAAATCCCCAAGTTGTGGGGTCACATAAGACTTTTCCCCATCCATAACAGGTTGTTCACATATTTAATGTTCAGGTAATTACAGTTACTGAGTTGCAAAGTGCAATAGCCATGTCTTATAATGTGTTCTCAGATAAAATAGGTATTTAATAGATATTTGAAAAATGACAAAGATTTGTCCTTTTTGTTTTGTTTTGTTTTTTTCCAGACAGGGTTTCTCTGTGTAGCTCTGGCCATCCTGGAACAGGCTGTCCTCGAACTCAAATCTACTTGGCTCCATCTCCGGAGTTCTGGGCTTAAAAGACACATGCCACTAATGCCGTGTATAGATTTGTCTTTCTTATTAGCAGTTTTATTCTTCCAAGTTACTATATTTTTTTCAGGTTACCATATTTTAATTTTTATTTATTTATTTGTTTTTTGGTTTTTCGAGACAGGGTTTCTCTGTGTAGCTTTGCGCCTTTCCTGGAACTCACTTTGTAGACCAGACTGGCCTCGAACTCACAGAGATCCGCCTGGCTCTGCCTCCTGAGTGCTGGGATTAAAGGTGTGCGCCACCACCGCCCGGCTACCATATTTTTAAAAGATGATATATAATTAGGAGTACAGTAATAAATTTTTGAAAATTTTTTTCTAAACAGCTGTTTGAGGTGTGTGCCCCACTTAAAAATGTTGCCAGTTCCTCATTTAATGATTTATCTACAAAATCTCGGGACTGTGAGAATGCTGAAACTGTACATGAACTTACTGCTCCAATTATATGCAACAGATTTTCTTAACTTTTTTTCACTGTCCCTAACATATTGACTTGTACTTGCACAGCATTCATCCCAGAGCAATAAAATCTAGGACAGGGTGACAGGACGCCTCAACCTAATTGGCAATATGTCAGCAGTTTTTGGGGTTGACATGTAGTGACGGACTTGGCAGCAATAAGAACATGGGCACAACTGACCTCGTCGCATGCATAAGCATTCACACAAGGCAGATGATTAATCGTGTGAGCTTGCAATAATTCACAGAATAAATCATTTTTCTCACACCAAACCTGCCGTATTTTCAAAATTCAAAATCCATTCATTAAAATATCAATGACTCTAATATTCAATTAAGGAGGATCTAAATGCTATGCACAGGTTTTAAACTAGCATCACCTAATTTGAAGACGTTTAAAAGGTGAAAATCAATATTTACCTCTCTGATTTACCAGATTGTGCAAAATCTCTAGGAGAGTTCTAATAAAATTCTTGATTCTAGGAATGGACAATATAAATGAAATACATTTTTGAAATATATGTATATATTATATATTATATATTATATATTATATATTATATACATTATTTCACCCATCAACTGTGAAGCACTATATACAGTGTGGAGGCTGTTTGTGTTTGATGGAAGTATGTAAAATCAGTCATAGCTATTACAAAGTCAAATGTACCTTTATTAACTATAGTCATTATGTATAGGATTAAGTCTCCAGATATTATTTCTCTTATCACTATAATTTTCAAGAACACAGTCATAGTATATTTAATTCCATGTTTGGCTTTTTCCCCATAGCATTATAGTCTTCATGTTTACCTGTGTTGCTGTAAATGGGAGGGATTTCTTCTTGATTAAGCTAAATAGAACTTTAGTAGTGTCAGGTTACTTGTCACTCATCTTTGGAAGAACACACAATAAATCTGAGAGACAGAGGTTTGATTTCCTTTGTAGTTTGCCTTAGTCCATATTTACTTTTTGTTGGAGAATATCTGAAGTTGGGTATGATAGAATGAACAGATGTTCATTTGGTTCATAATTCTTGTAAATGACCAAACAACACAGCACTGGTAACTGGTAGAGCTTCGAAGTGCATCTCGGCATGGCAAAGTGTGTGAATGTAAAGATACAGTAGGGATATCAAGTTTCTTTTATCAACCTACTCTCACAATAACCCATCCAGTCTCAGGAGAGTAAAAATTCACTTCTGAGAAAAGCAGTACCCTCTCCCAAAGTCCCAACGTTATGATATGAGTTTGTCAGGAACAAAATGTTTTCAAACCATAACACATAACAA
Organism: Peromyscus eremicus; assembly: GCF_949786415.1. Taxonomy (NCBI): domain Eukaryota; kingdom Metazoa; phylum Chordata; class Mammalia; order Rodentia; family Cricetidae; genus Peromyscus; species Peromyscus eremicus. The sequence goes on from NC_081421.1 coordinate 85,613,759, forward strand.
CAATAGTGTTTTGTTTGTTTGTTCATTTGCTTTTCCTATAGCGGGGATGAGTGAATGGCTATTGCCTCTTCGTCTAGTGGGAAGCAGTCATTCTTCATTGTTTCATTGGCCAAAGATGTTGGTGTCATGTGAAGAAGAGGCAATTAGAGACTGTGGTGTCAGTCACCAATTTTAGCCTTACCTCTTATCTAACCATCTCTATAAATCTATCTGATACAGCTATGCCATTCTCTCAGAAACTATTGGATGCTTAATTTCTTTATTTTTATTTCTTTATTTTTCTTCATTATATACCTGTGAGTACTTAATTAGTCCTGTGAGCCACCTTGAGCTCATGACCAGTTATTTAGCTGTTGATTTTGTTGGGTGTGGGAGAAGATATGATGCTAATATTTCATAGTCTATCATCTTTTTTAGTTAAATATTAAAATTCTTGCATCAATATTTTGCATTCATCTATTCCATTTTTTCAGTCTATTTTCTTGGCAAATTATCTGGGAGATTACCCCTCAATTTTAGACTCCAATCATTCTATTGAAATTTGACTTCAATTACAACATTTTCAATTTCAAGAATCTCAGTCATGAAGTATATTTCCAACTATTTTTATTTCATGTACTAAAAAAGTTCTAGAATTTTCTTATCAACTTATATCTTTGTTTATGTTTTATACCATATCACTGCACTCTTGGTATAAATTATAATTGTTAAATTCTTCTTTCAAACTACTTCTATATTTTAGATTATGTTGATGCTGTACTATTGGGAAGTTAATTCATCTTCCTTTCCTTCTTTGATGATTATTTTACATAGATGATATATAATTTCCTTTTATATTACTAATCATTCTTATTATGAGTAGATCTCTTTGTCATGGGTTGCTTTTGTGTTGTATGACTGCACTACGTTTCTTCATTACGTAATTCACAGAATATGCTCTCACGTCAGACATGTACAAACCAGAGATCTGAATGCAACTTTTGCATTTACTAATAATCTCAAAGACAACAATCAAGAGACTCAGATAAAGCAAAAACAGGCCACAGATTTAAACATCAATGACCTAGGCCCTGACATCCTGGCAGGAGCCATGTGACTTCTTTGGAGCACAAGACCTGAGAATAGCACGGACAAATTTTCTATGTGGCAAGGCCATGGAGAACCTGACTCATTATGGCAATGCCTGTAGGCAGTTCACTGCATAATTCTGGGCATGACCACAGGAGCCATGGTGCTGTATGCTCTCCTTGCTCTTGATACACAAGCCATATTGCTGGCTGCCTCTAGTTTTACTTTCTCAGAGTTACCGATAAAATAGCTATTACAAAAGGAAAACCCTGATGACCCTCCTCTGGGTGAGCCAAAGGTGATGTTGTTAAAAATATATACAGTGGATTGGATTCAGCCCCTAAAGCCTTTGATGTTTCACATGTGACCATAAGTTCAGGCTTCTTAAGAATAGGATGTTGCCTTTCCAATGTATACTGTGACTAGCCTGAAAGAGTCACAGTAGTTCATGACATTACAAATTTACATAACTGTTCTGGAGAGAATAATCTCAACTGTTAAGAGTCAAGAAGAAATGCAAATAAATAAATTATATCAAGTGTTAATGGGAACGGACTCAAAATAGGGAATAAAGCAGAATCATATAAACCCACATGCTCTCATTTCTAATAGCTGCACCAATACTGTAGGAAGTTGAGAGGAATGAGACAAAAGAACAAGGGATAAGCAGTGCCAACTGTAAAGAGCAGGTTTCTAAGTTATGTTGTTTACAGGATGACAGGTATATCCCCATAGGAGATGGGGTAGTATGGAATGAGGATTGAATTGAATAAAGTAGCTTTGGCTACTGAGTTGATTATGAGAACTTAGACCTTACTAGAAGTGAATGTTAACCTCTAGAGACAAAATTATCTTTCATTTTACATGACACTGTAACAGAAAATGCTGCCAGCTGGCCACACAGTTCTACCTGTAGGAATGCCTAGTTAGAGAACTTCCTTTGTTGCTTGCAACTCTGCTTATGCTTCTAACATTAGACCTATGAATCAAGTAGGTAATGGCTACCTATAGGAAAGTTAGGGGACAGAAGGGGAATGAGGTAAAGGAACAAACTGGTAATTACTGTAACCATTACTAGAAACTTAAGGAAACAAACTTCATTGTAAAACTCTTTATGCAAACCATTGAAACTGTATAAATAAAAATGGTCCAGGCTATCTAGAGTCACTTGTTCGAAATGGATGGACATAGTTGCTTCATTGTGTCAACTTCACACATCCATCCCAGGTTATCGGACCATTTGGAGCAAGGCTCCCTGTACCTTCCTATGAGATAAGTGTATCTGGATAGTAACTATTGTTTGATACCTAAATTGTGCTTGTAGGATTTCTTTATACAATGAGATCATTTAGATTTGAAAACATTCATTTTATACCTTGGAATATCATGAAGTTTATAAGACATTTGCTACATCCTAAAGAGTTTCCATATTATTAACTATTTAATAATACTAAGAAGATATATTGCAAAAGATATTTTAGAGATGAAATTTCTTTGTTTATCTAGCAAATTTTGACTAGGTTCCTAAATAAGCTTGAAAAAGATGCAAGAAGCTTTCATGAAAATCAGTTGATTAAGTGTTTGTATTCCAATTTGGATTCTGAAAGTTTATTAACATGGACAAGTTTTAGGGTGAATAAAAACAAACAACTAGTCATTAGATTCATCTTTACTTGTTTTACATAAACATTGATAGTCTCAAAACTTAACTAACATAATTGGGAATTTAATTCAATGATACAAGAAAACTATTCAAACCAATTTGTGTGTGTTCATGCGTGCATGCCTGTGTGTGTGTGTGTCTTTGTGTGTGTGTGTGTGTGTGTGTGTGTGTGTGTGTGTGTGTGTGTTTTATATTTCATATATACCCTTTGGTGCATTTTGTATTAAAGAAATAAATGCAAATATATGTGAAAGTTCTATTAAATGATATATCCTCAAGCTAGAAGGTAATATCTAACTTATCATCTCATCTTATAACTATCTGAGTACATGTATTATTTTGTCAATAAAGTTATAGATATATTTAAGCAAAGTATTTTTATTAACTGTCTCCTCATCATTGTGTCAATAAAACACTGGCTTTTGTTTTTTATTTGCATCATACAATTTATCTCTAAGGACATAAATATACTTTTTAGGAAGTATGTACGTTCTCTTGAAATAAAAATGGCAAATCTTCAGAAAATTCATGTATCAAACCAAAAAGAAAAGAAATGAAATACAATATCTTGAACAAATTAAATTACAGTGAAAACTGACATCCGTAGAATACAAATGTCTAAAATAGAATTATAGATAGTTACTACAGTAGAATCAATCCGATGCTTATTAAATGTACTACCAGGAACATTGTATTTTACATCTAACTGTATCAGAAAAAGCAATCATCCTTAGCAGAGTCCCAACATCCCTGTTCAATTTTAAGAGAACTTTATATATTGGGGTTAACCACTATTATTATATACAACCAGTTGAACAGGAGAGAGGACTTGGAAATATACCCACATAGAAAAATCCACATAATCTTTAACAAAGGTGTCCAAAACACAAACTGAATAAAATGAGTCTTTTCCATACGTGGTGATGAGAAGATTAAATACCTACATATTTTAATTGAAATAGATTCTCCTCTCATATAATACAGCCCAACCACAATTTCCTCTCCCTTCACTCTTCACAGTACCCTTCCAAACCCCTAACCCTAAGATCCATTTCCCCTTTGTTTTCTCTTCAGAAAAGAGCAGGCCTCTAAGAGATGACAGCCAAACATAACAAAACAAGAAACAATAAAGAGTGAAACTAGATCCATATCACTGAACTTGTATAGAACTCTGCTGTGAAATAATCCTCTTGTACACTGTAAAGATTTGCCACATAAACTGGTTTAATGAAACACTGATGGGCCAGTAGTCAGGCAGGAAGTATAGGCAGGGTGACCAAACTAAGAATCATGGGAAGGAGAAGGGCAGAGTCAGAAGTTGCCAGCAGGATGCAGAGGGAACAGGAGATGAACACACCATGCTAAGAAAGGCAACGCCATGTGTCAGAGCATAAATAAGAAATATGGGTTAACTTAAAATAGAAGAGCTTGCTAATAATAAGCCTGAGCTATTGGCAGAGAATTTATAATTTATATTAAGCCTCTGAGTGACTATCTGAGAGTGAGTGTGGGACACAGGAAAACTTCCAATTCCAGAACTCAGTTCAAAATGGTTGAGAGACTTTGATGTAAAACCCGAAGCTTTGAAACTGCTAAATATGTGTAGGTGGATATTTTCTGAAAGATGCTCCAGTAGCTTGGGAAATACCACCAACCTCAAAGTTTCATGAGTGTAAAAAGTTTAATAACAGAGAAGAAAACCAAAATGAATAAAGAGCTGAGCAAATGATCTATGTGACTCAATATGTCACAGAGAAATCAATTTCTTTATATTCCAAACAAAGGATAATTCTAAAAAAATAACTATCAAGCTATCAAAAACATATAACATAACACATGAAAAGAAAAATATAAAATAACTTCTTTTACACTCTTTATTTCTGTGCTCAAATAGAAAAGCGAAATAGGGTGTTGTGAATATTTTCAATTTCACCAGGGCATGAAGGAGATAGTAAGGCTGCAACTCAACTCCCCAATCTACCTTTACTGTAATTTTCAGGAAAGAAATCTCACTGATATTGGGGTTCCATGCAACATTTTCATTTTCAAGGGGACAGTGAGTTATTTAGCTATGGAACAAATAAATTGAAGAGAGCTTAAAGTAGGAGGGTGGGAGGAAAGAGATACTTAGAATAAGTAGGCCATGAAAGCAGAAGAAAGAATGCTGTGGATAAGGAGTGGAACAGCAAGAGGAGACATAGTGTGGAAGACAGGAATACATCAGAACAGAATAGGACACACACAAGTATAAAAATGTTACAAGGAGTCCCATTACTTTGTATCCCAACTTAAACATTAGTGAAACAGTATGTTTGTAACCTACTTCATTACAAAATTATGTTATATTTAAATTTACCATCTCCTCCACTGGGGCTTGTGTATAACAGCTATCTTGCTCAATGAGATTCTTGAGTTGATTCACAATGCTACAAAAAACAAACAAACAAACAGAAATTCTCACTCTAAGAATTTCTTTGGACATCATCATTAAACTCAAATATAAATAATCAATTAATAAATACATAATTATATTAAGTTATATATAGTAAAGAAAATATAAACCTTATTATAGATATAATGTTATGTGATTTTTCTCCTATTACCCCTTTGACTATGACTTTGTTATAAAGTGCCCTGTATCAAAAATTGACATTATAAACTGTTCCCATTACTGGGAAGAATATCATTATCTAGAGAGGAAAGAAAGAAAAAAATATATTGTTCATATTCTCATAAAGGCCTACCCCTCTAGGTTGTATTTACTGGGAAGTAAAAGAGTCAAAATTTCTTCGTGAACTTTTCATATTAGGAAGACTAAAATGACTGTGACAACTTTTTTTTTTTAAATTTTTATTTTGCAATACAATTCAGTTCTACATATCAGCCACAGATTCCCTTGTTCTCCCCACTCCCGCCCCCTTCACCTTCCCCCCAGCGCGCCCCCCATTCCAATCTCCTCCAGGGCAAAGCCTTCCCCACAGACTGAGATCAACCTGGTGGACTCAGTCCAGGTAGGTCCAGTCCCCTCCTCCCAGGCCGAGCCAAGGGACCCTGCATAGGCCCCAGGTTTCAAACAGCCGACTCATGCAATGAGCACAGGACCCGGTGCCACTGCCTGGATGCCTCCCAAACAGATCAGGCCAATCAACTGTCTCACCCACTCAGAGGGCCTGATCCAGTTGGTGACCCCTCAGCCATTGGTTCATATTTCATGTGTTTCCGTTTGTTTGGCTATTTGTCTCTGTGCTTTATCCGACCTTGGTCTCAACAATTCTCTCTCATATAAACCCTCCTCATTCTCGCTAATTGGACTCCCAGAGATCCACCTGGGGCCTAGTCATGGATCTCTGCATCCAGATCCCTCAGTAGTTGGATGAGGTTTCTAGCATGACAATTAGGGTGTTTGGCCATCCCATCACCAGAGTAGGTCAGTTCGGACTGTCTCTCGACCATTGCCAGCAGTCTGTTGTGGGGGTATCTTTGTGGATTTCTGTGGGCCTCTCTAGCACTTTGTTTCTTCCTATTCTCATGTGGTCTTCATTTACCATGGTCTCCTATTCCTTGTTCTCCCTCTCTGTTGTTGATCCAGCTGGGATCTCCCACTCACCCAAGCTCTCTTTCCCTCGACCCTTGCCCTTCACTACCCCCACTCATGTCCAGGCTGTTCATGTAGATCTCATTCCATTTCTCTGTCATTGGGCGATCCCTGTGTCTTTCTTGGGGTCCTGTTTTCCAGGTAGCCTGCCTGGTGATGCGAGTAGCAGTCCAGTCATCCTTGTTCCACATCTAGTATCCTGTTATGAGTGAGTACATACTATACCACTCTTGGGCATATACCCAAGGAATGCTCAACCACACCACAAGAGCACTTGTTCAGCTATGTTCATATCAGCATTGTTTGTAATAGCCAGAACATGGAAACAACCTAGATGCCCTTCAACTGAAGAATGGATAAACAAAATGTGGCACATATACACAATGGAATACTACTCAGCAGAGAAAAACAATGACATCATGAGGTTTGCAGACAAATGGATGGATCTAGAAAAAATCATCCTGAGTGAGGTATCCCAGACTCAGAAAGACAACTTTTACCATTTAGAACTTCTCTTGAAATAAGTAGAAGATGGCACTGTACATCATGATTGACATTTTACTTTTAACAACAGCTCTTTAACTTTCTCAGCTTGATGCCAATACCATCTCTATAGACTATTTTTTTTTTTTTGTAAAAACTAAAAATTTTCTGGGTCAATCAAAACTATAACTATTTATTTGTTTCTTTTATAACTTTGAGGCAGTGGAATCCAAAAATCTACTTCTTCTAATGGGGCAAATTTCTTAGTCCTGGTTGCCTAAAGAAGAGACAAATGCATACGAAGGGATGCATTGTGCTGGGCAATCGCTCAGTAAGCAAATCTCTGAGCCCATAATGGTGAGGACCAGAAACCACATATCTAAAGAAAAATGGGCTACAAATATGTAATCCCAGCACTCTGTGGCAAGATGGGAGGCAGAGAGTCTTTGATCATTATAGAAAGCACAGAATGGTGCTCTACTTTTCTATGCTTAGTTGTTAGGGACTGTGATTCAAAGTAATGCAAGTCAAAGAAACAAGACCAGCAAATCACACAGATTTGATTTTGTAAGTTTCTGGGAATGGGAAATATATCCCCAAAGGTAAAAAGGGTACAGAACTGTTGCTCTGCCAGCCCCCTCAAAATAGCTAGAAATAGGAAGACAGGCATGGGTGAATGCTCAGCAGGCAACTGTTTTAAGGATTTTTAGTAATAATGGGGCACAACAAATGCTTCCATCTGACCATCTTCACATTCTCATGACCTGGAGGAAAACACTTGGCTGCCAACACAACTGGCACAAAGGGTATCTTCACCTACCAGGTAGAATGCCAAACCAAATACTCAGAAGGAAAAATTGGACAAATAGGAAAGAAATGGCTGCTTTTGAGAGAAAAAGGATCTATAACTAATACACACCAAGACAAACTGCAATTCTTTTTCATAAAACATCATTTCTTCATTGATTCCTTGGGAATTTCACATCATGCATCCCAATTTCGCTCATTTCCCAGTCCCTCCATATCTGTCCTTCACCCTTGCAGCATCCCCCCCCACACAAAAAAATAAAATAAAAACAAAACAAAACAAACAACAACAAAAACCACTTCATTCCTTCATCTTTTCTGCCTCTCCAACACCTCTTCATTCATCTTAGTGGTGTTGAGAGCCATAGTGTGTCACACAGTAGACCCTTTTGTCTTATTCACTTTACTTTCAAAAGTTCATTGCAATGAGCCATTGATCTGGTTCAAGGCCTCTGGTTTCTGGTATACTATCATCACTGGATCCTCTCCAAAACTCCTCTCAGATGTCCCACAGGTATTATTCCATAAGGAGCAGTCCCTTCACATGTTCCTATAGGTCATAGATGGGGTAGATGTTAGGGTAGGCCAACCCAATGCCCTGGATGTGGGCCTGAGTGGTAGTTGAGCTAGTCAGATCTAGCCATTGGGGCTGCTTGCCTCATTTATAAGGTAGAGTTAGCTCTTCTATGCCCATGCCATTAGGGCAAGCTCTCCCAAGTGGAGGGGTGAGCTTTCCTGTAGGCAGGTCATTGGGTCCAGCTTTCTTGCTGCAGTGTCCGAGAAGAGGCAAGGCTAGTTTTCCCAGGGTCAGCAAATGGCAGGACCATCAAAGGGCAGGGCTGACTCAGCCTAGCCCTTGAATTTCATTGTGTTTGGTTCTTATGGCCTCCTGTGGTAACATGGACCACAGACATCAACACAGACCCCAGCAGCTGGACCATGGACCCAGACATAGCCCTTGGCAGTATGTTGAGCCTGGAAGACATCATGGCCCTGGGTAGTAGCATGGCCCTCAGACACCAAGGCCACAGGTAAGGCTGGAGAGATGGCTCAACCATTAAAGACTAGGATCACAACCAAAAACATTGAAATTTTTAAGAATTTCATTTAAGAAATCCAAAGAACTATGTCTTAAGATGTTTCCTTCTAATTTATGTTTGCAAAAACTTTTAGAATTTATTTTTGTTTTGTGCATATGTGTGGGCACCACATGCATACAATATCTACATAGGCCAGAAGAGAGCTTCAGATCCAATGGGGCCAGAGTTACAGACAGTTGTGACCTACCACTTGGGCATTGGAACTCAATCCCAGGTTCTCTGGAAGAACAGCCAGCTCTCTTAACTGCTGAACCATCACTACAGATTCTGTTCTTGCAAATTTAAATTAGAAAAAACTACCACATTTTTACAGTTGATTTTATTGGAAACTATCGTAGGTAGAACTCATGGATGCTGACTTGGTAAATTTTCTTGGATTTATCAGCTTTGTTGGATATTCTAATTACTTACCTGTGGTGTGTGAAGAGAGCAGGGTACCTAGAAAACTCTTTGTAATTGCCAAAAGCATAGGGAAGCAAAATACTTCTTCTCTAGTCTTCAATTTATGCAGTTAGCCTCCTATAAAGTAAGCTTGCACATAACAGATTAACAATTTTTTAAGATTTAATTATATTCATTTTTTGTTTTGTCTTTTGTTTTCAACATTTTTTTTAAATTTTTTTGAAAACAGGTTCTTTTCTCATACAATATATTCCCTCCCTCTACTCCTCCCAGTTCCTCCCACATCTCCTCCCCTTCAGATCCACTCCCTTTCTATCTCTCATTATAAACAAACAGGCTTTTAAGAGGTAGCCAAATAAGACAAAATATAGTAAGATAAAATAAAAACCCTCATAGTAAGACTGGACAAGGCAACTGAAGAGAAGCCCCAGAAGCAGCCCCAATAGCAGGCATAAGAATCAGAGACCCACTTGTTCACACACTCAGAAGTCCCATAAATGTACTAAGCAGAAAGCTATAATATGTGTGCAGAAGACCTGATGTGCAGACCCATGTCAGCCCTGTGCTTGCTGCTTCAGGTTCTGTGAGTTCATATGTACTTTGCTCAGTTGATTCAGAGAGCCTTGTCCTCCTGTGTCCTGCATCCCTGTTGTAGAATATTAGTTTAAGATGTGTTACATTTGTCTATGCTGTGGAACATTTGTTTTAATGATGCAAACTGTATTGCATTATTTCATGTTGCATTTGTTTTACTCTGTGAAACTGTGCTACTTTGCCTGTCTAAAACACCCGATGGTCTAATAAAGAGCTGAGTGGCTGATAGCAAGGCAAGAGAAAGGACACGTGGGACTGGCAGTCAGAGAGAATAAATAGAAGGAGAAATCTGGAAGGAGAAGAAGGAAGGAGCAAAAGAACAAGGAGAGGATGATGCTAGGGGCCAGCCACTCACCGACACAGCCAGCCATGGAATAAGAATGAAAGTTAAGATATACAGAAGAAAAGGAAAAAGCCCAGAGGATGTAGACAGGATAATTTAAGAAAAGCTGGCAAGAAACAAGGCAAACTAAGGCCAGGCATTCATAAAAAAGAACTAAGTCTCTGTGTATTAATTTGGGAGCTGGGTAGAGGGCCCCCAAAAGAGTAAAGAGTAAAAAATAAAATCAACAGCATGTCCCCTTTAATTCTTATAATCTTTCTTCCTTCTCTTTCATAGGGTTCCCAGAGCTCTGAGGGAGGGATTTGATTTGATGGAAACCCTCCTCACCCCATTCTCTGTCTCTGCATGTCTGGCTGTGTGTCTCTGCATCTGTTCCCATGTGCTGCCAGAGAAATCAACTCTGATGATGACTGGATAAGACATTGATCTGAGTATAGCAGAGTATCCTTAGGAATCACTTTATTGGTTTTCTTTAGACCAGTAGTGTTTGGTTTTACCCTAGGTCTCTGGGTTATCTAGTCTCTGGTTCTTGGTCGCTTACTCTGTGTTGATTTTAGGTTGAGTCTTATGGAGTGGGCCTTAAGTTGAATCAGACATTGATTGCCTACTTCTACAAGTTCTGTGCGACCATTTCCTTAGCATGTTCTGTAGGCAGGGTAGATTGAAGGTCAAAAGCTTTGTGGCTGGTTTGGTGTTTACCTCTCTACTTAGGTAGCCTGCAGAGTTCCTTCCTGCACCAAAGACACCAGAAATAATGGTGAAGTCTCCATGTAGGCACCAGCCTGATGTCTCCATGTTCAGTGAATTGTGTGGTTGTTTTCCTTGGCAATGGGTCCCTGCCATCATTTTTCAATGAGCAACTTATTGTCTTAGCAACAGCCTGAGTTGTTTGGCATAAGTTCAAAAGAAATGCACTTAAGAGATGCAGTTAGATGTTAACATTATACATCACCATAGAATAAATTTTAAAAAATGTTTAAATAGGGCTTCTGTACAGAAGGAGAAAAGTTATCAGAAAGTGATCATAGATCTGAGGACCCTTAGTCAGATGTTTAACTCGGGGGGCTTCAGCTGACTGAATTCAGTCAGCTGCCTGTGTAAACTCCAGCTAACAAAAGAGAGAAAATGTAAGGTATTTAGATAATATCAAGCTTGGGAGGACAGTGGGGCAGGACCCCCAGCTTATCATAAGCCAAGAGTTTATATTCCAAGGACAAGAACTGCCGACTGTAATTATTAGTCATAGATATGGGACCTGAGCCATATCTCTGGACCTAGATGAAGACATAACATCCTGACCTGCCCAGAAGGCCATTGCTAACTTTCTAAAACCATGCACTGGAATCTTAATCTTTATAAGAGTGTTACAAAACAGGAGACTCTCTGCTAAAGAACCAAGATAGATCATATCCCCTACCCCACGAGTCAAATGGAACTGTCTATCATATGGACAGCTAAAAGCCTCTCATGAAAAAACTCAGCATTCTGGAGTCTTTAGGAATCATCTAAAACCCGAATAAAATACAGATGAGAACATTGGTTGTTTTGCCATTCTGTATTCTCACCCCTTGAGAGAGTGCTCGATGATAATGTTTCCTTTCATCACTGTCCGCTCTCACCTGTTAGGGGTGTGTTTCACTTTGCAATAAGCCACCTGTCTTCTACACTATATTTTATGTGTCCCACAAGGAACAAGGAGCTGAGGAATGTCATACTGGTGACAAAATGGTGATGAAGTGAGAAACTAACTTAATGACAAACTGACTAAAACTCTGATGATCACTTTGTCAATAACTGGTCTCCCAGAATTCTAAGATGCATTATGCTGTTATGGGAGAACAAAAGACCTCCAAAATGCACTTAGTGAAAAGTCAACAAGAAATGAAAACAGACGAGGGAATGAATGGGTCCACTGTGCAGGCCTTTACTACAGAGGGATGGTCTCTATAAGAATCATAGCCCTCACTGTTTGCTCACAAACTGGGATAGTTATAGGGCAGAAAAAGGAAGAAGTGTGAAGGAATAGGAGGAGGTGGAAAAGCTTCTTTTTTTGGCCCACAGTGGGCCATTCCTAGTGTTAACCACTAAGTAGTCAGTTAAAAAAAGGCAGATGATTGGAGATTAATACACATTTTTTCCTGGCTGACAGGGACAGGCAGTTCCTTGGGCAGGAAAAAAATATTACTTTAATTCTAGAAACTAAATTTCCATTATTCTTAAGAGAATTGCCATAGTACATCCAAACTAGGGGAACTTTACAGAATATGTGATGCTGGCTAAACCGTAGCAGGATGCAAATCCTGTTTAAACTTCAAGTTGGTAGGGTTCCAGGACATGAGTTCACCGACATGGGAGCAGTCTATAAAAGTTGAGATGGGGGAGAGGGGAGATATTCTTTAAACACCCAATTTCAAAGGAGTTGTGTTACAAGCAGAGGGAATTTATTGTAAATATGGGTTTATTATGTGGGCAAAGTCATTAAGTTTCTGTAGTTGTCTCGAGAATATTTTTAAGCAATGGAAATGTAAGTCTTAATCTCAGAAACTGAGTTCAGGGAGCTAATCATCTTCCGCTCAAAAGGCCCTTACCCCAACATGGCACAATTTGGAGAGGCACAATCTGGTCCTCTTTAGGGTATCCTGAGATGTTTGATCCTGTATTTTAATTTTAGTATAGATATAGAACAACATTTCATATCTTAACTTTTTTCTTTAGAGAGAGCACCATTACTAGAATCATCAATTTTTTTTGCAGGTTTCAGAGTCTTTATTTCATTTTGTAATACACACGAATTGTCAATCAACTGACAGTTAAATAAAGGACTAGTTCTGTCTTCTCCACCTCTGTTACTATAAATAATAGTAAGCAGGAAACAACACATCATTTAAAATCAATTATTTTAATATATGAAAACTGAAGCCTCAGATGAGAACTGCCAAATAATGGTTCATCTCTGAAGTAATTCAAAGACTGACAGACCTTTATGTAAGGGGACTTCAGTCTCATTTAAATTGCAAAGTATGAGTTGACAGAGGGTGGACGCAAACTACAAAACCCTTATATACTAAAAATTGATAAATCAATCCTGTAATAATTTAAATAAAAAGACCATAGTAAGTACATCCTAGAACGTCTCTGTGGTGATGGATGGCTTGTTTGTTTGTTTGTTTGTTTGTTTTTGTTTGTTTGTTTGCTTTTTGGCATGCCTACAGATATCCTGGAAATGCAGAAATAGCATTGAGCATAACAAGTCTAATAAGCAGTTCTTGATGGGGAGTTACTTTTCTGTTGGTATCTTATCTTTTATTTTATTTATACTTATATTTCCACAAGTTTTCCACAAATGTGTCACACCAGCTTCAGAAATCAATTGATGCAGTTATTGCTAGACAATTTCTCATTTCTCTATGCAACTCCATACCCCTTCTTCCTTTTAGAGTATCCTTTTTCATCCCTTGTCTTTCCTAGGAATGCCCCAGATCTACATCAAGAGCTTCCTTGTCACACCTTTCTCTTGATGTCAATGGATTGTAGTTCCCAATAAAAAATAAAGGATAACAGAATGTATGCAAAAGCAGGATATTTCTATCTACTGCACACAAGAAACAAGCCCCAACATCAAAGATAGACATTACCTCAGAATAAAGAGTGGGAAACCAAGAAACACGTTGGTATAGCTCTTCTAATATCTAACAAAATAGACTTCAAATGAAAATTAATCAAAAGAGATGAGGAAGGAAAATTCATACTCATCAAATGAGGAATCCACCAAGATGACATTTCAATTCCTAACATTTATATTCCAAATGAAAGAGCATCCACATTTGTAAAAGAAACATTACAAAAGCTTAAATCATACATTGAACCTGACACATCCATAGTGAGAAACTTGAATGCTGCACTCTAACCAATGGACAGGTCATCCAGACAAAACTCAAACAGAGAAATAATGGAGCTAACAGACATTATAAACCAAATAGACCTAACAGATAGTTACAGAACATTTCAGCCAAACACAAAAGACTGTACCTTCTTCTCAGCACCTCAAGGAACATTCTCCAAAGTTTACCACATACTCAGTTACAAAGCAAGTCTCAACTGATACAAGAAAATTGAAATAACTCCCAGTATCCTATCAGATCATGACAGATTAAACCTGGATATCAACAACAACAGAAACAGCAGAGGGCTTACAAACTCATGGAAGTGCAACAACTCTCTACTGAATTAAAAATAAGTCAGGACAGAAATGAAGAAAGAACTTCAAGACTTCTTAGAATTCAACAAAAATGAATATACAGCATTCCTGGACATATGGGACACAATGTAAGCAGCAGTGTAAGACAAAAGTTCATAGCACTGTTTACATAAAATAATCAGAGGGATCTCATACTAGCAGCTAAACAACACATCTGGAAAGCTCTAGAACAAAAAGAAGCCAACACAACCAAGAGGAGTAGATGGCAAGAAATAAAAAATTGAGAACTGAAATCAATAAAATAGAAACAGAGAGAGAATAAAATAAAGAATCAATGAAACAAATAGTTGGTTCTTTGAGAAAATGAACAAGATAGACAACTTTTATCCAAACTAACTAAAACACACAGAGAGAATATCCAATTTAACAAAATCAGAAATGAAAAGAGGGACATAATAGACACTGCCAAAATACAGAGAATTATCATGACTTACTTTAAAAACATGTTATCTAACAAATAAACGGATAATTTTCTCAATAGGTACCACTTAACAAAGTTAAATCAAAATCACATAAACAATTTAAAGAGATCTATAACACCTATTGAACTAGAAGCAGTCATTAAAATCTCTCTCCAAAACCCGAGGGCCACACAAGTTTTATCACAGAATTCTACCTGACTTTCAAAGAACAGTTAATACCAATAGTCCTCAAATTATTCCACAAAAATAGATATATCAGAAACATTGCCCAATTCATATTTTGAAGATGAAGTTATCATGCGGCCACTTGGACCCAAGTAAACACACAGAGGCTTATATTAATTAAAATTGCTCAGCCATTAGCTCAGGCTAACTATTGACTAGCCCTTACACTTAAATTAACCCATAATTCTTATTTACGTTTAGCCATGTGGCTTGGTACCTTTTCTCAGTTCTGCCTTCATATCTTGCTTCCTCTGTGTCTGACTGGTGACTCCTGACTCTTCCCAGAATTCTCTTCTCTGCTTGTTCCACCTATACTTCCTTCCTGGCTACTGGACAATCAGCACTTTATTTATTAACCAATCAGAGCAACACATTTACAGCATACAGAGTGATGTCCACAGAATGTTGCTGAAGATAATAAGGTTTAGGTATAATACACAAAGATATCAAACTCAAAAAGAGCTTGGAATTTCTTCACTGCTAACCAGCATCTGTAGTACTGGACTGTGCTTGGCAGCCTGAAGGTTGAGAGGGGAAAAATATCATCAGGTATAGTAGGACAGGCCTATAAGGTCAAAGAAATTGGCTCAGACCAGTTGCCAAGGCATGTAATAATGTACCTCCTTATGAGCCAACCTAGAGTCTGCCTGAAGTCCTAGTAACAGGTGCTGTCAAAGGTCCTGATCATGTAGAGTCTGCCTGAGGGCCTAGTAATAGTCATTGTCAGAGTTCATGATCATGCCCAGCCAATGAGAGATGACCATGCAGACTGGTTGCTGGGAGGAGGTCTTCGCTGTTATTGAATAAAGGAGTTTGTTATTTGTCTTCAACTAACTCCCAGTGTCTGTGCTGTTGACACCACACCTTCTTGCCCCCTCCCCCAAGGGAGCCATTAGATTCTGAACAACAATCAGGTATCTTAACATTGCTTTACATTCTGTAAGCTGCAATACCAAAATGTAAGGCAAGCTGACCTGGTGCACAACAGCTCTCTAGTTGGAATTAAGAGATGCTCAACAGGAGGAAAATCACACCTGGTATAGGAATCCTATCCAATTATGCAAGTGTCATGAGGTCAAGGGTCTTAGAGGAGAACTACAATCATCAGTTTACTACAGCTGCACAATTCCTGACTACATTCTAACTATTTTTCCTCATGACCACAGATAAATGTAGCTTTCACCCCTCATGAAAGAAATTTCTCTTTGCAGCAGAAGAGACCATTACAAAAAAACACACTGGTCAAAAATCAGGGAATAACGATGTATGGTGCCCTGCACTAACTGATGTTTCTATAACACAACTCTGTCCTTGATGCAAAGAACATTCTGGAAGAGTAGATGGAAAGATTGTTAGATTCAGATAACTGAAAAATCTGCTATGAGATAGTATTATAGAAATTATGGAGAAGCTTGACTCATGATAACTCAAAATTATGGATTCTTGAATAAGACTTGAACAAATACAACAGCAATAAGCATTCTAACATGAAAGAGGAAAATAAAGGGGAACCCACTCCTCAACAAATAAACACAGGCAATTAAGGAATGTTGAGAACATAAGAGTAAACTTCCCAATGGGTCAGCATAATTAGTGATCTGGTACCAGGTGACTAGCCCTGGCATCATAATCATACAAGTTACATTATATAAACTAAGCAAGTTGTATTTAGTCATTTAGGCATATATGATTTATATATATATTTATATATATCTATATGCTATTCTATATGTTTATGTACATAAACTTAAGAAAAAGAAGTTTTAGTTCAAGAGGAAGCAATGGAAGGAGAAGGTTGGAGAAAATTCTACAACTATATTTTAATTAAAAAAATGATGTGCCTGCTCCAATAGTAGCTTATTGCTAAAGAGGTATTACTATTGTTTTGGCAAATGCACATAGTGTTTAATTGCCTTTTGGAAGTTTCTACATGTACTATTCAAGGAGAATTGACAAATAATAAATGCTTGAGAGTGGAGTGTTTGTCTTCTTCATCAATGTTGTCCCTGATAAGTCTACCATCCTCCAATGGAAGACCACCTAGCCAAAAATATAAGGGAAGTACCAAGTGGACTTGATAAGTGGGAAATAAAAGGCCTAATTGATTTCTTTTACTCTTTGCCTTGGTCAGTGAAGCTTGTGTCGGCTGTTGGTGACAGCTAATTCGGAGTCATTAACTGATCCAACTGCTAAAATGAGTGACTGCTGAGTACTCATCCTGAAAGGAACTTCTCCATAATCCCTTCCAAGTCTTATAGAAGATCAAGGAAGCGATGATGAAACAAATGAAAAATCCATAGAATGGAAAGGAGTTTTTTAAAAACCCAGTCATCTGGGCAGGATATAGTTGTTGAACCCAGCAACATATATATACTCACAGCACTGTTGTTGCCTCCAAAAGCCATGCAAAACCTTGAGAACATCGATATTCCACTCTGGATCAGGAAGGAGTTTCTGAGGCCCCGTGTCTTCCTGAAGGGCCATTAGCTGTTAATTTTTGCTGGGTATATAATTCAGGGTTCACTATAGACACCAAAATGATAGAATGAATCTATCTATATAGGATAGGTATTTATCAGAGTGGCTTATAGGCTGTGATCTAGCTAATCTAATAATGGCTGTCTGCCAAGGGAAAGTTTATGGATACAATAGTTGTTCAGTCCATGAGACTGGTTGTCTCAGCTGGTCTTCAGTATATGCTAGAATCCTGAACAGGTAGGCTCTTACTCTAGTGAAGAAATGAACTTGCCAGCAAGAGCAAGGGCAAGCAGGCAAAGAGCAAAAGCTACTTTCTTCCATGACCTTTTCATAGACTGCCCAGATTAAAGTGAATCTTCCCACCTCAAAAGATCCAGATTACAGATGAGTCTTCCTACTTCAAATGATTTGAATTAAGAAAAATCTCCTCCCTCCTCCTCCAAGGCAAGCCCTCTCATGGGGAGTCAGAAGAGCCAGGGGAGGGGATCTGTGGTTGGTATGTAAATATGTAAAATGAATAGAAAACTTCTTAATTAAAGAAATCCCTTACAGTACCTAGACTCTTGGGTTTTAGTTAATTCCAGATATTCTCAAGTTGGCAACCAAGAATATTCCACTGGAAATATTCCTAAGAGATTTAACCACTGGTAACTTGCTCTTCTTCTAATAAATAACCTCCCACTCACATTCATACAAGCATTCTACTTAAGTATCATGTGTCATTAAAATACTTAAATATGTGTGTATGGGGGGGCATGGATAAAGAGAAAAAGAAAAAGAATGGACAAGATGAAAGGAAGAAGATAAGAAAAGATAAGGGGGTTATAATGTATAGTCAATGTGCATTACATATGAGTATACATATACATATGCATGTTTTATGAAATATGAAAAGTTGTTTTCAATCAAATCATTAACTCTAAAACATAGGAGTGCATGAAGGAAATGATGTTGAGTTAAAAAATATTTTTTCAGGATGCCATTTATAGTTCTGTGATTTTTCTTGGTAAATAATTTAAAGGTTTTCTGCTAAAGTATAGTAATAATTGGATGTAGTTATCTAATAACTTCACGTGGGTTTTATGTTTTTTCCTATTATTCAACTTTATTGTTCCTAGCTTTTAATAAGAGGAAAGAAACCCTAATAATTAAAATACATTTGTGCTGACAATATCGCACAGCAGGGAAAGGGGCTTACCAGGTAAGCCTGATGACTTAGGTATGATTCCCACACGATATAGAATAACAGAGAGAGGAAAAGCCACAACAAAAGGCTGTCCTT
Organism: Peromyscus eremicus; assembly: GCF_949786415.1. NCBI lineage: Eukaryota > Metazoa > Chordata > Mammalia > Rodentia > Cricetidae > Peromyscus > Peromyscus eremicus. Next base: position 85,632,479 of record NC_081421.1, read on the forward strand.
GAACATACTACATACATACCACAGCTCACAATACACATACACACACCCCACACATAACAAACCTAATTGTAAAGAAAGAAAAGAAAAATGAAAAATCATAAGGCAGATATGAAGAAGAAACACACTCAATTGATGGTTTTGCTATATGTATTTTATTTGATTCTTACAGTTTTGATTCAGCATGGATTGCAATAAATGGGTCTTCAGCAGAGTTACTAATAGAAAAGTGAGCATTGCCATCACTGCCAACAGTGACTTTAATTCCGGTGCAATTGCCATCAATTTTGTCTCCAGAAATGACGTCACAGTATGTGCCAGCAGGAAGACCAGTCTGTAAAGTTGTTGACAATGACCTGAAAAAAGAAGTTTAGAATTTAGTTTAAATTCAACCTAGGTAAGTGCAGAAGCTCCATTGTCTATAAAAAACAATTAAATACCTCAACTATGTGCTATAGAACACCAAGAAGTCAGAGACTCTGAGAAAATCCAAACACTATGTCTAGACCTGGATGAGGTAGAGAATTCTCTTTACCAAAGACATCTTTTAAAATGCTTGCTAAGTAAACAGTTTGTGGTGATTGTTACCAAACAAGGAAAGTCAGAGAACATAGTGAATCTCTGTAGCAAAGCCCTCCTGTGAGGACCATAGTTCTTTCATGTTTGTCTTTTGCCGGACTTGAACTCTGATGAATTTCAGGAATGTTAATAGCACTATTTCTTCTGAATTTCCTGGATTATATAATGCCACAAACAAGTTGGTCTAGAAATAAACATAAGCTAACATTTCTATAGATATATAGTTTGTAGTGGAAAACTGACTATAAAAAAGTAATTCCAGTTCTCCTAAACAACTAGCCATGTACTCTTTCAAATACATACACACACACACACACACACACACACACACACACACACACACACACACACACACACGTGTGTGTGTACTATTGTGGTTGTTTAAAAGTTACTTCTCCAGTATCATGTCTGTCTGCATGCCACCATTTTGTACCATGGTTAAAATCAAACTAAACCTCAGAAAAATGAAAGACAGCTCCAGTTAAATATTTTTAGTTTTGTTTTGTTTTGTTTGTTGTTCTTTGTTTCTTGAGACAGGGTTTCTCTGTGTAGCGGCCCTGGCTGTCCTGGAACTCACTCTGTAGACCAGGCTGGCATTGAACTCACAAAGATTGGCTTGCCTCTGCCTCCTGAATGCTGGGATTGAAGGCATGTGCCACGACCACCCCAATTTTTCTTTTCTAAGAGTTGCCATTGTCATGGTCTCTTCATAGCAATAGAAACCCAAACTATGACGACTGTGTACTTTACATATTTGGGTTTTACCAGTAAAATAGAATTCATGCTAAAATAATCTCAATCAAATTACAAGCTGATTTTGGATTTGGACAGTTCACCTGCTTCCAAAGATACTCTTTGAGCTACAGTTCTACAGATGAGAGAATAATTAAAGAAGACTCAGAGAGAAGTAGAGTAAATGAAAGTACAATAATAAAAGTGTTAGAAACTAACTTGAGAAATGTCCTGGGGAAAATGATATACTGGATGTGAAGAAAAGCTATTCTAAAAAATCACATGAGACATAGAAAATTGAAAAATGAATATCAGTAAACTGTATAAAAAACAATAAGTGACATTCAGAGCTAGTGGGGAAAATACTCCAGTACTAATACTATACATTGTTTAAATGATTCTAAGACTTATCTTTACTCTTCATATTCTTTGTGAAAATGCCAAATGGGCATATACATATGAATAGACACCATTGTCATCTAAGAATGTGGTAAAAGATCAAAAGCAAAATTATATAAAGAACAGAAGAATATTAAACCAAGCACCATTTTGTCTTCTGTACATTCAGCATTCATTTTTTTTGTCTTAAATCCATTAGCAAAATGATTTTTTACATAAGAAAAATTTAAATGAACAGGGAAAGAAAAAAGGATCTAAGAGTATAATAGTATATAACCCTACTTTAATTGATGTCCACTTACCAGTCGTCATTGTTAAAGACAATGAAGCCTCTGTTCCCTCTGCCAAAAGCCACTTGGTTGCTGCCATTATCCCACCAGTTTGAGAAAGGCTGACCATTGACGACGTTTCTGAAGGCAACCATGTTCCTAAAAGCACAACATCATGTGAAATGCTGGTACCCTTAAACTTCAACAATTTAAAACATGAAGTTAAACAACTTTCTTATTAGACAAGATGTGTAGGGGACACTCCCAACCTTATTTGACGCCATCGATGTTCACAGACCCAGTCATTGCCACAAGTGGTGTCTGGATTAATGGTCACTTCTTTGGTTACTCCGTTGTTATTAGGTGGTCCAATCCAGTCATTCACATCCTTAATTATTGAAAGAATCAGGTCATTTGAATGCTTTTATCTGCCTGTTTCTTTACACTATATAAAAACCAAACCCAAACCCATTGTGCTAATCTCTGCAGTGTCTAATTAAATCTAAGTGCTTCAGTGTTTTACAAACCTTCACTGAGTCCTTAACTTCTCCACTAACTTAGGTTCTCTACAACTATATTTCAAATATCAGAAACAATTTTTAAAGCACTAATTTTCTGCTGTGACACTAAGAGCTCTTCATTGTGACTGAAATAAGAAAATTAGAATCAGGAACACAACCATTTAAGAGCAGGCTCCAGCAATAATGTGAAAAATATCCATCATTATATGTTACATGAACGTGACTCAGTGTATCCATAAAACAGAGTTATTGACTTCTATAAAAATTAAAGAACATCTGTAAAAATGTTTTTAATATAAAAATTTCTAATATTAGTTGATTTCTTACTACCTGCAGGCAAAATGAGCTAATAAAATATCCTAACTTTTTTATGAAACTTATTATAGTATAAATGCATATTTTATAATGGCTAAACTTTATACTTCTGAAAAAGAAAAAAACTCATTGTAAACATGAAAGTTTCTCAAGAATAGAACAAATTCCAATAAATACTTGAGGCATTTTCACCTTGAAAGGAAAATAAAAAAAAAAAACATTTGTCAGACTTATGGAGAAAAAGTATTTCTAATTCATATTTGTTGTTATTCTATAATTCTAGTTTATTCCACTCACATAGAAAACTTCACATTGCCTTTCATATATCTATTTGTCTTAGTTCAAAATTAGATTTTGAAATTGTTTAAACTCATACACCTAACAAAGTCACACATATTGTTTGTAATTCTTATCATTCTTGGACTTGTCAGCACATCACTGTACTGTGAATCTCATAAGTTTCTACCTATTATATTTTCCTCAATTAACCTCAATTCAGCTGCTCTCTTATTCCACAGGAAAAAGAAAGTGTTTTAATATGGTGATATTGATTGCATCAAGGACAAAAAGAATTTGAAATTCTCTTCAATGTTAACAGAAATGAACCAATGTTAATTCTATGAATCAGAACTTTATGTGGTATGCCTGTTTTCATTCTGTCCCTTGCTCTTACTTCAACTATCTCTTTTTATTATCAGGTACTTATACAATGTCCTTACTTTACAAAACCTTAGTGAATAAACAGTTAATAGTATCATATGCTATAACTTCATGTGAAATTAAAACATAACTGTTTTCTTTCCTAGATTGAAATGTGGAACAACTCCAAGACTTACTTTTCCATTCTGGAAGTTTCTTGTCCAACGGTAACTTGACATTACTCGTGTGAATCCATAAGGATGAGCCAACATAAATCCAACAGCCATTTTATACATTCTGAAAGTTTCAAAAGGGTATTAAAGCAGAAGTATATAATATAAAACTGTCACTAATGACAGGTTACACAACAGCAAAGAATGTTCTCCCACCTGGGATCCCAGAATGTCAGGATGGATGCTCCTCCAGCACCATGTCCTCGCTGATTATCATGGTTGTCCACAAAGACAAGGGCTCTGTCAGAAGGCACGAAACCCCAGCCTTCTCCCCAGTTCCTAAATTTAAAAGAGTGTATTATTATTTCACAAAGCTTAGAGTAATTTTCCATATGACACCTTCAGTAATCTAAATAAATGACAATTCCATAAGAGTTCTATCTTACATGTACATATGTATATAAATATATATATAAATACATAATATCATTTTCTATGATAATATACATCCTCATTAGGTCTTACAATATAATATTTTTGGTCTTAAAATGTTTTTTTTTTAATTTTTTATTGTACTGTAATTTTATGGACTTGAGAACTAAAACATCCATTTTTCATTACATAGAATGGAAATCAACTGTGCTGTCATAATACAAACATTCAAAGTTTCTAACTAATTATTTGCTATAACATGTAAATGTCAGACTTCACTACATTATAAGTATCTTTTATAAATATAACTATTCTTGTAATAATAATCTAACTTTAATAGACCATAGGTAAACATTCCTGGAATCTAATGAATTTATCACAAACAGACAGAAATCACTAAGTGATATTTTAGATTTCCAAGGTTACCTGGTGATTGACATCCCTAATGGAAAGTATAATTAGTTGCAGTTTAGAAACGGTAAGCCTGATAATCAACAGCTTCATAGTTGTTTAAATGAGAATAGTTGAAGATACAACTTATTGATGTCACATGGCAAAATATTTATGATAGATGAAATGAAGAAATGGTGTATATTTACTTTAAATAGGACAGCTTCTCTCCATTCCACTTGCGGATGACTGTGCCAAGTTTTGCTCCATACTTGAATTCTGTCACACGGCCATTTCCAAAGTATTCACTACCTTTAATTGCCTCACCACCCAGATCAATGACCTAGTAAATACATTGGGTCAGCTGTAATTTTTAATATAAGTTTAAACTATATATGTGCATAGATAGATAGATAGATAGATAGATAGATAGATAGATAGATAGATAGACAGATTTTGTGTGTGTGTGTGTGCGTGTGTACACACACGCGCACACAATAACAATAAGTCAAAAGAAGAGACCATGAACTTGAAGTAGTATACTGAGGAATATATGGAAGGGTTTGGAGGGAGGAAGGAACAAAGAAGCATTGTAATTAAATCATGGTATTAAAGCTTAAAAAAGAACATGTATATTGTTTTACCTCTTGAAAAATAAAAGGTCGGCTTCCTTGAGAGAACCACTGTGTATTGAGGTTATGCAGTTTGTCCAAAATAGCCTTTATGTCTCCGGGCCACATGTGCTTAGCAGCATCAAGTCTGAAACCTGCTACACCCATGTCAATGAGACGGTTCATATAATTAGCCACTGTGGTACGAACATAATCTTTCTCAAGTGCAAGATCCAGAAGGCCAGACAGACGACAATTTCTGACCTAATGAAACAAAAAAATAATTGATTTATGAAAAATCATATCTGGTCTAAGAATTCATTTCATCATTCAGTCACTCACCCATTGACAAGTGGATATTTTCCTAGTGCCTTTACTTAGAACATGAGAAGTACTGGTGTTTTAATTTGGACACAGACTTTAAAATACTTTCTGTTGTACATATAGAAAATATCAGAAAATATTGCTGAGAATTTTAGATAGTCAGTTCTTCCTCATTCTCTCTCTCTCTCTCTCTCTCTCTCTCTCTCTCTCTCTCTCTCTCTCTCTCTCTCTGTCACTTCTCCCTCTCCTCACTATCCCTCTGATCTCCTTTTCCCTCTTCCTCTCTTTCCCTCTTTGTATTATTTCTTTTTTTTTTATTTTATGTAGTTCACAGAATTCAAACCGGGAACTTCCACATTAAGTAAGTACATTGCTACAAATATGAAAATATAATATCGATTTTTTTATTTCTAATAATTTTTAATATGATAATGTTTATGTAATTGATAAAAATGCTTTTAAATTTTTCATACAAAGTCACTCAAGAAAATGTCTCAATTTTATCTTTGATTTTGGTGTATCCCTAAAAAATAATGCAACAAAAATTCTTCTCTATCCCTTCTATCTCCTATTTCCTCTTCATCTCCTTCTCTCTTTCTATTAATTCTCTTTTTTATTTTATGTAGTTCACAGAATCCATACCAGTAACTTCTACTTAATTATGAAATTAAGTAATTTCACTGCTACAAATCTGAAAATATAATATTAATTTTTATTTTTGATGATTTTTAATATGATTATATTTATATAATTGATAAAAAACATGTTAAAATTTTTCACGCAAAGTCACTCAAGGGCATGTCTCCATTTTATCATTGATTTTGGTGTTTCCTTAAAAAATGAGGCATCCAGGCAGTGGGACCTGGTCCTGTGCTCATTGCATGAATTGGCTGTTTGAAACCTGGGGCCTATGCAGGGTCGCTTGGCTTGGCCTGGGAGGAGGGGACTGGACCTACTGAGTCTACCAGGTTGATCTCAGTCCGCAGGGGAGGCTTTGCCCTGGAGGAGGTGGGAATAGGGGGTGGGCGGGGGGAAGGTGAGGGAGGCGGGAGGGGGGAGAACAAGGGAATCTGTGGCTGATATATAGAACTGAACTGTATTGCAGCATAAAAAAAATAAATAAATAAAATCCCTGCAAAAAATAATGCAACAAAAACCCAGGACATTTTTTCCATTTCTATTTTTCAAGCATTCTGTCTTAGTAACCTGTTTTCCTATGGAATCTGAAGGATCTGTCCAATGGTCATACATAAATGCCTTGTGCATACTTAGATACCTAGATGCTTCTTTATTCTGATGAACACTTTTCTCATTACCTGATTAGCATCATTGTAGTTATGAATTTCTCCATCACATTTACCATCGTTAAAATCCCAAGCCGAGTATGGAACTGATGGAAAGTCCCTGTTGTTAGCATTGTAGTAACTTCCACAGGTACTGCTTGTTCCTGCACCACCACCTGAGCCACACATGTGATTAATAACAGCATCCACATAAATACGGACCTGGAGAAGAAAAGCACATAGTTCAGCTAGACTCTGGAATCTAAAGTTTCAATGGAAAACTCATAACCTGCTAGCAAATCTCCAAACTACATCTTCTGATGCTTTATAGATTCATTTTAGAAAAGTGAGTCAAGTGGGAAAGGGAGCTAATGTGAAATAAAATCAACAATAGTCCTAAAATTTGAAGAGAATAGAGAACTTTGAAGTGGAGATAAACAGAAACTACCATAACTACAAAAAAAGACCAATTTTTGAGGAAGCAAAACTCAGTATAAAAATGAGAGTGTCATGTTTGAAATTTTGCAGGATCTTGAGAAGAACCTAGCTTACAATATATACTATGCCTGTAGGCCAGAAGGTAGAATGATGTCTCTTCATTATAGGAGAAAATAGATATTTACCATTAAAAACAATGATGGGGAAGAAAACCCAACAATTGTGGGGACAAAGAGGAATCATATAAGATGACTTTATCCACACATCTGGCCCAATGCCTAACAGAAATATGTTAAGTAGTGTTTGTAGCTATTAATTTTAAATGTGAACAGTTTGCTTTATGAGTACTATTCTTTCATATTCAACAAGTTTGTATTCAAGAATTTAAAATGTGACAATAAGAAAGAAGTACATTTTCAATAATAGATAAAATTTAATGTAAAATTTTAGAAATTAAAAACCTATTCAAACAAAAAGAACTACAAACAAAGAGAAATATTTTCATATATAATAATTTTAAAGAAAATGTGGCATCACTTACACCAACGTTGTTGCACCTTGTCACCATGTCTTTGAATTCATCTTCATTTCCAGACCTTGTGCATATTTTGTAGCTAATTGGTTGGTACCTTTCCCACCAAGGCCTTGATGGGTTATAAACTACAATATTTTCATTGGGTGGAGATACCTACAAACAGAACAATTATAATTAGTACCAGATTACAGCTAACTTTACATAATAAATCTTGTAGAAACCTATCAATGATCTGACATTACTTCTTAATTAACAACTGCCTGAAAATGTGGAAAGATACTGCAGAAGTCCCACATACATCCTACAACAAAGTATAAAGAAGTTGTACCCACCCAACTTCTTCCTTCCACAGGAAAAGTTAGGTGTGAAATGAAGTTGTCTCCAGACTCACTAGTCTTGATTAAAATACTGTTTTATGTGAGGACAGTAAACTCTGCACTTAAATTGTGATTAAGTCTTACCTGCACCCCTCCGAAACCCTTAGGAGCTAAGTATCGCTCACATTCCTTGGCAATATCAACCCAGCGCCACTCAAACAGGTGGACAATAGCAGTCCGCCCATACTGAGTTTGTGGGTCATATTGAGCCCAGCAGAACCCAATGAGGGAAATGAGCAGAAAGAACTTCATTTTGCTTTGAAGTTGTCAGTGTTCTTTCTAGTGCCTATTTATATGTTGCAAAAGGTACACTTTACAAAGTCAATGTTTATCAATACATATTTACAGAATAAGCTTTTTATTCATAATCTAAAAGATTTGTCATGAGGATGTGAACAGGTGAAGGTCCTTCAGAAACTCTCATGGAAAATACACTGAAAGCCATTTTAGGACATGCATTATTTGATTAGTGTATCTTATTACTAGTATTGGTGAAGTACATCTTACTTTTGATGTACTCTACTAAGACAAGGAAACTATAATTGAGGCAAGTATAGCTATAATTATGTTTGCAAATATTTTTATTATTTCCATTCCAATATGAAACAGAATAATATATTGAGCTCTTTCTGCTTCTCTTACTCAAATGTTAATTATTTAAATATTTGTATTACTTTTAGAAAATTAAACATTGTAGAATTCACCTGCAATCCCAAAAAAAAGGAGGATGAAAGAAAATGAAGATTCTAAGTATGACAATCCTTGCTTACATAGCGAGTATTTGTATGCAAATAAATAAAAAAGGCATTATGTAAATACATTTGGATTTGAGAACTATACATCTTCTCTGCCATTGACTGGATACATAGTGCTTATGAAGTTGGTAGCTTTTGCCCTTAGGCAAATATCTTTATACTCGCGACAATACAAAATAAAAACTTAACATCTTTCATCCTTCTCCATACTAGTAAATCTATGAAAGAATATGGTAGTACAAATAAGAAGAAACTTCCCCATCCCTTAACAAGTGTTAAGTTAATGTTCTTATTTTTTCAAGTACATAGGACCCTAAGTCATAGCAATGTGCATGACAGATTGCTATTCTACAAATCCCTCTAAGGGAAGGAGAGAAATGCACGTAACTATAACTATAATAATAAATGAAGTAATTTCTGATGAACATTATAATTAGTGAATTTGTGAAAAAAAAGAACATAAGTTCAACATTGTGGCCTTTCAGACTAGATATTTGGGGAAAGTTTCACTACAGACATGACTTTAGCTTTGAATTGAAAGAACAAATCTAGACCATGCTTTGATGGGAGATAAAGCAATCAATACTGATTAAGGGTCACAGAAAAAGAACTTGGATGACTGGAGAAACATCAATGACAACAATGTCAACACAACCAAAGCAAGTGTCAAACCTGGGAAGATGACATCAGATGGGGTCATTGGGTTAGGCTGATCACCTATTAGAACATGTAGAAAGAGAGCCACAGAGGCTCTAAGAGCAACAGACCATACTATATTTAGCATAATGAGTTCTATGCTAAATAAATGTCTGTACTGGAGAAAGTGTATGTTTTGACAATTAGCTAAGCTCTTGATGTGAGTAATATCTACATTTTTTTAAATATAAATAAGGCCTAGGTCAGAATTTGAATAATACCCTCAATTAAATTCCTTAATTAGCTTGCATACATGGAGAAATTATGAACCAGCAAAACTGATTCAGTCACCAGGCTCATATAGTACAAAACAAGGCAATATCTGATGCTATCTATGTCTAATTAAAATCAGTCTCCTCTTTATTGTACCACATTTTCTCTGTGAATGCTGAAAGTGTGCTTTCCAATGTGGTAGCCAATAGCAAGAAGTATCTAGTGAACTGTGGATGTACTGATAATTTGATAGAAATGGGCTGTTAGTACAAAATAAACTCTAAATTTCAGTCTTAGTATAGAAATCTATAGGAAAAATCATTGCAGATAGCCAGGCTTATAGGGTTTATTAAGAGGGTACACAAACTCGAAAATGAAGATGACAATGAGGTTGCTCCTTTGTATTCTGCATAAGAACCTAAATACACTTTTTGGAGAAAGTGGTATAGGCTGTATTTAAAAATTATAAATGTTAATATTTATGTCAAAGGAAATATCCGGGCAGTGTAGCATTCAGACTCTCGAAGTGCTACCTCTTACCTTTCTTATTTCTATGGAAACTGGTAAAGAGCAAGTAGAAGAGAAAGATAGAAAAATTTCCCTTTTGGGGAGGAAAAGGGCTCAAGCTAGCTTAAAGATGAAGACAAAGCACTTGCTGAGAAACCAGCTCTAACTGTTAAAGACAAATCATCAGCTCTAAACCGAGAGGAGAGGATTGGCAAGAAGGCAACACCATAACCATCATAGACTCCAAACCAGTGAATGAATTTCCTGTAAATGGAAAAAGTCAGAATGCTACTGAAGCAGTTCCCTGCTCTTGCAAAGCAACTGTCCCAGGATGCATTTTCCAATATCAGCTCACAGAAGATGTTACAGTTCTGGTCCAGAGGATCCAGGCTCAAAACCTGGGTTGAAACACCAGTCGAAAGATTTATGCATATATTCTGACCATGCAAGCACAGAAGAGGAAAAATTGAGGACACCTTTGAGCCTCCCTCCAGCATTTTAAAGAATGTCAGGTCCCAGGCAATGTGGGACAAAGTTAGAATCCCTAAGAGGACCTTGAGAAGGCCCAGAGAAGATTCAGAATGGAGTTGTAAATGTTAACACCAAGCACAGATTCCTCCTGATGCTGGAGTTGTCTTACCTAGGAGATATTATCTGAAAAAAGCTACACAGCCAGGCCAATAGAGTGGCTGTCCACTCCAGAAAGGGCAATTGGAGGAGTAGGGCCCCATGTATCTTGCAGTCCATCTACTCCATTATTATCCTAAAGAGTGCTTTAGGTTTGGTCTTCACCCTGCTACTCTTTAATCTTACATCATTCCTTCCTATGCCCTATATAAATGGTTACTTGTAGCATTGTATATTGGAAGCATGTCATTTTTTTATATTAGTTTCTCTGACAATTAAGACTTTGTTTTGGCTATCTTAGGAAACCTTATACTTTTATAATCTGTTGTGATTATTAACAATTATGGGGCCGGGCGGTGGTGGCGCACACCTTTAATCCCAGCACTTGGGAGGCAGAGCCAGGAGGATCTCTGTGAGTTCGATGCCAGCCTGGGCTACCAAGTGAGTTCCAGGAAAGGCGCAAAGCTACACAGAAAAACCCTGTCTCAAAAAACCAAAAAAAAAAAAAAAAAAAAACAATTATGGGGACTGGGAAGTTGAAAAGAAAGTACTTTTGCTTCATGAAAAGGCTACCATATAATGGGAGTCACAGGCAGAATGATGTCTCCAAAGGAAAAGGAAAAGTGTTCACCAGATGTATATTTATTTAAACGCTTAGTTTCTTCCTGATTGTACTGTTTGTAAAGTTGAACCTTTTAGGTGGAGCCATGATAAAATGAGTAAGAGTTGATGGCAGATATTGAGACTTAATTAACTTTTTTGACTTAGTATTTCCCTTCTTTTATGACTATGGAGGTAATGGGACTAGCAGCTTTCAGCTTCTGTTGCCACACACTGCTCATAGTGATGGGTATCATCCAATGGAAATCAAAGTTGAAATATCTATTCATCTGTACAGCTGCCTCTCTGTGGGTATTTTGTCACAGCAGTAAAAGGATTACAAATATAGGAGAAGAGCAAGAACAAACAGGAGAAACGGGGAATATCTTAGTTTGGGTTCCTTCTATTTCTGGAAAGAAACACCATGACTATAGCAACTCTTATTAAAAAAAAACATTTAATTGAGGGGACTTGCTTACACTTTCAGAGGTTCAGTCCATTATCGTGCTGTGGAGAATGGAGTTAGGCAGGCAGATGTGGTACTAGAGAAATAGCTGAGAGTGCAACATCTTGCAGGCAACAGGAAGTCAACTGAGACACTTGGCAGTATCCTGAGCATAGGAATCCTCAAGCCCCACTACCCACAGTGGCACACATCCTCCAAAAAGGCTGTATCCAGTCCAACAAGTCACACCTGTTAGAAGTGTCACTCCCTATGAGATTGTAGGGGCCAATTACATTCAAACAACTACATTCGACTCTCTGGCCCCCATAAGCTTGTAGCAATATCATAATGCAAAATGCATTTAGTCCAACTTCAAAAGTCCCCATAGTCTATAACAGTCTCAACAATGTTTAAAATTCCAAAGTTCAAAGTCTCTTCTGAGATTAATGCAATCTTTTAATTGCAATCCCCTGAAAAATAAAAATAAAAAAACAGATCACATACTTATACCACATAATAACACAAGAAATATTATCATTCTAAAACAGGAAAGGGAGGAGTGAGGAAATCCTGAAACAAAGCAGGACTGAAAATTAGCTGGAGCAAAACCATACTCTGCATCTTCATGTCTGATGTTGAAATATTCTTCATATCCTCAACTCCCTTCAGATGTGTTGATTGCAATAAACTTCTTTCTCTTGGGCTACTTCCACTCCCTGTTAACAGCTCACCTCAGCAGGTACCCTATGACTCTGGCATCTCCAACATCTTGGGAACCAAGAATCTAGGCTTCAGCTTCACAGCTTCATGCAAAGGCCTCTCTACTAGGCCTCAATTCAGGGACACACCTGATACATGTCTGACCTCAGTTGCATTATTTTCATAACTCTTTTGTTCTATCCTTAACTCTAAAGCCAGAACCTCGTGGCCAAAGCTGCCAAATTCTGCTACTTACTGGGCTAGAACATGACTCCCTCATGCAATTACATTCTCACCTGCTTTCTGTCTTTCACTGCCTGATACTTGTTTTGTAGATCAGGCTGGTCTCTAACTCAGACATTCACCAGCCTATGCTTCCCAGTGCTGGGATTAAACAGATAGCCCACAGCACCTGACTCTAAGTTTTTCTTTAGTTCCTCCTCACAAGTTGGAAACTAACTGGGTGGGATCTTGCCCAGAGTTTACTACTTCCTATATTCCACTTCTTAATCTGTTCTTAAACACAAAATTTAGCTCGATTCAACTTTCTGGTTCTCTTTTCTCCTCAAAATTTACATTTTGTAATTCACCCTGCTCAGCTTGCTCCTTTTCATTGTAACTCTTTTTTTTTTTTTGGTTTTTCGAGACAGGGTTTCTCTGTGTAGCTTTGCGCCTTTTTTGGAACTCGCTTGGTAGCCCAGGCTGGCCTCGAACTCATAGAGATCCGGCTGGCTCTGCCTCCTGAGTGCTGGGATTAAATGCGTGCGCCACCACCACCCGGCTTCATTATAACTCTTAATTAAAGTTACCACTAATATCCACACAGCAGAGTCTACACTGAGCTTTTTTGAGATTTACTCTACCAGGGGAATTAATCCAAACTGTTCCATGTTAGCCTCAGGCAGACTTTTTGGTCATGGACAAAAAGCAGCCACATTCTTCACCAAAATATTACAAAACCAGTCTCTAGCCCATATACTAACATTTTTCTCTGAACCTCTTGATTCACACAGTACATCAAATTACTATCAGCACCACTGTCTTCCATGTTCCTACTAGTATGGCCCATTAAGCAGCACTTAAAACATTCTACTTCTTTCCTAACCCAGACTCCCAAAGTTCATATTGCTCCAAACAAAAACATGGTCAGGCCTGTCACAACAATAACCCAGGCCCTGCTACCAACTTGTATTTTAGTTAGGGTTGTTTCTATTTCTGTGAAGAGATACCATGACCACAGCAACTCTAATAAGGAAAACATTTAATTGAGGGGTGCCTGGGACCAGCCTTGGCAGTATCAGGGGTCTGAAGGATGGGATACCTGGAAGGTGCAGTAATGACTCAGAGTTAATGGTCGTGCAAGCTGACAGGTCACTTCAGCCTTCTGCAGTGGCTAAGTAGCTTCTCTGCTACAATTTCTTCAGCTTCCCTAGCTTCTCTTAGCTTCTCTAATTTCTCTTAGCTTCTTTTACTTCTCTTTTTGTCCTGGTAACCTCAGTCTTTTATTATCATAAGCAAGGGGGAACAGAAAGATGATTCCATGATTCCAAAGGTTATTCTTAGAAAATCACCAATATATTCTTCAACATCTTTTACTAAACACAGAAACTATCCCAAACTTAACACCAAAGCAAGCATAATCTATTTTTATTATTAATGATTATACAGTCTTCTGAGCACTTGACCCAGAGGCTAGCATCATGCAATTTCATAAAAAAAGATAAAAATAAGAACAGTGGTCAATATTCCAGACAGTCATTTCCTTCTCACACAGCCTGCTCTGACATCAAGACCCCTGTAGCCACCTAACTTCCTTCTCAGCCCTCTGCAAACACCAAGCCCCATGACTGGTGGGCCATAATGACCTCAGACAAGAAAACTGTCCCTGCAAGTCAGCAACTTCTGTCCTTCTATATCCAACAATTCCAAGGAAGACCTAATCTAATTTATAAAGCTTCCATGAAAGGAAGTTCACCTTTCTTGGCAGCTCTTTTAAATCTAGGAACCCAATGAAGCTTGTAGCAATCATTTCATCAATTGTCACATTATCTCCACACTCCTTCAAGAGGAATAAAAAATATCTGAATTAAAGTTGACATCTCCCTTTCTTGGTGGAGGCCACTATTTTCCTCCTATTCTAGGTTCCAACACTTCCAGTTTGTCATCCCATCTATATGTTACTCCATCCACAGTCTTCAGCCAATACCCTTAGGGTCTCAAGTTTTACACAATGTCCTTGGAATATACTCAGAAACTGATTTATTCATCATGGCCAATTTAAGTCCAGTGTGTTAATACACATACCATGTGCTATAATTGACCACACATTCGGTACAGTTTATCCAAGCCTAAAAAGCTTCCCCAGGCTGCAGGTTCTTTTCCATGAACTACATAACTGCCTTAAGCCCAGCCTGGGTGATCATCTCTGTATAATTTCCTGTGAAATTTACTTCATTCCTTTCCTGTATCACAGAAATCACCATTGATCTAGCAACACAGAACATGAAGATCACATAGAAGAAAAAGACCAGTATTACAGAAGTATTTATATGGAGGAGGACATGACATGTGCATGACATAAAGCATGACCTTGGGACACATAGGCATTTCTGCCTTGGCCCTCTAAAGGCATGCTAACCAGAAGATCCGGAAGGGAACACACAGAGGGTTGATGGTCCCAATCTCGGGTCCCTGGGTCCCCTTTTCTACAATCTCTGCTGACAGCACGTCAGCTGTTTTATATACCCTCCCTGGCAGAGAGGGTTCACTTACAGTTTCAGAGGCTCAGTCCATTATTAGGGTGGGAAGCATGGTAGGAGACACGCAGACATGGTACTGGAAAATTGCCTGAGAGTCCTACATCTTGCATGCAACAGGATATCAAGTGAAATGCTGGGCAGCATCCTAAGATTAGGAAATCTCAACACCCACCCCCATGGTTCCACACTTCCTCCAACAAGGCCATATCTACTCCAACAAAGCCACTCCTGCTTAAAGTGCAGCTCCCTATAAGATTATGGGGGCCTATTATATTCAAACTACCACAGAGAAGGAAAATCAAGGATAGGAGAGGGTTGATGGTTAATATTGATTGCCATCTAGACAAGATCTGGGATCACCCAGGAGACAAGGCACTGGATAAGGGATTTATTCATGGCTAGCCTCTGCATATACCTGTGAGGGATTTCTTGATTAGATAACTGGAAAAGGATAGAAAACCCCAAAACTGGCCATCACCTTCCAGAAGTCACAGCCTAATATGAGGATGTATGAGAAAAAGCTTGTAATTTTTACTAGCTAATATTTGTGTCTTTCACCTGTGGTGATGAGTCTTACAGCTATGCCTATGTCTATAGCTCCTAATACTGTTGCTATCATCCTTTGCTAAAATCAAAACTCACCTCTTTGGTGAACTGAAGACCAATGGATATCCAGAAACCATCCAATATTTCAGAGACCACTGAGGCACTTTGCCATGTGGTGTGAGCAGTTACCCATCTAGTCTTCTTTGGCATGAAGGAAGCCATTGTTGCACTTTGCATATTTTACCATGAAGGCTATTCTAATAAATACTTTTATTTCATATTAATTCTTTTGTATTTTCTTGCTTAAGAGAACCTAAACTAGTATGGTGGTAGATAGTGAAATCAAGAAGAAGTTCAAAGTACTGGAGGGAGGAGAAGGAAGGAAAAGAAAGGACTCTGGAGGAGAGAAGGACATTTCAGAAGAGCTAAGATTTGGAAAGGAGCAACAGATTTAGTACAGACTGACTATAGGGTTGGCAGATTTTTAGATTCATGAAAGAATATACAAGGAGAGATTCAAAGAGGACTCAACTACTTAAGGTTTTTGTCAACAGAAGGATGACACCATCATTATAAATTCATCAACATCTACTAGGGAAAGATGGGAAGTTAAAGGTAATATATTATTATAGTATATCTTGAGATTGAAGCATCACTACAAAACCTTTGAAAATATAAAAACACACTTTAAAAGTCAGTATGAACCTGTGAATATTTATTTGGTGAGACAGAATCTTTGAGGTACAAGTATGAACCCTCAGCACCAGTGTAATTGTTTGCATGGTTTAAAATATCCTTATTCCCAAGATTGGAGTCTAAGAGTAGAATATTTTGGAGCAACCTGCCCCATAGGATGAATCAAAATGAAACCTTGAAGTTCACTGAAAGACTCTTAGGTGAATAGACTGAAGAATAATAAAAAGAGATTAATGACTTCATCTATGGCCTCTACATGCAAAAAATTGGCATATATACTCACAGATAGTCTTACACATAAATAAACCCTTACCACACTCACACCTAAAAGAGACAAGCAGGATAAGGTTACTTTAAAAAAATGGTCATTTTAGGTATGTCACAGAAAACATTTGGTATTAACTTATCAGGGACTGTGAAAAAAACAGATGTCAGGCTTGACATTTGACATGTACAGGTCAGTGACCATTGGCTATATCCTCAGGCTTTCAGACCTTGATCTTGACAAACGAGAAGGTACCAATAAGGAACTTAATGGAAAATGATGAATTTGGGGAAACTAACAAATTATTCAAACAATGACAAAGGGTTAGAAAAGAAATAATATTGAGAACTTTTATTACTTGAGACCTATATTTGAAAGTAAATAAGGAGGGAACTTTGCAAGAATTAAAGAGATCCATTGGGTCTGGCTAAGTTTTTGAAACAGGCCAGAAGTGTGACTAGATACTGGATGCCATAGATCTGATCAAAATACAGTTGAATAAGTTAGAAAACATAAGCATCCTCAGGAGTTCAGAAATAATTGTTCCAAATGCTAAACTGTATTAATTTACTGCATGCTCTTAAGAGAAAAAAGAAAAAAACTACAGTATATTTCATTCTCAGTTTTTAAAATGTTTAAATTTAAGTTTATATTCTATATTGAGATATAAGCACAAGATTCCTCCCTTCCCTTTCCTCCTTCCAAGTGCTTTCATTTATCCCTCCTTTATCTTTTTCAAATTCATGGCCTCTTTTTGTCACTGATCTTTTTTACATACCTATATGTATATAACTCCTGAACTTTCCACCAACCAAGACCCTGAAAACCACCTCTATGTTGATCTTACCCACACTTGAAAGTCACCCCTGAAAGTAACTTATCTATCAATATGAACTAGAAAATGTAAATTACATTCCCAAGGAAGATTATCATGTTTAAACAAGTAACTGCAAACAATACCATTATCCAAATCCATGGTTACATGGAATATCAGTGTATGTAGTTATCATAATTGTATTATTATCACTGTAGTGTTATCTGCACTATTTGTCCAAGTGATACTGTTATAAACTCATGTTCTGTTCCCACTTTCAGTGTAAACATGTTAATATTCTATCATTAAAGTCTACACTTTCCAATGTCAAAATATCCTGAGTTTCCCAAAAGTACTTTGTGTAATACAGGAGAACAAACGGAGATGTAGATCACCTATGTGCCATTATGTGCACATTTCTTCCTAACTTTTTCTTCTTTCTTCCCTCCCTTCCTTCCTTCCTTCCTTCTTTCTGTCCTTCATACATTCCTTCCTCCTTTCTTGCTCCTTTCTTTTTTCTCTATCTACTCTAAAATTCCACTCTCTCCTTTTAGGATCTCTAGTAGAGCCAATTTGATTTTGACTTAAATAACTGTTCTCTGCCTAAACAATTATTTTTGACCTGTTCTTTTAGAAGGAAACATCTACTTTTTTTAATATGTGAATTTAGAATATTATTTAAGCAAGGTTTTTATTAAAACTTTCTGGCACAATTTAAATAATTTTATTAGAACGCTAATACTAATAAAATAACCAAATGTAATTATCTCCATAAAGATATGAAAGATATTTTCATGTTTTCTCATTTCTTTTCACTTTCAATTCCTGATAATATGAGGAGCTGGAAACCCCACAGGTAAAACCTTTAAAGAATGAATTATCTTTCCCTTTGTGAGACAATTTTGTAAAGAAATTCTTGATGTCTTTGACATGTAGAATGAAGCAAACAGTACAGAATTGGGCTTTGGCTGTAGCTCAGTGTCTAAGGTCTTCACACAAGCCTGAATACCTGAGTTGGTATTATGGAACCAGATTGTGGAAAGAGAGAATTGATACCTATGGACTCTCCCTTAATGTCCACACATTTATTGTGGAATATTTGTTATCACAGATATACAAACACACACAGAGACACACACACTCACATAAACACTAAATAAATATAATATGACATTGAAAATTTTCTTATATTACTCCTTGAAAGCAGCATCTTTTGAGAAATTATAGCAAATATGAATTACAAATATTCTATAGCCCATATTTTCTGCATTTCACTACAAAGAGGATATTTTCCTTTACTCTAAATCTCTATAGTGATTTAATGTGGTAAATAAGATAGACTTAAGATTTCATAAAATATGAAACAGTTCATTCAATCTAAGAATTTATGCTAAATCCATATAAGAAACTAATGTTTTTCCTTTTATTGAAAATAGATTATTTTCTCACTAAATATATCCTGATTTGGTTCCCCTCACTCTAGTTAGTTCCAGTTCCTCTCTCTCATCCCAACTTGCTTCCTTTCTGTCTGTCATTAGGAAGGAACACGTTTCTAAGAGATAGTATTGAAATATAAAAAAATAAAATACATCAGCCAATCAAAATAATTTCTTTTTCCTAATCACATCTTGAATGGAAATTCACAGTATGAATGGTAAATACTGCTCATGAAGTCATACATTTTTAAAGCAAAATCCAAGAGTCTGGTGTGACAGGAATGCTTATATAAAGTCCTGGCCACAGACCTCCAAAACAGTACGCGGTAATAGCCATGCTCAAGATTTGCCATCAGAAGCAAATATAAATAGAGATTGGCAATATTCCTTCTGTTTCTATTGTGTGGAACAATTTGAATAGTATTGGCATTATTGGTAAAATTCTGTACTAAAAACATCTAGTCCTTGGCTCTATTTAGGTGGAAGACTTTTAATGACTGCTTCTATTTCCTTGGAAGTGATAGGTCTATTTAAATTGTTTATCTGCTCTTGCTTTAATTTTGGGTATGTGTTACCTATCTGGAAAATTGCCCATTTTTTTCCAAATTTTGTAGAGTACAGGTTTGTCTAGTATGACCTGATGAGTCTCTGGATGTCCTTTTTGTCTGTTGTTATGTCTCCCTTTCCATTTCTGATTTTGTTAATTTGCATGTTCTCTCATTTATTTTTCACATTTATTGTGTTAAAAACACAGATAAATGATTTAATGATATAACTCAAGAATTTGGAAAAATAAGAATAAAAAAAACCCAAAACCAGAAGATGGAAAAACTAATAAAAATCATAGCAGAAATTAACAGAATAAAAAGTAAAAAACAATAAAAAGTATTAATGTAAATTCTTGGTTCTTTGAGAAGGTAAATGAATCAACAGCCCCTTGTCCCAACTAATCCAAAGGAAAAATGATGTGGCCCCAATTAACAGAATAGAAAATGATCAGGTAAACATTACAATGGACACCAAATAAAGTTAGAATTATTAGGGATTACTTTGAAAACTAATGTTCTATCAAGTTAGAAAATCTAAGGCCGGGCCGTGGTGGCGCACGCCTTTAATCCCAGCACTTGGGAGGCAGAGCCAGGCGGATCTCTGTGAGTTCGAGGCCAGCCTGGGCTACCAAGTGAGTTCCAGCAAAGCTACACAGAGAAACCCTGTCTCAAAAAAAAAAAAAAACACATATTCTTTTTCCTTTTCTACTCTATTCCATAAAAATGAAACTCCTTGTAGCAGGAATCTTAAAAGTTCTTATTAATAAAATCAAACCCAAGCCAGGTATTGGGGTGAACTGGAAGATCAGAGAACCAGAACAAGCCACAGCTACCTCACCTCGCCGGATCCTCAGATGGTCTTGTTTCCTCAGACTGCAGGCTTCTGAGTCCTCATCCAGAATGGGTCTCAGCTGAACTGCTGCTCAAAAGCCTGAATGCTTAACCAGGCCAAATGCTTAATCAGCCCAAATGCTTCTAGTTCCTGGTCCTCTCGCCTTATATATCTTTCTTCCTTCTACCATCACTCCTGGGATTAAAGGCTCGCTTTCTGGGATTAAAGGCGTGAGTCACCATGCTTGGCTGTATCCTTGAACACATGGATTTCTGCCTAGCTCTGCCTCCCAAGTGCTGGGATTAAAGGCGTGTATCACCACTGCCTATCCTCTATGTTTAATATTGTGGCTGTTCTGTCTCTGACCCCAGATAAGTTTACTAGGGTGCACAATATTTGGGGGAACACAATACTACCACAACTCCTAAATGAACAAATGTATGTAGATTGTACTACATATGCATCTTAGGTTAATTAAATAAATACACAAATTTTTTAAAAGCCTCATACTAAAAGAAATAGTACCTATGTAGGCCTAGTTGGGTATACAGCAGAATTCTACCAGACTTCCATAGAGGAGCTACAAATGATACCTCTTAAGTTTTTCAAAAACAAAACAAAACAAACTAACAAAAACAAATAGAACCAAAAGGATTTCTCCCACATTCAGTCTACAAAATCATTGTTATTCTGTTATCCAAATCAGGTAAAGAACCAGCAGAAAACAGAACAAAATAACCAACAAAAATACCCCTACAAACCTATATCCTGGGTGAACATTGATGGAAAAAATTCTCAATAAAACACTAGTAAAAAGAATACAAGCACATAAAAAGAATTTTCATAAGGTTGGCTTTCTCCTAGAAATGAACTGTTGGTTCAATATACATAAATCAGTAATTATAATAAATCATATAAATGGACTTAAAGAACAAAAGCACAAATTATCTCAAAAGATGCCAAAAAATCCTTTGACAAAGTCCAAGATACTGTCATGATGCAATTCCTAGAAAGGAAAAAGACTAGAGGAAACTTACCTTAACATGCTAAAGGGTACATATGAGAGATCCATAGCCAAGTTATCCTAGAGGGAGAAAAACTTGAAGCAATGTAGACAAATTGCTAAAGGTCTTATTAAATAAAAACCTAGAGCCAGATATAGGGGTGAAAACCTGAGAGGTCTGAGGAGTAGGAAAATCCACAAGCTAACCTATTCTTACAGACATCTCAGTCCCCAAAGAGATCTTCTTTCCTAATACCCACTCCTACATGCCTTTCTGTTCTGTTCTCTCATTTGCTCTCTGTCCAGCTACATAACTTCCTCTTCCTGTCTAGTTCTGTCACTCCTGTCTGTCTGTAGAACCTCCAGACTTCTATGGTTAGGGCTGATATTAAAGGCATGTGTCACCATGCTTGGCTCTTTTCCTGGTATGGCTTTGAACTCACAGAGATCCAGAGAGATCCCTGCCTCCTAATTGAGAGGATTAAAGGCATGTGCTCCACTTGCCTGACTTTTATGTTTACTATAATGGCTGGCTTTTTCCTCTGGTCCTCATACAAATTTTACTGGGGGACACAGTATATTGGGGGACACAATACATCACCACAAAGCAAGCCCAATAAAATTGGGAATGAGACAAGGCAGCCTATTATCCCCACTCCTTTTCAATATAGTACTGGAAGCAGTAGCTGGAGAAAAGAGGCAAGAGACAGAAATTAAAGGAATATAAACAGGAAATAAGTCAAATCACTCATGCAGGTGATATACACAAGAGATCTCAAATTTTCTGCTAAAAAGCTTCTAGAAATGATCTACAATTTTATGAATGTAGTAGGAAACAAAACCAACATACAAAAATGTGTAACTTTTCTATAAACCAATTACAAACACATGGAAAAAAAGCAATTATGGCACATGATCCCTTACAATAACCTCAAAGACAAAGGTAAAATATCTTGAAATAATTCAATAAACTTAACCAAGGAGGTAAATTTTATACAAATGAAAACTTCAAATCTCTGAAGAAAAATTTGAGAAAGAAACATGATAATGGAAAAACATACCAGGTTCAGGGATTGGTAGAATTAATGTTGTGAAAATTACCATTGTACCAAAACTTGCATAGCCACTATAGAAATCAGTGTGGCAGTTCCTTGAGAACATGGAAATTGATTTGCCTCAAGAGCCAGCTACATCACTCTTGGGCATATACCCAAAGGACACCTCATCCTACCAAAGCAATACTTGATTAACCATGTTCATTTCCACTCTATACATAACAGCCACAAACTGCAAATAGTCTAGACGTACCCCCAAAAGAAGAGTGGAAGAGAAAATGTGGTACATTTACGCAAAGGAGTATTACTAAGCTGTTTAAAAAAATAAGAAAGAAATCATGAAATTCTCAGGTAAGTGGATGGAAATAGAAAAAAGAAACTATCCTGAATGAGACATCCCAGACCCAGAAAGGCAAATATAGTGTATATTTACTTACATGTGGACATTAGCTTTTAAGTCAATGGTAACCAAGCTACAATTCCTGTAAACACAGAGGTTAGATATAGATTAAGAAACTGAGGGGGACAGGTAGATCTCATTGTAAAAGGTTAGTAGGATAGTTAGTTAAGGTGATTTGCTGCACGGAAAAGGACAATAAAGTATGAGGGGTTTGAGGGAGTGAACATGGGGAGAGACAGCTAAAATAAAGGAGTGTATCAGGGGACCTATGGAAACCTAATATAGTAAAAGTTTCCTAAAATATATACATATATGAAAGCAATATAAATTAAGTTGACAAACAATAGAAGACAGAGCCATAACATGAAACCTTTTGTCACCAAATGAAGCTTCCAGTGTTGGAATTGAGATACAACTAACTGAGTTGTTGGCCAAACAGATCTCATGGGAATCCCCAAACTAACCAGGGTATTGGCAAGATGATAGGATGTTCTCTACAAACTGACTGCTCAGCTTCATTGTTGAAGAAAACAACCACACATGTCATTGAACATAGAGAAGTAGAGCTAGTGACTACATAAAGCCTTGCCTCCTAGCCACTAGCATCTTTGTTACAGGAAGCTATTCTGTACACCAAAGTAGAAATATAAACCCCAACTTAGCCACAAACCCTTTGATCAACAATGCTATCCTATCTACAATACATGCTCAGGCAATGTAGCACAAGCTAGTGAAAGTAACAAACCAATACCTGATTTAACCTAAGGTGTACTCCACAAGATGAACCCATACCCAATACTGCTTAGGTGACTAATAATCTGAAACAAAATAGCCCAGGGACCTATGAGACTAGATAGTCTGGGAACCTAGGGTAAAATCCAAATACTACTGTTAAGAAGAAAAGAAAG
Organism: Peromyscus eremicus; assembly: GCF_949786415.1. Lineage (NCBI taxonomy): Eukaryota > Metazoa > Chordata > Mammalia > Rodentia > Cricetidae > Peromyscus > Peromyscus eremicus. The sequence goes on from NC_081421.1 coordinate 85,656,297, forward strand.
AAAAAAAATAGCTAAAAATGATTCCTAGTGACATTCTGTTATAAGCCTAGATCAGTTCCTTGCTCAGCTATTATCAGAGAAGTTTCCTCTTGCAATAGATGGGAACAAATGCAAAAATCTACAGTCTGACATTATACAGAGAGTGAGATACTTTGTAACAATCTTGCTCAAAGGGATTTCTCCATCAAATCACTTCCCTCAAGGCCCAGGGAATCCAGAAGAAGAGGAAGCAGAAAGAGTGTAAGAGTCAGAAAATGAAAGACACCAAGTATACAAGATCCTCTAAATCAGGGTTTCTCAACCTGTGGGATGTGACCCCTTTGGGGGTTAAATGATTATTTCACAGTGGTGATATATCAGTAATCCTGCATATCAGATATTTAAAATACAATTTATAAAAGTAGCAAAATTACAGTTATGAAGTAGCAACAAGAAAAACTGTTAAGGTTGGAGTCAACACAACATGAGGAACTGCATTAAAGGGTCTCAATATGAAGAAGGTTGAGAACCATGGCTGTAAATCAACTTGATCAAAACTCATAGGAACTCAGAGAGATTGAAGCAAGCATGTGCCAGGCCTACATGAGTCTGTACCAGGTCCTCTGCATAGGAATTATGTCTTCCAATTCAGTATTTTATAGGATTCCTGAGTGTGTAAACAAGGGGATCCCTGATCTTCTGCCTTCTCTTGGGCTCTTTTCCTTTCCCCTCTGTTTGTTTGTCTTGTAGAGTATTGATGTAATATTTTTGATTTACCTTATTCTAGTTATTTTATAATTATCCCGAGAATACTGTTTTCTAATGAATGACAGAAAGGGAGTGGATTCAGAAGGAAGGGAAGGTGGAAAGGAACTGGGAAAATAAAGAGTGAGAAGCTATAATCAGAATAGGTTATGTGAGGAAAAAAATCTATTTTCAATAAAAGAGAAAAACGTGGGCTAGTGAAACTAGGACTTTTTGACTGAAGGAACAACAATGGCTAAGAAATAGCTCACAGAGTTTCTCATCCTACATTACTAGGAAAACACAATTTAGAAATGTTTATGTTTTATTCCACTGACTCCAGTGAGTCACCAGGCAACACTCTATGTGAGCAGTGCAGGCTACTGGCTTCATGTGAAGGTGATGCTGTCGCTGATATGGCAGTCCTTTTGTCAGGATTCAAAAACATATTCATCTCAGGGTCTGTGATGTCACCATCAGAAGTCAAGGGGTTGTTGTTGTCACTACTGTCTCTAAGATGTGGGTGATTATCCTCCCTGAGCAATATGACCATAGGCCCACCAACATGTAGAAATAGGCTCCAGTCTAGGTAATCCAACAATGGCTGGTTGTGACTGAAAAATCCAAGAATCCAATAGTTACTCAGTCTAGGAGCCTATATGTCTCAGCTTGACTTCAGTATAAGCTGGAACCTTGGAGAAGTAGGCCCTAATACCAGTGAAGGAATGGACTTGTGAGCAAGGCTAAGGCAAGCAGGCAAAAAGCAAGCTTACTCCTTCCACCTCCTTACATGGTTTCCAGAAGAGGCTGTGACCCACATTAAAGGTATGCCTTCATCCTAAATAACTGAATTAAAGGCAAGTGTCTTCCTGTCTCATAAATCTTGATCAGAAGTGGCTCTATCTACTTCAAATTAAGCTAAATGCTCTAGTGGCTGTTCCCTCCACTTTTAGATTTTAGTTAATTCCAGATGTAGTCAAGTGGACAAAGAAGAATAACCATCACAAGTCTACACCTTGTCAACTTGAAGCAAATTTTATCTCATTATTCTGTGATTAATTTCTAAATGAAGACAATAACCAGGTCTTAATAATGTCTAAACATAATAAAACTATCCTACATAAAACTACAAACACTTGATTTAAAATAGGTTGCACTGTCACTTGAGGAATATTTTTTAGGATCTCAAACTTAAATATAATAACCATTGATAGATATTCTCTTAATTGATATAACGTCCCCACATTAAAGAAATAGGAAGAAAACACAAATATCTGTTCAACCACATTATTAAAATAAAACAGAAACAATCATATCAACAATAAAAAATTTAGATTTTATCTTATTTTAGTCATATCCTAGTCATTGGAAAAGATTAACAAAACAATAAAGAACAAATGCTCCTGAGTTTGTAGGGAAATGAAATGCCTCAGTCACTGTTGGTGGGAATACAAATTAATATTGTCATGCTGGAAATCAATATGAAGATTTCTCAAAGAAGTAAAATAAATCTACCATAAAATTCAGCTGTACTTTTCTTTGACATATGACCAAAGGTCATGACAAACATCTTGCTCATTGATGTTCATTGTCACCCAATTTACAATAGTCAGGTACCACACATGCTGGATAAGCAAATTTCATATATATATACATATATATATATATATATATATATATATATATATATATATATATATATATATATATATGTTCATCTGCAAAGAAAAATGAAACCATACATTTTAAAGGTAAATGGATGAACCTAGAAAATATTATATTGCATTGAGTCAGTTAATAAAACACAGAAAGCCAAATGCCACATGTTATCACACATCTACAGTTTGTAACCCAAAATTTCACATATAATGTACAACATAGGAGTAACCACGAAAACTAAAAAAGTATTAGTGCACCATATTTGATGGGATGGTAATGTAAGAAGTTGGAAATAGAGTAATGGAGATGGAGCTCAAACTGTAGAGGAAGGAAGGAAGTCAATATGAAGGAAAAGAAAGAAAAATAATACCAAGGTTGTTTGATAATACACAAGAAAGCATATTATTTTGTATTTATTTAAAATTATGCACAATACATGTATCAAAAAGGAACTTAAATCTCTTATCTCACAATGCTCTCTCCAAGAACCATAAACTAACAAAAGCCCCAGAATGAGACAACAGAAAATGTTAAGTGATTGCTCATGGTAATCCTAGTGAGTTTCAAAACCTTATAAATTACGAATATGACCCTTGTGCTGTGGGATGTATGGCAAATGTGTTGCTGATTAATCAATAAAATACTGATTGGCCGTTGGCTAGGCAGGAAGTATAGGAGGGGCAAGGAGGAGAATAAAGCTGGGAAGTGGATGGCTGAGTCAGAGAGACACTGCCAGCCGCCATGATGAGAAACAGCTTGTGAAGATGCTGGTAAGCCACGAGCCATGTGGCAAGGTATAGATTAAAGGAAATGGATTAATTTAAGCTATAAGAACAGTTAGCAAGAAGCCTGCCACGGCCATACAGTTTGAAAGCAACATAAGTCTCTGTGTTTACTTGGTCGGGTCTGAGAGGCTGTGGGACTGGCAGGTGAAAGAGATTTGCCCTGACTGTGGGCCAGTCAGGAAAACTCCAGCTACAAATGGCGTCCTTGAGTGGGCGGAGCCAGCAGCCACAGCTGCTGCAGTTTAAAGCAATAGATTCACAATAAGGCAGATTCAGATGTAATAGTTTACAATGTGTGTAAAAGATACGTAGGCTTGAAAGAGACAAAAAAGGTGATATATAGAGTTATAGAAACAAATACATAGTTTTAAAAAATAAAGTCTTTAAAGAGACAGTAAAGGTAGTATTAAAAATAAGCCACGTAAAAATGGATATTACACAGAGAATCTGGATTGTGTTGTCTTTGGGATTTTTAACTGCAGAAAAACATTTGATTGTAAAAGCTGTTGAGTTAAATCAAAATGTATATTTTAAAGATACCTTGACTTCAAAATTTGGATATAAGGATATGTTGCTTTGGAAAAGAGTCTCTTTTGTTCCCACAGAAAGCCAAAGGCTATGGATTTGTTCAAGATTAAGATACATCAGGTTTGACCAGCCAAGACCCCCTGAAAGGTCTCTGATGACACCATGGCCCAGATGATCCAACATCCAGAATGATTTGAAGGCATCTGGCTCAGACAATACAGCCTCATGGACTATTCCATAATTCTAAAATTTTCTTTGTTTCCCCATAAGATACAGCGCCCCCTTCCAGCAGGAAGTAGTAAGAGAAGCTACGCCCAAATTCCCAAATTATATGTAATTTTACTTTGTTAAGGTTAAAACCTTCCTTTTTGAAAAAAAAAAGGGAAGTGCTGTGGGATGTATGGCAAATGTGTTGCTGATTAATCAATAAAACACTAATTGGCCATTGGCTAGGCAGGAAGTATAGGCGGGGCAAGGAGGAGAATAAAGCTGGGAAGTGGAAGTGGAAGTGGATTAATTTAAGCTATAAGAACAGTTAGCAAGAAGCCTGCCACGGCCATACAGTTTGAAAGCAACATAAGTATCTGTGTTTACTTGGTCGGGTCTGAGAGGCTGTGGGACTAGCAGGTGAAAGAGATTTGCCCTGACTGTGGGCCAGTCAGGAAAACTCTAGCAACACCCTTGGGTGGCATTCAGGTGTTGAGGGTGGATCACTATTGCTGGGACACCACACAAATAGGACCTAGGACTTGGATGATTAAAGCCAGGTCTGTCCTAAAAGTATCTTTCCTGCATTTTACATTCCACGACTCCAGAAAACAATAAGTAAGGTGCCAAGGGAGGGACGCAATCACACAGTCCTGCCCAGCTACAACATCTGTGTTTCAGTCCAAAGGAAAGAGCATTTCCCAAAATTCCAAAGGCCAGAAGGGACAAATGGCTACCTGTGGTGCCTATTAGAATTCCAAAGCACATGCTCTCCTCCAGGATGCCTTCATATCACAAGTACTTGTTGTACATTTCAAAGTCCATGCTAAAGTCCTAGCTAATCTCACATAAAAAGCCCACAGCTCACAGGCTTCCCTCACTTCTGCTACTCATTCTCTTTAGAACCCTGCTATTTTCAATACCCTCTCTCTTGCTTGCTCTCTCTTTTTCTCCCCTTTGCTCTCTCTCTCTCTCTCTCTCTCTCTCTCTCTCTCTCTCTCTCTCTCTCTCTCTCTGTCTCTCTTCTCTGCTCCTCTGTCTCCCCTGAACAGGTCCAGTCTGCTGGCCTTATTCAATCTACTTTCTCTCTCTGCTCTGGAATCTTCCAGATTCCTCTGTGTGTTTACCTCTCCTATCTACAATGAACACCTTCCCATTAAGGGTCATGTCGTCAATATATATACTATGAAGCTTTCCAACTATCAACATGGATGATATGCATGAAGAATAAATATGTGTCACTAACATGTCAGTGGAAACCAATAGTTGTGTAATTGAACTCCAGGTGATATCAATAGTACCATGCCTGGTTTTGGAAAGATTTCAAGAGCTAGTGAGATCATAGACATAAGAACCTAGTCTACTGCAAAAACTGCTAGTCTAGCATACTTCCTTATTACATTCTAAATCTTATCCTATTACAGAATATAGTTACCAGTCCAGCATACTGCCTTGCTACACTCTAAATATTACCTTATCACAGAATGTAGTTACCACACCTCATCGTAAAGAGTGATCTTCATAGCAAATAGAAACCATCACAGAAAACAAAACACAATGCAAAGATTAACTGATTGTGGGTAATCCTGACCCAATGTGTAAACTACATGTCAGCTCCTTCTTCTGTGGATCCAGCCACACTGCAGAAGAAGTGAAAGGAAGATTTTTAAGAACCTGAGTGTCAGGGTTTTGCATAGAAACAGTCACTTCTTAAATAGCTTCATAAAAAGAACAGAATAATGACAATACCAATGACATGCTAACATGTAAGGGGGAAATTTTTGCAAAGTACTAACCCTAGACAAAGACCTATAGGCAATGAATGACTTATGGAAGAAGATGTATTAGCCTCTCCTAGGGATATGCCTCCATCTATTGATGGTTCAATATAGAGTGGTCTGTCTTGAAACCATATACACATAAACCAACTAACACAGACTCATAAACTTTTTATCAAGTGTAAAGCTACATTGAAAAGTAACCTGGGATTCAATTAATCCTCCCCTTGGTGCTTACATCTCTCTGCGTAAAGTGCAGTACAACGTGGTAGCCAAAAAAGAAAATGAATTCAGGTGCACTCTTGAGACAACTATGTCATAGGGTAGCTGTGAGCCTTTTTGACATCTAAAATTCAAGATAAGGCCTGACACTCCCAGTAATCCTGCCCTTTAAATACACCATGCTGTAAGATGAAGCTGTTCTCTTTTCTCCCTAAAAGAAACTCACAGAGTTGTTGTGAATTACTGCACCTGGAGACATTGCCCTTCACTTCCAGAAACTCCAAGTATTAGCTTTTGCTGTACTGGACAGGAAACATATATATGTATGTAATAATAATGGTTAAAGGAAAGAAAGCTGTCAAACTGAGAGTGGAGAAAATATGAGAGAAGTCCCAGAGGGTACTTGGGAAAGATATGAATGAGTAAAGGCAGTTGGGGAAGTGATTTAATTCAATCAATTAAAACTTATTTTTAGGAAGAACTATGATTATCCCATAAGTGTGAACAACAATTACAAGTTTAAGAAAATTTTTATGGAAAAGATAATTATTTTGATATGGTGGACACAGAGTGTATAATTATTCTCTTATTACACTGTATGCCATAAAATTGTTTAATAAAATAAAAATGTATAAAAAAGGCAAAATAAAAATGCCATCTAATGTTAAGAAGATAATTCAAATTGTATATGCAATTCTTAAACTATGTTTTTACACTCAATAATACATAACAAGATTCTGTTCATTATTTTATTTACATAATATTGCAGAGGAAGTATTCTAATGTATTTGAAGGATTGCTCTTAGCATGTCAAGTGCCAAAAATTCAGTCACCTAAGTTGAACTCTACTGAAGTCAGAACAAAGTCAAACATATAACTTGGCAAGGCTCCACTATTTTTTTATTATTATTTTTACTTATTCTTCTCTCATACAATATATCTGGAATGCAGATTCCCAACCCTGCATTGCTCCTAAACCCTCCCTCCTTCCCTGTAGCCCAAATGCACTCTTCTTCAGTTTCCCTTCAGGAAATATCAGACATTCCATGGATATCAACCAAACAAGACACAAGATACAATGAAACTAGGCATAAACCTTCATAACAAGGCTGGACAAGGCAACCTAGTAGGAGGAAAGGGTCCCAGGAGCAGGCAAAAGAGTCAAAGACCACCCTTCCATGCCCATCCTGCCCCACTACTAGCACTATTAGGAGTCCTAAAAGAGCACCAACCTAAACAACCATAACATAATGCAGAGGACCTAGTGCAGACCAAAGTAGGTATTATGATTAGCCTTTCAGTCTCTGTGGGCCCCTATGAAGCCTGCTTAGATATGTTTAAGAGTGTTCTTCTGATGGCCTGGACCCCTCTGGTTCCTACAATTATTTCTATCCTTCTCCTGCAGGGTTCTCCAAAAGCTACCTAATGTTTAACTAGAGTCTCTGCATCTTGCTCACATTAGTTGCTGGAAAAAGCCATGACTGTGCTAGGCATCAATTTATGAGCATAGCATGAGTTTAGCAGAACATCATTAGGAATCATTTCATTATTTTTTTGGTCAGTTGTTTTTGGTCCAATCCTAGGAATCTGGGTCATCCAGGCTCTGGTTTCTGTCCATCCAGGCAGGGTCAGGCATGGGTTCCCTCTCATGGTATGGGCATCTAGGTAGACCAGACATTGGTTAGCCATACCCACAACTTCTATGCCACCAATGGCCCTGGCACATTTTGTACACAGGGCAGATTATAGGTAGAAGGTTTTGTAGCTAGATTGGTTTACAGTCACACCACAGGAAGCACGAGGCTCTATTTAAATATTAAGTGCAATAACAGCCTCAAAAAAACATTAGTATCTCTACAGCTTCCTGTCTCCATATATAAATAACCATTATTTGTAAAATCCTAGTCAATGGATGTAATCTTACATGCAAAATATAATAAAGTCTTATGAAATACAAGTGAGTTAACCCTCATCAACAGGAGAAAAATTTTCTACTCTTACCCAATGCAGTTTCTAACCTCGAAGCCTCATAGTTAAGTATCATCAAAATAAAAAAACATAATAGCACTACCATTCATAATTTTAAATGAATAACTTATTTTTCAAATTTAGAACATTTTCATTTATATTTCTCCTTAAATTTTGAAGCCTTTTGTTTCTTCTGTTACTCTGCTTTCAACCTTCTAAAGCTATGGGATGAATATGATTTAGGAATTGTTCAAGTTAATGGGTGCTCTACTATAAATCACGTAGTCCCCCTGAGTCACATTACATGTTGTACAACTACCTCAAAAAAGCAATGTTCATCTACCCATGTAGCATGCAAAACAGAAGACATAAATTTAACTTTCACATAAATTGTGTGTTAAGGTAGGGAAAGAAGACAGATTTAATGAAGTTTGCCTACCAGAGCCTTGAAATTAAGGACACGTTTATAGTCAAACAGAGTTTCCAACACAAATAGTATGATCTGTGCTGCTTGCCAAGCAAACAAGAGCAGTCAACAAACCTATTATTGACTGTGAAACTGTGGAAAATACAACATCATATGACAGAAACCTCTTATTTCACTAAAGAGGTTATAGGCAATCTCTCTAATTTTTTTTTTAAAGATTGAATTCACTTATACGAAAGCAAACAAAAATTTTTGTAGGTAAGTAGCTTAGAATCAGGAGTTTTGTCACAAAAACAAGAAAATAAATTAGTAACTGAGGCTAGGAGATGGAAACAAGAGGAAAGGAAATGGAAGGAATGTATAGAAGAGAGGGATCTTAATAGTTAATATTGGCAACTTGACAAGATGTAGAATCTATCATTATTTAGAATAACTTGGCTTATGGTCCTGTAAGTCAGAATATTCTTGACTAGGTTACTTGAAATAAGAAGAAAAACCCCAAACATTGGCAGCAATTTTTAGTAAAATTGGGCTAAAAATAAAGAAATATGAGGAAAAATATTTATTTTTGGATATTCTCAGTTTAGTCTTGCTGGGGAGTTTATCTGCTCTGATACTCCCTCTGCCACTGTTGGTGTTGCTTTGGTTGACAATCTCTGCTCATATAAGAACACTAGTACTGCAGCCTTCCCAAAAGGACTGAAGACTAATTTCTCTCCAGAAATGTTCCGGGCCTCTGGAACAACATTGGGCTATTGAGACCTTGAGACACTTAACTGAACTGATACCCGGTTCTGAGCCTCTGGAGTGCAGATAGTTGTGGATACAATACTAGGCTGTAACAAATCTAATAAATACATTTCTATATGAATAAATTCAGTAGATTATGTTGAACCTGGATAAACAAGATCAGAGGAAATTGGATTAGAGTAGAAGAAACAGAACTTAGAAGAGAAGGGAGGAAAGGGGAGCCAATCAGGAGAGGAGATAAGGAAAAGGGAAAGAGAAAAATGAGAGACTGGAGGATCCTATGAGCTGGATGGTCTGACAGTGTAGTCTAATCAGAACAGAAAGCCTGGGGTTTTGTGAGAGTCCATGAGCAGCATTAACTGGAGAGGAGCAGTGATGGGCATTGAAATTAATTTACCTCTAGACATGCATATATACCAGCATGTACTAACAGACACATTAAACACAAATGACACTCAGTCACTCATACACACACACACACACACACACACACACACACACACACAGGAAAAATAGGTTGTATCCCCGAAATATCATATAGACATTTGCTATCTCTGATAATCACCCATCCTATAGTTAGTGATGGTCCATGAACTTTGGTTGTAGTAATTTTATTGAACAAACAATTATTAGGTTAGGTGCCCTACAATAACTTATCTGTACTTTACTCACTAGTGGATCTTTCTAGTGGCCTCTGTATGCTACATTAGATATTCCTTTAGTGAGGAATGTCAGCTTAGAGTTGTCTATGGGCACAAACACAAACAGAGGAAAAGATACTGATTTAAGAAAATGGCAAACATTTTTTTGTGTCTCAGGATTCCATAGTTGCCTCTATTTAAAATACCAAGCATTAATTCCCACCTATTGAAGAGGCCTTGAATCACTTTAACTGTTAGAACCTCCAAGGTATAAAAGCAACCATTGTCCCATCATGATATGTTGTCTGGCCCATCGTTGTCTTGGTTAATAGGCTGACGTCTATACCCAGGAAATGTAAACGATATGGATGTGAAAACAAGACCTGCATCATGACCCCACCAATTAACAAGACAACACAGACAGGGGAACATCAAAGGCATCAAGTGCTCAAAGAAGAGCTACAGGCAATCAATGGCTACTGAGATGACAATCATTATTTCTTCAGGTACAGGTTTCCCTATAGGTTCTCCTTCTAAGTGGCCAACTCTAGACACGTACATTAGACACAGGAACAATGCTATAGTACTTTTATGTAGCAGTTATAGTTAGAGAAGAGGTCATTAACAAAAGAGAGATGAAGGGAAACAGCATAGGATTTAACCAGGGAGAAGAATATGGAAATGATAGAAATGCAATAGTCATCTATGAAATTTTTATTAGAGCTTTTCAAATTAATTTTCTAAACTAGACATAAAGAAAGAAATAGAATATTCAGAGTTTTCAATGAAAATAGTAATTTTCAGATATGCAAAAACAAGCAAACAACAACAACCTTTCAGCTGTTGAATATCCAGAACCTCTGAAGAGAATGGAAGGCCTCCTTTGCTACTTACTGTGCTCAGGTCAATGAATACTGGCCATATTACCACACCACCAAACCTGGATCTGCATCTTGACAGATGATGAAGAAACAAAGTTGGGTGTAGAGACATGACCTGGGCAAAGCCTAATTATATATGTAACTGAAGATGAATGAATGGGAATGAGAGGAAAGGATTTGATTTCAATATAGAGAAATTCTTCCTTCAAAAGGCATCGTTTTCAAAGTAAAGTCGGCTGAAAAATTGCTTGTGGAACAGGATGAGGAAGAGCATTAAAACCAAGCTAGGAAAGAAATACAAAAGAGATGCTGTGTCAAATATGAAGTGTTGAGGACAAATGGAGAATGAAGGTATCATTTGAACCTCCCACGGCTGCTCCAAATGCTAAAATCTAAAACTTCAGAGCTAGGCTTTAAATGGAAGGCAAGCTGTACTTTGAAACTCAGAGCTTTTCCACAGACAGGACTATGGAAAGTTCCTCTCAGTCTAGCTTATGGCCTCAAGTAACCTCTGTGATTGTAAGCTATCTATTAATATGAACTAGAAAAGTAAATTGTACTTCCCAGGTCATTATCGTAATTAAACAAGTTACTGCAAATAATGCAGTTATCCTGGTGTGTTCGCTGAAATATCAATGTATTTATTTGATAAAACATTGTTGGCTGGGCAGTGGTGGTGCACACCCTTAATCCCAGCACTGGGGAGGCAGAGGCAGGCAGATCTCTGTGAGTTCAAGGCCAGCCTGGTCTACAGAGCTAGTTCCAGGATAGGTTCCAAAGCTACACAGAGAAACTCTGTCTCAAAAACACAACAAACAAAACAAAGAAAGAACATTATTATCATCCCTGTATTATTATCTTTGTTACTGTCTCTAGTGCTACTGACGTGAACTCTTGCTGTGTTCTCACCCACAGTGTAAATCTTTGGCATTTGTCCATCCCAGGTAGCAATGTGCAATGTCCAACTGTTCCCTTTTTCTCAGAAATGTTTTGTGTGCTCCAAGAAAACAAACAGTGATAAGAAATCATCGTTCTCACAGCTGTGCTGCACGTGTTCATACATTTTTCTTTCTTTCATTACTTCTTTTCTTCCCTGCATTGTCCCAATCTCTCACTTTAACTTTCCTCTTTTAAGATTTCTCTCAAAGACATACAGATTTTACACATGCATGTTTTAACTGCCTCAACAATTAACTTTGAGACTTCCTTTTAATAACAAATTTGTGTTTTTATCAATGACTGTGACATATTATTAAAAGAAATATATATCCAAGTATTGTCATTTATTTTCTCATTCAACCTTAGACTCTACTAAAGACAGGTAATCCAAATAGTTTCAATTTTTGTTTCTCCAAGAGACTTTGTGCTTACAAAAATTATCACAGTGAATTCTGTGTTTTTTAGTTATCCATAGAGGGTAGGCTTCTTTCTGCTTCTCTGTGCTCAGAATAAAGATGGACAATGGCTAAGGGTACTCCATCCTACCTAGGTAGATTTCTTGGTATTTGAGAAGCTAGATCATAAGAATTGTAGTCTTCATTTTTCTTAGATGTCTATATCTAAAGAATTAAGCTGGTTTATAAAATTACTTGTGTCTTTAAAAGCTATGTTCTCAATTTAAATATATGGATTTTTGTCTGCATCCAAGTCTAGGTACAATGAGTATGCCTGATAACTGAGGAGATTAGAAGAGGGTGTCAGATACTCTAGGACTGGAATTAAAGATGATTGTGAGCCACCATTTTGTTGCTGGGAATCAAATATTCAGCCTTTGGGAGAGATCAGTGCTATTAAGTACTAAGGCCTGTCTCCAGGCCTCCATTTCCCATTTTGCATAGTCCTGAGCATCCTACCCCTCCAGCTTTTAGGGGAGCTATCCTTATCAACTCAATGTCTTCCTTAAGCCTTGGAGGTTGTGATGCACATAAAGAAGCCAAAAGTCTTTTTTTTTATTTTAATTTTTATTTTGCAATGCAATTAAGTTCTACATACAGGCACAGATTCCCTTGTTCTCCCCACTCCCGCCCCCCTTACCTTCCCCCCAGCCCGCCCCCCATTCCAATCTCCTCCAGGGCAAAGCCTTCCTCACAGACTGAGATCAACCTGGTGGACTCAGTCCAGGTAGGTCCAGTCCCCTCCTCCCAGGCCGAGCCAAGGGACCCTGCATAGGCCCCAGGTTTCAAACAGCCTACTCATGCAATGAGCACAGGACCTGGTGCCACTGCCAGGATGCCTCCCAAACAGATCAGGCCAATCAACTGTCTCACCCACTCAGAGGGCCTGATCCAGTTGGTGACCTCTCAGCCATTGGTTCATATTTCATGTGTTTCCATTTGTTTGGCTATTTGTCTCTGTGCTTTATCCGACCTTGGTCTCAACAATTCTCTCTCATATAAACCCTCCTCATTCTCACTAATTGGACTCCCAGAGATCCACCTGGGGCCTAGTCATGGATCTCTGCATCCAGATCCCTCAGTAGTTGGATGAGGTTTCTAGCACGACAATTAGGGTGTTTGGCCATCCCATCACCAGAGTAGGTCAATTCGGACTGTCTCTCGACCATTGCCAGCAGTCTGTTGTGGGGGTATCTTTGTGGATTTCTGTGGGCCTCTCTAGCACTTTGTTTCTTCCTATTCTCATGTGGACTTCATTTACCATGGTCTCCTATTCCTTGTTCTCCCTCTCTGTTGTTGATCCAGCTGGGATCTCCCACTCACCCAAGCTCTCTTTCCCTCGACCCTTGCCCTTCACTACCCCCACTCATGTCCAGGCTGTTCATGTAGATCTCATTCCATTTCTCTGTCATTGGGCGATCCCTGTGTCTTTCTTGGGGTCCTGTTTTCCAGGTAGCCTGCCTGGTGATGTGAGTAGCAGTCCAGTCATCCTTGTTCCACATCTAGTATCCTGTTATGAGTGAGTACATACCATGTTTGTCTTTCTGAGTCTGGGATACCTCACTCAGGATGATTTTTTCTAGATCCATCCATTTGTCTGCAAACCTCATGATGTCATTGTTTTTCTCTGCTGAGTAGTATTCCATTGTGTATATGTACCACATTTTGTTTATCCATTCTTCAGTTGAAGGGCATCTAGGTTGTTTCCATGTTCTGGCTATTACAAACAATGCTGATATGAACATAGCTGAACAAGTGCTCTTGTGGTGTGGTTGAACATTCCTTGGGTATATGCCCAAGAGTGGTATAGCTGGATCTTTGGGAGATGGATTCCCAATTTTCTAAGAAATCGCCATATTGATTTCCAAAGTTATTGTACAAGCTTGCATTCCAACCAGCAGTGGAGGAGAGTTCCCCTAGCTCCACATCCTCTCCAGCATAAGGTGTCTTCAGTGTTTTTGATCTTAGCCATTCTGACAGGCGTAAGGTGGTATCTCAGAGTTGTTTTGATTTGCATTTCCCTGATGATTAGGGATGTTGAGCAATTCCTTAAATGTCTTTCAGCCATTTGAGTTTCCTCTGTTGAGAATTCTCTGTTTAGTTCTATAGCCCATTTCTTAATTGGACTGTTGGGCATTTTGATGTCTAATTTCTTGAGTTCCTTATATATTCTGGATATCAGTCCTCTGTCAGATGTGGGATTGGTGAATATCTTTTCCCATTCTGTAGGCTGTCGCTTTGCTTTGTTGACCGTATCCTTTGCCCTACAAAAGCTTCTCAGTTTCAAGAAGTCCCATTGATTGATTGTTTCTCTCAGTGTCTGTGCTACTGGTGTTCTATTTAGAAAGTGGTCTCCTATGCCAATGCGTTCAAGACTACTTCCTACTTTCTCTTCTAGCAGGTTCAGAGTAGCTGGATTTATGTTGAGGTCCTTGATCCACTTGGACTTAAGTTTTGTGCACGGTGATAGATATGGATCTATTTGCAGCCTTCTACATGTTAATATCCAGTTTTGCCAGCACCATTTGTTGAAGATGCTTTCTTTTTTCCATTGTTCACTTTTGGCTTCTTTGTCAAAAATTATTTGTTCATAGGTGTGCGGATTAATATCAGGGTCTTCAATTCGATTCCATTGGTCCACATGTCGGTTTTTATGCCAGTACCAAGCTGTTTTTATTACTGTAGCTCTATAGTACAGCTTGAAGTCAGGGATCGTGATGCCTCCAGAGGTTGTGTTATTGTACAGGATTCTTTTGGCTATCCTGGGTTTTTTGTTTTTCCATATGAAGTTGAGTATTATTCTTTCCAGGTCTGTGAAGAATTGTGTTGGTATTTTGATGGGGATTGCATTGAATCTGTAGATTGCTTTTGGTAAGATTGCCATTTTTACTATGTTAGTTCTGCCTATCCATGAGCATGGGAGATCTTTCCATTTTCTGACATCTTCTTCAATTTCTTTTTTCAGGGACTTAAATTTCTTGTCATATAGGTCCTTCACTTGCTTGGTTAGTGTTACCCCAAGGTATTTTATGTCATTTGTGGCTATAGTAAAGGGTGATGTATCTCTGATTTCCTTCTCCGCTTTTTTGTCCATAAGGCTATTTTCTTCTGCTTCTTCCAATTTCTGATGTTCAGGTCTAGGTGTTGGAGGAGGGCTAGGGCCTGGTGATGGTGTATTGCTATTGATTTTGTTGTATGTGTTTCTGCCTTGACGTCTGCCCATCTCCTTCTGGTTCGTTCTTGGCCTTATCCGCACACTTGGTTCAGACAGAGCTGACAGATTCAGGAAGTCTCTCTCTCTTGTCCAGATGGGAGCTCTCTTGTTCAAATTGGAAGTCCGGGGCAGGATGGGAGCTGGGGGCCGGCCTCTAAGTCTCAGGAAGAGGCTTGGGGCTCAGGCGGATGGGCGTGGGGGCAGGGCGTGGAGACTGCAGGGTCTGCCAGGGGTCTTGGAGAAGGGGATCCTTCCCAGTGGGGCTAGAAGGGAACTTGCCCAGTGACCAGAACCTGGGGCCAAGTTGGACAGGTCTTCCCGAGTGGCTGGTGCCCAGGTATGGGGTTGGGGGCAAGTTAGGGGACTCACCTGTGCTTCAGAAGGGAAGTCCGGGGCAAGATGGGAGCTGGGAGCTGGGGGCCGGCCTCTAAGTCTCAGGAAGAGGCTTGGGGCTCAGGCGGATGGGCGTGGGGGCAGGGCGTGGAGACTGCAGGGTCTGCCAGGGGTCTTGGAAAAGGGGATCCTTCCCGGTGGGGCTAGAAGGGAACCTGCCCTGTGACCAGAACCTGGGGCCAAGTTGGGCAGGTCTTCCCCGGAGTGGCTGGTGCCCAGGGATGGGGTCGGGGGCAAGCTAGGGCACTCACCTGTGCTTCAGAAGGGAAGTCTGGGGCAAGATGGGAGCTGAGGGCCGGCCTCTAAGTCTCAGGAAGAGGCTTGGGGCTCAGGCGGATGGGCGTGGGGGCAGGGCGTGGAGACTGCAGGGTCTGCCAGGGGTCTTGGAGAAGGGGATCTTTCCTGGTGGGGCTAGAAGGGAACTTGCCCAGTGACCAGAACCTGGGGCCAAGTTGGACAGGTCTTCCCGAGTGGCTGGTGCCTAGGTATGGGGTTGGGGGCAAGTTAGGGGACTCACCTGTGCTTCAGAAGGGAAGTCTGGGGCAAGATGAGAGCTGAGAGCTGTGCTTCAGAAGGGAAGTCCGGGGCAAGATGGGAGCTGGGGGCCGGCCTCTAAGTCTCAGGAAGAGGCTTGGGGCTCAGGCGGATGGGCGTGGGGGCAGGGCGTGGAGACTGCAGGGTCTGCCAGGGGTCTTGGAGAAGGGGATCCTTCCCGGTGGGGCTGTGCTTCAGAAGGGAAGTCCGGGGCCAAAAGTCTTTTTATGAGGCTCTGAGATATTCTTGAAACATCTGTCCCTGTACTTACTCAGGAATAAGATAATCAAAATAAAGTAAACTTAAAAAGGTTGTCAAGTTTTTGTGGGCTAAAGGAGTTGGCCACAGATTAGATTACAAGCCTCATCCGGCAATTGCATGGCATATACAGCAACAAAGTTAGATAGCTGAAGTTACCTCTGCCCTATGCAGGGATTTATATTGATGAACAAAGAATGGTGTAGAAACATGATAAAAGAATGAGGTGTCAGGAACTCCCTTTCTTAGAAAAGTTAGCTTGCTCAGAGCCACTGTGATGTCATGTGACCAAAGGACAAAAGAATGCCAGAATTAGACATACAAACAAATTCTATAAAGATTTAACATATAAACATTGAACCATGCCAGAAATTGAGTAATAACAACAGTGGCTTTGGCCTGAGGGTTTTTCTTGGTCACGCTGACCATTAAGAGTTAGTAATACATAACCTAACTGTCATCATAGAGCCTTTCTCCCACAACTGATGGAAGCAGATGCAGAAATCCACAGCCAAACACCAGGCAGAGCTCCAGGAGTCCAGTCAAAGAGAGAGAAGAGGGATTCTATAAGCATGTATATCAGGATCATGATGGGCGATCCTGCAGAGACGAACAAACTAAACTAGTGGTAACTTATTAAAGTTGGATCAATGGCTGTGGAGCCTGCATGGGACTGGACTAGGCCCTCTGTATGGCAAGACAATTGTGTAGCTTGATCTACTTGGTGATCCTCCTGGTGGTAGAATCTGAGTCCATCCTTGGTGCATGAGTGGGCTTTTTGGAGCCCACCATCTGTGATGGGACACCTTGTGCAGCTTTGAGGCATGGGGAAGGGCTTGGACTTACCTCTACTGGATGTGCCTCCCCATGAGAGGCCTTGACTTTGTGGGGGGGGGAGTGGGGAGTGGGTTTGGGGGGAATGATGTGGGGTGGGAAGGGGTAGAGTGGGATCTTTGATTGGTGTGTAAAATGAATGAAAAATTTTTCTTAATAAAATATGTAAACACTAAAAAAAAAATCCCAGAGCCTCATAAAGAGACCTTTGGCTTCTTTATGTGTCTCACAACCCTCAAGGCATAAGGAAGATCTTCAAGTTGATAAGGATATCTCCCCTAAAAACAGGAGGAGGTAATATGCACAGGACTATAAAAATTGGGAAATGGAAACCTGATGAAAGGACTTAGCACTTAATAGCACTTATTTCTCTTCCAGAGACTAAATATTTGATTCCCAGCATCAAAATAGTGGTTCACAACCATGTATAATTCCAGTCCTAGAGTATCTGACACCCTCTTCTAATCTCCTCAGTTATCAGGCATGCTCATTGTACATAGACTTGGAAGCAGGCAAATCCCATATATTTAAATAACCTTCAAGGAGTTAAAATGTGGCTACATTATAACCAGGTAATATTTCCCCTATTGTACATTATAGGCTAAACAATAAAAGGCCCTCTGCCAGTACTGGGTTATTTCTTTTGGAGCTATGAGTCCATGAATGTCATAGACCCCACACATTACAGGTTCCTTCCACTGCTCTTGTTCATGCTCCAGAAATTGATGTTCAAATGGTATTCTTGAAGTATACCTACCTAAGTAATAAAAGATGGAAAAATAAAGCTGGTAATTGAATGGATGTCATACCCATGACCTAGGTTTACCAGTGTTCAAAGGTGCTATGAGTGCTAGCAGAGGAGAAAAGCAATTATCAAACACACCCAGCTGTGACATTCAAAAATAAATAATAACCACCTTCTAGTGATGCTGCATAGTGGAACAAAATCATGGAAATAACCAGTCACATTCTGATTGTATTTAAGTTTCCTTCCACAACATAAATTCCCTACCTAACACTATTATTGGGCCAAGAATTTGTTTGAAAGGATCACAGGGTCTAGGGATAACATACTATTATTATCTTACTAAGTGGAGAAAGTATTAAATGAACTCCTAGTGATTTATCATTTTATTAATAGTTTTAAACATTTATCAGCCCTCATCAGAGAAGTTAATGTTTGCGTTAGATGGTAATTGACACATAGACTCACAAATGGTAGGTTGCAAAGAATAAGAGAGGGTGGAATGTTAATTCCTAAATGAACCATACACACTGACCTTGGACAAAGTTGTCAAAACAAACCAGGGAGAAAAGACAGCTTTTTAATGAATGGTACCAGGAAAACCAGATATCTACATGTAGAAGAACACAAAAGACACATATATCTCATTCTGTATGAAAGTCAACTTATTATAGAACAAAAACCTGTATATGATATTTTAGATTTTAAAGGGCTAGCAGAAAATTTACTAATAAAATTTCAAGGTATTGACATAAGCATGAACATTTTTGTCCACCGGGAGTAGGTGCACATGTCTGTACTTAGGTTGCTTGTGGTTTTCTTGTGGCAAAGACAAGTTTCCTTGATGAAAGGAGAAGACTATATTTAGCTATGGGTATAAAGACAAGTGATCATTATCTGTAACAATTAGTAAAATACATATTAAAGCAATGTCATCCTACACGGGAATAAATGCAAAGATCTATGGAGATAGACAAAAGCAATGCTGAGGACACACAGGGAAAAGAGACACTCAGCCTTTGCTGGTGGGACTGCGATCTGGTGCAGCCACTATGGGAACCATGGCGGGAAATTCTCAAAGCACTAAAAATATGTCTGCGATATGACCAGCTGTGGACATTTTGAGTGGTATTTCTGTTGGCCAGTAATAAGGCCAACCATGGGCAAATGGAAATTCATTGTACTAAAAAGGATCTGTAAAGCCAAAAATACTCAACTGGATGAAGAGAAAACAGAGAGAATGTGAGAAATCTTCACCTGCTACACAGCTGATAAAAGATTGAAATAAAAAAATAAATGATATACATAAAAATGCCATATTTTATTTTATTGATTTCTTGAGGCATGGTCTTACTGTGTATGTATGGCTGAGGTAGAACTTTGAATGTATAATAGGCTATAAACAAAAGCACAGATAGATATCTGCCGCCTCTGTATCTGCTCCCAAATGAGGGAATTACAAGAGTGTACTAACAAGCTCATCTCCAAACAATAAACATATTTTTCAACAATAGACTATGGATGTGTAAATCCATAAATACAGTTTGATGAATGCATTTAATGTGGCTTCTATGCATATTATTTCATGACTGAGCCCTTGGTATCAAGTAAGCAAAATGGGATGATCCATGAGAAAAACTAACTTTCCACCTCTCAGCAGTCTTTAGTTTCTTCTAACGGTTTGTATGGGGTTGCAGACCCTGTGATATTTGCCCTTCCTTCTTTAGCATGTCTATTCACAATTTCAACTTGGCAGTGATATGATTGAAGTATCACAGATGAAACTTCTAGGATGTCATTTCTAGAAGACACAGTCTCATACCAGACATTCTGGTCCTCTAGCTCTTAAAATCTTTCTGCCTCCTCTTTTTTCATCTTCCCTGAGCCTAAGGTACAGGACTAGTGTTGTAAATCTATCAAGTGGAGCTGCACATATCAACCAGTTGATCTCTGTACTTTGGCCTGATGAGATTTTCCACAACAGCATGTCTATTAAAAAGAGAAGCTTCTTTTATGGGATGTGACATCTACACATATCTGTGTGTATAAGGATAAATATTTATAAGCATTTTGGAATTACCCTGGTCTAGTAGGATGGTAGTGTTATGTTCTCTAAAATTCATAGCCTCACTACCCCTGGGAGCTTAGCTAGGATTCCAGAACCAGATACGATTTTCCTCCTGTAGAGTGAGCCTGGAGTTCAGTTAGGTAGTTGTTGGTTACGGCCAAGGTATGAGTGACACTATTACACTGTAAGGCTGTCTTGGCATTGTTGCATTGTTGTGTTTCATGGACATCAAGGCTGAGGAGGACTTCTGGCTGTTTTTATCACTTGTCAGTATGCATAGCACCTTCAGTTTCTACGTAAATTATACCTCAGAAAGGAAGCTTTTAGATAAAATACAATTCAAATCTTCCAAGCCCATTGTTAATATGATAATAATTAATAATAATAATAATAATAATAATAACAGAAAATGATCCAAATTTTGTGAGTGGTAGAATGGCAGGAACTGAAGAGAAGGATCAGAGTAGAGATTTGAGGAAGAAGAAGAAATGGGGGAAATAATTACATATGTATTCATATTTAAACATTTATTGGGTAAAATGAGACATGGAAATAAATATTATGTTGTGAAAATAAAAAATAAAATAGTAAATAAATATGTATTAAAAGTGTTCAATACCTATAACTATAAGAGAATACAAATTATAAGTACTTATGTTCTATCTCACCACTATCAGAATGGCTATAACCAAGAAAACAAATTACAGCAAATGCTTCACTTGATATGAGGAGAGGAGAACCCATAAGTTCATCACCCCTGGGAGGAACTAAACAGGAACAATCACTATGGGAATCAGTGTGGAGGTTTCTCCAAACAAAAAAATCTGAACCACCACATCTTACCTCTAATACTTTAAGACATAAACCTAACAGACTCCATATGCTACTAAAGAAAAATATTTGAACAACCAAATTCCATTTTACTTTATTCTAAATATCTAAGAAATAAAATCAATACTAGATAACCACCAACTGAGAAAGGAATTATGAGAGTTTGTTACAAATGTACAATGGAATCGTATTCAACTGTAAAAGAAAAATAAATTTGGAAGAATATCTCTGAGATTCATAGAACTAGAAAATGTAATATGGAGTGAGGTATGCTAGGCTTAGATAGACAAATGTTGTATGTAATCTCTCATTGTGAGAATCTTATTTTCAATGGAGTCTGTTAAAAGATAAAGAGCTAGAGAGGGGGCATTAAAAAGACACAGAAAATGGGGCCTATGGGTGTAGGTACAATACATATGATATATGTATTGGAAGAGTAATAAGGTAGAAAGGGTGGGCCGAGGATCAGCGGATAGTGAATTAAATGTGATTGAGGAAGATTAACCATACTACATATGGATAAAAAAGTCATATGAAAATTCACTACTTTGTTAGCTATTTAATTTAAGAAACCACAAAAACAGAGTTTGAAGAGAACTACTCTGCTTAATTGGATAATACAGCCACAAAAAAGCACCATAATATTAAACAAAACTGAGTACCAGACATAACTTAATCCCATATAATCACTTGATTACTGATATCCCAAAGAATTAAAAAAAAACACAGACTAGTTTAATTGGTCTCATTTATCTGTGAGAGTTAGTTAGCAAGATGTTCCTGAAAATAGCATGATTTTTATATAGTTCACAAATAAATAAAACAAGAATTGAGCTTGAAACATGTTGTCTACTGACTATCATACTTATTACTGGACTGTGCTTTGCAGACTATGGGGTAAGAGGGACCAAAGTCTCCAAGTCACACTTTACATACTGTGAGCTGAAGAACCAAAGTGTAAAGCATGATGTACCTGGTGCACAGAAACTCTCTAATTGGATTTAATGGCTTCTCAACTGGAGGGAAATTGTGCCTGGTGTAGGAATCTTATCCATTTATGCAGGTGTAGTATGGTCAAGGCTCTTAGAGAAGAACCAGTTATTACCATTTTGTTAAACCAACAAAATTTCTGACTGCATTCTAAATGTTTGTCCTTATGTCCAGAGATCAATGTAACCTTTGTCTCTCATCAAATATGTTTCTCTTTGTGACAGAAAAACCATTCCAGAAAAGTGCACTCACCAAAAAACAGAGCATATGTGATTGTGCAGTATAGAGCCCCAGCTGATATAGCTACAACCGAACTCTCATTTAAGACCATGAACGTCATGGAAGAGTGAGGGGAGAGATTGCTAGAGACAAAGACCTAGAAAGTCCACTCTAGGATTGTTTCCTAGAACTGAAAGGAAAGCTGCAACCATGATGTAACAACAAAATGAATGCCAAATAACACACAAACAAGTACAATACTAACTGATAAGTCAAGCTGGAAAGGGAAAAGCTCAAGAGTAACTCACCCCAACAAAGAACTATACAAAACAAAGGAAGTGTGAGAGTGTGAGAAATAATCTTGCCCACAGATCAGCACTCCAACTGGTGATAAAAACTCAAACAGTTATTCCTGATTTTGTAAATATACAAGTAGGATTATAAAAATAAAGTGGGTTGTACTTATATATTTACAAAAATTTAAGAAAAAGACATTTGGAGTTCAAGAGGAATCAAGGGAGAGAGCCAGTAAGAGGAATGGGAATAGGGAAGATTCTGTATTTATAGTTTCATTAAAGAAACATTTACACCATCTGGTCCAGTAGTGGAATAACTGCTACAGAGGTAACTAATGTTTTTGATTGGATTTTCAACATGATTCATAGCAGGACTTTTGGCCATGGCTGTAAGTTCATGGTTATTTAATTAAAAGAACTAGGTGACAATGTACTACTCTTGTTTTGCCAAATGGGTGTAGTGTCCAATTGCCAAATGTTTCTTACATATACACCCAAACTAGAATTGGCAAATAACAGCTGCTAGGAGAGCCAGTTTTCTTCAAAAGTGATGTCTCAGAAAGTCTACCACTCTCCAGTAGAACACTGTCTCTCAAAAAACAATGAAAAGCATGAAAAGGACTTGATCAGTGAGAAATAAAAGGTCTGACTAATATGTTTTACTCAACTTTGGTCATTGAACCTTGTGTTTGCCGTTGGTGATAGCTAATGCTGAGAGTCATAATTCATCCAACTGCAAAATTAAGTAACTACTGAGTACTCCTACCTAAAATAAACTTCTCTATAACCATTTCCAGGTAAAATAGAAGATCAAGAAAGTAATGATTTAAGAGCCAGTGAATAGAAAGGTGTACTGTGACAACTAGTCCTCTGTTCAAAATGTAACCATTGCACCTAGGCACTCACAATATCAGTGTTTACCCAAATAAGTTCTGTAGAACACTAGGAACATCAACATTCCCTTTTGGATCAGGCAAGAGTTGAAAGGTCCCAAGACTTCATGAATGGCTTATTAGCTATTAGTCATTGCTGGGGTATGTGACATCATAATCTTCAGTGGTATAACCACTAGTAATTTGTTTTTATCAATTAAATAACTTTCCATTCTCATTCCTGCAGGCATTGTACTTAAGTGCCAGGTGTCAACAAAAAGACTTGAACATGTGTGTACTGGATAGGGGTGCTTTAAATCGAATGGGATAGATGGGAAGTAGAAAGTGATAAGTGAATACTACAGAATTTTGCTGTATCATCAACATGCATTATGTGTGTCCATGTGTGTGTCTGTGTGTGTATATTGTGGAATTAGGAAAATTAATTTTTTCTTGAAATAAATATAAGAGAAATTTGAATAATGTGGTAACTAGATAAAAACTGGACAATGATGCATTTCCAAGTGGTCAACTTAATAAGTGATTAGATTGTGAGTGAATTTTTATTAAATATAATTTTTCATGAAATACCTAGAAGTACATAGTGGAAATTACATTAATGGTAAAGCAATATATTTGTCAGGATGCAATTCAGAGTTCTGAGAATTTTCTTGGAAAAAATTAGATTTCTTCCAAATACATAGTAAATCTTGGATGTTGTTCTATAATAACTATATGTGAGTATGTGAGATTTATGATTTCTGCCTACTTAAGTTGACTGCTAATGGCTTTTAATAAAAGGAAAGAAACTCTAAAAATTGATGTAATTATGAGGTTGCAACTTTACTCAATAGGTAAAGGTGCTTTCCTGGGAAGCCTGATGACTTAAGTGTGATCCCACAGCTCATGGGCAAAGGGAGAGAGGCAAGGCCATTGCACAGGGTTATTCAAACATCCTACATACATTCCATTGCTCAGATAACACACATCACATATACACACTTGATAGTAAAGAAGAGAAAATTTCAAAAATCATAAGGAATTTATGAAAAAGAAACACATTCAATTGAAGCTCTCTCTATATATATTTAATTTGATTCTTACAATTTTGATTCAGCATGGATTGCAATAAATGGGTCTTCAGCAGAGTTACTAATAGAAAAGTGAGCATTGCCATCATTGCCAACAGTGACTTTAATTCCAGTGCAATTGCCATCAATTTTGTCTCCAGAAATGACATCACAGTATGTGCCAGCAGGAAGACCAGTCTGTAAAGTTGTTGACAATGACCTGAAAAAAGAGTAATGTTTAATTTAAATTCAACCCAGGCAAGTGCAGGAAGATTCGTTGTCTATAAAACAATGTCTCAACTATGTGCTATAGAACACTAAGGACTCAGAACCTCAGTAAGAGAACCAAATACCAAGACTGGGAGTCGGGGAACAAGAGAGTTCTCCACACCAAAGGCACTATTATGAATGTCTGTTAGTTCCATGGGCTGTGGTGACAGCTACCAGACAGAAAGATAGAGAACCCAGTGGAGGTCATTAGTAAAAGCCTCTGGTGAGGACCATCATTTTTTCAGGTCCAAGCTCTGCTGAATTTAAACTTATGAATTAAAAAAATATTTGTAAAATCGTTTTTTTCAAAAATTATTAGATTACATGAAGCTGCAAAGAACTATTTCTAGAATTAAACATTATCTAGCATTTCTATGGATACATACACATTTGTAGAATAGGAAACTGTCTGTAAAGGTAATTCGGTTGTTCTTAAACAACCAGCCATGTGTTTTTCCAAAAAAATTATGTACTTTAATATTTTGTTGTCAGCTAATAAAATACTATTTATGAACAAATATTTTCAACCTGATAGGAAGGTGATTTTGTGTTGAGACAGTTCACGGGATTCTCTGAGCAAGAGTTATTTTGTTTGTTTGTTTGCTTGCTTGCTTGTTTGTTTTGCTTTGTGTTTTGAGATCAGGTTCTCTCTACACAGCCTTGACTTTCCTGGAACTCACTATGCAGATCAGGCTTGCCTCAAACTCACAGCAGTATGTGTGCCTCTGCCTGCAAAGTGGTGGCATTAAAGATGTTTGCCTCCACACTGGTATCTCAGCTAGAGAACTACAGATGAGAGAATCATAAAATAAGACTCAGGTGAAAGAACCCCAGTGAAAGGATCATAATAAAAAGTTTAAAGGCAAAACTAAGCAGCTTCTTGAAGATGCTCATTGACCAGATGCAAGCATATGTATTTTTTCTAAATATTTAAGAGAAACAATAGAACATTGAAGGCTGTATATAAGTATAATGGATAAAATTAAGTGATATTCAAAGATAGTGGGAAAGTACTCCAGTACTAATACGGTACATTGTTTAATGACATTAAGACTTATATTTACTATTTATATGCTTTGTGAAATGTGTCAAACGAACTTGCAAATACGAATGTATGCTACTGCCATTGTAAGCTATGGTAAAAGACTTCAAAACCAAAGTTTTATTAAAAGGAAGGAAAATATGTAAGCAAATATCATTTTTTCTTCTGTACCTTGAAATTTTTTGTGGCATAAATTCATTATCTAAAAGCTTTTTCACGTATGGAAAATATAAATGAACAGGGAAAGAAAAAAGGTTATAACAGTATACTCTAAGAGTATAACTGTATACAACCCTACTTTAATTGATGTCCACTTACCAGTCATCATTGTTAAAGACAATGAAGCCTCTGTTTCCTCTTCCAAAAGCCACTTGGTTGCTGCCATTGTCCCACCAGTTCGAGAAAGGCTGACCATTGACAACATTTCTGAAGGCAACCATGTTCCTAAAAGCACAGCATCATGTGGAATGTTAGTACCCTTAAACTTCAACAATTTAAAACATGAAGTTATACAACTTTCTTATTAGACAAGATCTGTAGGGGACACTCCCAACCTTATTTGACGCCATCGATGTTCACAGACCCAGTCATTGCCACAAGTGGTGTCTGGATTAATGGTCACTTCTTTGGTTACTCCGTTGTTATTAGGTGGTCCCATCCAGTCATTCACATCCTTAATTATTGAAAGAATCAGGTCATTTGAATGCTTTTATCTGCCCGTTTCTTCCCACTATAGCAAATGCAAACCAACCCTCTTACTCTACTTCTTTGTCTGCAGAGTATAATTTCAATATAAGCCCTTCACTGAGTTATAGTGAAGGCTACAGACCTTCACTGAGTCCTTAACTTCCATGAAAATTCAGGTTCTCTACTACTCAACTCAAAACACCAGTAACAAATTTTAAACAGCTCATTTTCTATCAAAGTAGTAGCTGCTCAATAGCACTAAAAGTTCTTCAACGTCACCTAACACCAACAAAATTAGAGCCAGGAACACTAGCAATAGAGAACAGAATCCAATAACTACCTGAAAAAAAATCTTCATCCTTCTACATAACATGAATGTGTCTCAGTTTATCCATAAAATAAGACACAGTTCTTAGCTATTATAATAATTAAAAAGCATCTGTGAAAATGCTTTTAATATAACTATTTATAAGTTAATATTAGTTGATTTCTTAGTACTTGCTGGTAACATGTGCTTATAAAGTAGCCTAACTTTCCTTATTAAGCTTAACAAAGTATAATTGCACCTTTGATGATGTCTAAAAGTTAAATACATTTCTGAAAAAAAAAGGCTCATTCCAAGTATGAAAGCTCTTCAGGAACAGATCAAATTTCAATAAAAAGCAGAAGAAAACTCATTTTGAAAAGAAAATAGAAAAAAACATTTGTCAGATGTCTAAAGAAGAAACATTTCTATTTGATATTTGATGTTGCTCTATGATTCTAGATTTTTGCATTGAAACAGAAACCTTCACATAATCTACTAGATGTCCTATAGACTCTTCTTAGAATAATTTTGAAATTGTTTAAACTTATGCACCAAACCAACAGCACATATTGTTTATGATATACTTTTTATAAACATATTATGTATAAACAGATATTGTTTATAGATTCCCTAGCAAATCATTGGTCTGTAATTCTCATAAATTCCTATCAATTTTATTCCTTAATTACACTCAAATTACTTATATTCTTGTTCCACAGGAAAAAATTAAAAACAATTAATATGCTAATTTGAATATATAATTTGAAATTCTATTCAGTGTCAACAAGTATGATCCCATGTAAACTTTATGGGGCTTTTCAGGGCTACCTGTTTTTATTCTGTACCTTTCTCTTATTTAAACAATTGCTTTTACTATCAGGTAATTTTTCAATGTCCTTACTTTACAAAAATTTAGGGAATAATCACGTAATAGTAAGAAT
This sequence comes from Peromyscus eremicus, assembly GCF_949786415.1. Lineage (NCBI taxonomy): Eukaryota > Metazoa > Chordata > Mammalia > Rodentia > Cricetidae > Peromyscus > Peromyscus eremicus. The sequence continues at coordinate 85,683,831 of NC_081421.1, forward strand.
CATATGCTATAACTTGATGTGAAATTAAAACAGAGCTCTTTTCTTTTCCATATTAAATTATGCTTTTCACAACTCCAAGACTTACTTTTCCATTCTGGAAGTTTCTTGTCCAACGGTAACTTGACATTACTCGTGTGAATCCATAAGGATGAGCCAACATAAATCCAACAGCCATTTTATACATTCTGAAAGTTTCAAAAGGGTATTAAAGCAGAAATATATAATATAAAACTGTAGTTAATGACAGGTTATACAACAGCAAAGAATGTTCTCCCACCTGGCATCCCAGAATGTCAGGATGGATGCTCCTCCAGCACCATGTCCTCGCTGGTTATCGTGGTTGTCCACAAAGACAAGGGCTCTGTCGGAAGGCACGAAACCCCAGCCTTCTCCCCAGTTCCTAAAATTGAAAGAGCATATTATTATTTCACAAAGCTTAGAGTAACTTTATATATGGTACCTTCAGTTATCTAAACAAATGACAATTCCATAAGAATTCTATCTTACATGTACATACGCATAAATATATATACATATATAATATCATTTTCTATGATAATATACATCCTCATTATGTCTTACAATATAATATTTTGGGTCATAAATTTTTTTTTTAATTTTTTATTGCACTATAATTTTATGGACTTGAGAAGTAAAACATCCATTTTACGTTACATAGAACAGAAATTGTACTGTCATAATATAAACATTGAATATTTATAATTAATTATTTGATATAACATATATGAATTTCATACTTGACCACATTATAAATATCATTTATTAATATAACTATTCTTACAATAATAATCTAACCTTAACAGACCATAGGTAAACATTCCTGGAATCTAATGAATTTATCACAAACAGACAAAAATCACTAAGTTATATTTTACATTTCCAGGGTTACCTGGTGATTGACATCCCAAATGGAAAGTATAGTTAGTTGTGGTTTAGAAACAGTAAGCCTGATAATCAACAGCTTCATAGTTATTTAAATGAGAATAGTTGAAGATACAACGTATTGATGTCACATGACAAGAGATCTATGATAGATGAAATGAAGAAATGGTGTATATTTACTTTAAATAGGACATCTTCTCTCCATTCCACTTGCGGATGACTGTGCCAAGTTTTGCTCCATACTTGAATTCTGTCACACGGCCATTTCCAAAGTACTCACTACCTTTAATTGCCTCACCACCCAGATCAATGACCTAGTAAATACATTGGGTCAGCTGTAACTTTTAATATAAATTTAAAGCATGTTATTTAAATATGTTGTCATTTATAAATCCTTATCATATTTTTGTTATTTGAAATGTTCCTAATAATTTTTATATACCACGATTCTGATTAATTCAAAAACTATCTGTCACACTGTTGAAAGAAACCAAATTACAGGATCAGTTCTTATCCTCCAGGATGGCTGACAGAGGGGAAAATTCATTAGTCCACACTAATATAACATTTGTTGACAAGTTAGAATCAGAAGTGCATATAAGATCATTATTGCTTCCAAGGAAAAAGAGGTATAAAGGCATTATCCCCAGGACATTTCAAAAGACATTATTATTGCACAGAAAGCTCAATAAATTTGTCTAAATACTTACAAACCTGATAACATCAGAAAAATCTCAAACTCAGAAACATTGCCTTGAGACAACAACCATTATGATTGCTCTGTCTTTTATAATGGTATCTGGGGATTTAGAGAAAGAATTAATGAAGTTTGCACTAACTTATAACCTGCTGCAGTAATGAATTAAGTGTGCTACTTATGAATACCAGCAACCCTATTATTAAATACCAAATACTACAGTCTATAATTGAGATATTAACCTACATTCTGTATTATATGCTTAGTGAAATCTCCTATCTACTATCTGGTTTACACCATGATGACATTTAAAGAAAAGCACTCAAGGCCTCAACACTACACACAGAACTATAGAAAGAAATATTGGAAATATTGAGGAAATCTGGAAATGGGAAAGGTGGTCTTCCCTGGGGAAAAAACACATCAATTGGTTGTCTAGTACCAACATATAAATATATGAGTAGCAATATATGGACTATATCAGTTATATTTAAGAATATATGTGCATAGATAGATTGTGTGTGTGTGTCTGTACAATAACAATAAGACAAAAGAAGATGCAATGAACTTGAAAGAGTGTATGGAGGGGTATATGGAAGGGTTTGGAGGGAGAAAAGGAAGAGAGCAGCATTGTACTTAAATTATAATCTTAAAGTTTAAAAAAGAATATGTATATTGTTTTACCTCTTGAAAAATAAAAGGTCGGCTTCCTTGAGAGAACCATTGTGTATTGAGGTTATGCAGTTTGTCCAAAATAGCCTTTATGTCTCCGGGCCACATGTGCTTAGCAGCATCAAGTCTGAAACCTGCTACACCCATGTCAATGAGACGGTTCATATAATTAGCCACTGTGGTACGAACATAATCTTTCTCAAGTGCAAGATCCAGAAGGCCAGTCAGACGACAATTTCTGACCTATTGAAACAAAAAAAAAAAGATTGATTTATGAAAAGTCATGTCTGGTCTAAGAATTCATTTCATCATTCAGTTACTCACCCATTTACAAGTGGATATTTTCCTAGTGCCTTTACATAGAACATCAGAAGTACTGGTGTTTTAATTTGGACATAGACTTTAAAATATTTTCTCTTATATATATATAGAAAATACAGATTAAATTGGTGAGAATTTTAGATGGTATTTCTGTCTCTGTCTCTCTGTCTGTCTCTGTTTCTCTCTCTGTCTCTGTCTCTGTCTCTGTCTCTCTCTCTCTCTCTCTCTCTCTCTCTCTCTCTCTCTGTCACTTCTCCCTCTCTTCTCTATCCCTTCTATCTCCTTTTCCCTCTTCATCTCCTTCTCTCTTTCTATTATTTCTCTTTTTTATTTTATGTAGTTCACAGAATCCATACCAGTAACTTCTACATGTTAAGTAATTTCACTGCTACAAATCTGAAAATATAATATTAATTTTTATTTTTGATGATTTTTAATATGATTATATTTATATAATTGATAAAAACATGTTAAAATTTTTCACGCAAAGTCACTCAAGAGCATGTCTCCATTTTATCATTGATTTTGGTGTTTCCTTAACAAATGAGGCATCCAGGCAGTGGGACCTGATCCTGTGCTCATTGCATGAATTGGCTGTTTGAAACCTGGGGCCTATGCAGGGTCGCTTGGCTTGGCCTGGGAGGAGGGGACTGGACCTACTGAGTCTACCAGGTTGATCTCAGTCCGTGGGGGAGGCTTTGCCCTGGAGGAGGTGGGAATAGGGGGTGGGCGGGGGGGGAAGATGAGGGAGGCGGGAGGGGGGAGAACAAGGGAATCTGTGGCTGATATATAGAACTGAACTGTATTGCAAAATAAAAAAATCAATAAAATCCCTGCAAAAAATAACGCAACAAAACCCAGGACATTTTTTCCATTTCTATTTTTCAAGCATTCTGTCTTAGTAACCTGTTTTCCTATGGAATCTGAAGGATCTGTCCAATGGTCATACATAAATGCCTTGTGCATACTTAGATACCTAGATGCTTCTTTATTCTGATGAACACTTCTCTCATTACCTGATTAGCATCATTGTAGTTATGAATTTCTCCATCACATTTACCATCATTAAAATCCCAAGCCGAGTATGGAACTGATGGAAAGTCCCTGTTGTTAGCATTGTAGTAACTTCCACAGGTACTGCTTGTTCCTGCACCACCACCTGAGCCACACATGTGATTAATAACAGCATCCACATAAATACGGACCTGGAAAAAGAAGAGCACATAGTTCAGCTAGACTCTAGAATCTAAAGTTTCAATGGAAAACTCATAACCTACTAGCAAATGTCCAAACTACATCTTCTGATGATTTATAGACTCATTTTAGAAAAGCAAGTCAAGCGGGAAAGGGAACTAATGTGAAATAAAATCAACAATAGTCCTAAAATCTGAAAAGAATATACAATTTTAAGTGGAGATAAACAGAAACTACCATAACTACAAACAAAAAAATCAATTTTTAAGGAAGCAAAACACAGTATAAAAATAAGAGTATCATGTTAGAAATTTTGCAGGATCATGAGATATTAGCTTACAATATCTACTATGTGTCTGAAGGCCAGCAGATAGAATGATGTCTCTTCATTATAGGAGAAAGTAGATATTTACCATTAAAAACAATGATGGGGATTAAAACCCAACAATTGTGGGGACAAAGAGGAATCATATAAGATGACTTTTTCCTCACATCTGGTCCAATGCCTACCAGAAATATGTTAAGAAGTGTTTGTAGTTGTTAATTTTAAAAGTGAACAGTTTGTTTTATAAGTACTATTCTATCAAGTGCAAAAATGTATGTATTCAAGGATTTATAAGGTAACAATAAGACAGAAGTACATTTTCAACAATAGTTAAAAATGTAATGTAAATTTTTAGAAATTTTAAACCTTCTATTCAAGCAAAAAGAACCTGAAACAAGGAGAAATATTTTAATATATAATAATTTTAAAGAAAATGTGACATCACTTACACCAACTTTGTTGCACCTCGTTACCATGTCCTTGAATTCATCTTCATTTCCAGACCTTGTGCATATTTTGTAGCTAATTGGTTGGTACCTCTCCCACCAAGGCCTTGATGGGTTATAAACTACAATATTTTCATTGGGTGGAGAGACCTACATATAGAACAATTATAATTAGTACCAGATTACAGCTAACTTTACATAATAAATCTTGTAGAAACCTATCAGTGATCTGACATTACTTCTCAACCCATGTACATGCATTTCCCTTGATTAACACTGCCTGAAAATATGGAAAGACATTGTAGCGGTCCCTCTTATATCCTACAACAAAGTATAAAGACACTATACCCACCACAGGGAAAAGTTAGGTGTGATATGAAGTCCCCAGACTCACTAGGCTTGGTTAAAATACTGTTTTATATGAGCACAGTAAACTCTGCATTTAAATTATAATTAAATCTTACCTGCACCCCTCCGAATCCCTTAGGAGCTAAGTATCGCTCACATTCCTTGGCAATATCAACCCAGCGCCACTCAAACAGGTGGACAATAGCAGTCCGCCCATACTGAGTTTGTGGGTCATATTGAGCCCAGCAGAACCCAATGAGGGAAATGAGCAGAAAGAACTTCATTTTGCTTTAAGTTGTCAGTGTTCTTTCTAGTGCCTATTTATATGCTGCAAAAGGTACATTTTGTGAAGTAAATGATCATGAATAAATATTTAGAGTACAAGCTATAATCTGAAAGAGATTAGCAGCAATCATGTGTACAGCTGAAGAATCTTCAGAAACTCCCATGGAGAATAAACTTAAAGTCTTTTAAGATTACATAGTATTTGATATTGGTACTATAACCTACTTGTTGTGTCCTCTACCAATATGTTACAGCTGAAATAAAATATATCTAGGATTTTCCATCTTTAAATCTTAGTTTTGACCCATTACAAATAGACATGGGATTATCAATTCAGCTTTTGGCCCCAAATTAGATTTTTTGTCATTTCAACATTTTCATTGAATTTTAAGAAACTGCAAAGCATGATCTCATGCACTTGCTACCTCAGTACTAGGGAGTAAGGGTTTTGTGCAAGTCAGCAGAATATAGAAAGCCCTCAAAATAAATAAATAAATGGATAGATGATAGATAGATAGATAGATAGATAGATAGATAGATAGATAGATAGATGACAGATAGATAGATAGATAGATAGATAGATAGATAGATAGATAGATATTATATATGGGATGACATTAAATTTTAATGCCTGTGAATTATACAAATTCTCATTTCCCCTTCATTAATCCATAGACTTACTCAGTGGTCAAAACAGTAGAGTTAGTTCATTGTGAGAGCCAGATATCTTTACATCCTGAAATATTACTTAATAAAAAGTAAAAATCAATTGCCTTTCACAATGTAGCTAAAATCCTATAAAGAAAATTACAGTATAGGTTAAGAAACAAGCTCCCCTTCACTTCAGCAAGAGATGAGTCAGTGTTACTTTGCCAAAGACTGCGAATGTTAGGCATACAATGATAGGCAATGCAGGTACCTATTCTAGAAGTTCCTTTAATGTAAATAAAATAAGCATGCATATACATATAACTAAAACATTAATAGTGGTCATAACATAATATAGATGAACATAATGAGTAACATTGACAAGACAGTAAGTTTAACATAGACATCTTTCTAACTCATTGCTTGGGAACTACTTCACTAAGAAAGTGACCTTGCCACTGATCTGAATGAGAAAAAATAGAAAAAGAGGAATCATGGCAAAGTAAGGCTTACAGACGAAAAGACTTTAGAATACTGGAGAAGTATTAATAGCAACAGAAATGCATGTATAAAAGGGGGAAGATGAAATCAGATGAGATCATTGAGTTAGGCCAGGTCACAGACTTTTAGAACAGGAAGAAAGAACCATTGAGACTCCATAAGGATAGACAATGCTAGAACAACAGTAATGTGTTCCATGCTTAGTAAATGGCTGTGGTAGAAAAATTCTTCAGTTTCAAGTTCCAGGTATTGAGCAAGATGTTGAAATTAGTAATGCCCTCATTTTTACATAAATGAACACTAAATCAGAAATTGTGTAATACACTAAATTCTAATCCTTAAAAAAATAGAAAATTTTTGGAAAGGCTCAAGAACTTTTTGGCTATGTGGTTTTATTCATACATTTAGTTCTTTTATTTGAGAATCCAATACTTGGATACTTTATTTACATTATTTTAAGCCTACTTCTCTCTCCTCCTACTCCTCCTTGTCCCCTGCTCCATCTTTCTAATTCATGAGTTCTTTTTCCTTAATTATTGCATGTATGTGTATGTATATATAAACATAACCTGTTGAGTCCATTTCGTGGTGCTTATATGTATATGTATTTAGGGATGACCACTTAGCATTTGGAAATTTTTCAGAAAGCTTATACAGCGAGTATCCTGATTCTCCCTCTCTTAGCAGTCATTCATTAAATGTAGTTCCTCACCTACAAGTGAGTTCTTATGATATTCCAGCCAGAAATTAATTTGATCACTTTGGAAGAGCATTTGATTGCTTTGAAGGGAGAGACAATAGAGAAAGAAACAGTGTAGAAAGGAAACTTGCACATTAGTAAAGCAAGCAGCATGAAGTTCTGTGGTAAGGACGGGAATTATGAGAGTGCAGATTGTTAAAATGAGGTCTGCTCAAAGAATGATGTGTCCCAGGAGTTTCCTTCTATAGTGTCTATGGGATGAGCTTTTAACTTGTGTCTAATACAATTTCAGTCAATGGAAAGTAAGTAGAACTTCCATCAGGATTTTTCTGGTAGGGAGATTTATTGCTTGAATCTGTGAAACTATTATATCATGAGCATAACTTAAACATGACAACATAAAAAGATCCAGTTGTCCCTCTTCATACTGAATAATTGAGTTGGTTGACCAGTTGTCTGCAGTTGTGTGGCATGTCCAGGCTATTTCAGTAGAAGTACAGCCTGCTCTACTCATGGATTTATGATAAATCATTTTTTATTCATCAAAAACTAAATAATGTGCAGAGAGTGGGAAAAAAAGGTAGATCAGGGTTAAAATAGGATGGGAGATAAGGTGTTCTACATGTGAATGGTAAAGTGTCCCTAAAATAGGCTCATGTGTTTGGACACTTTGTCTCAAGCCGATAGTAAGACAGAACATTTCAAAGGTGAATCCTTGCCTGCTGATCTTTGTATCCTGCTGGTGGCCATGTCAGAAGAGCAAAAGATGGCAGTTGACTTTGGGTTTTAGTCAACAAAGAGACGAATCCCTGATGGGTGAATATCAGATAGACAAGGCTCTGAGACCACAAACTCCAGAATGTCTTTTGTTTCTGCTGTGCCTTTACATGTTTGCCCCTGCCATCCTTCTCTCATATCTGGCATAGTGTGAATGGGTGTAGGGAGATCCCCATTGCCTGTAATGTAGTTTGTTTATCTCATGGATACATCCTATTCTACTGGGCATTTTTACCTGTGGATTATTATGAAGATGATTTCTTCTTAAGCTGTACTGCCTAATTGATAATAATAATGTTAGTTTAAATAGAGTTTTGATGATTAAAAATATATACAAGGGAATGTCATATAGCTAGGTCCTATGAGTTTCACCTAAGAAGCTGCATAGATTGTAGTTCAGATTAATGATTAAGGAAAATAATTGAGTCCCAGGAGTCAGGTTGGGTCAAATTCTTTTAACCTTAATGATGGGAAATGTGTTCTCAGGTTTTAGAGTGCATCATAGCTGAAACAAAGCTTTGAAAATAACTTAAATTTAGACTACGATGTTTTTGTTAAGTAGCTTTGAGGTGAAAAATCAAGAAACAATCAATCAATGGGACCTCTTGAAACTGAGAAGCTTTTGTAGGGCAAAGGATACGGTCAACAAAGCAAAGCGACAGCCTACAGAATGGGAAAAGATCTTCACCAATCCCACATCTGACAGAGGACTGATATCCAGAATATATAAGGAACTCAAGAAATTAGACATCAAAATGCCCAACAGTCCAATTAAGAAATGGGCTATAGAACTAAACAGAGAATTCTCAACAGAGGAAACTCAAATGGCTGAAAGACATTTAAGGAATTGCTCAACATCCCTAATCATCAGGGAAATGCAAATCAAAACAACTCTGAGATACCACCTTACGCCTGTCAGAATGGCTAAGATCAAAAACACTGAAGACACCTTATGCTGGAGAGGATGTGGAGCTAGGGGAACTCTCCTCCACTGCTGGTGGGAATGCAAGCTTGTACAACCACTTTGGAAATCAATATGGCGATTTCTTAGAAAATTGGGAATCCATCTCCCCCAAGATCCAGCTATACCACTCTTGGGCATATACCCAAGGAATGCTCAACCACACCACAAGAGCACTTGTTCAGCTATGTTCATATCAGCGTTGTTTGTAATAGCCAGAACATGGAAACAACCTAGATGCCCTTCAACTGAAGAATGGATAAACAAAATGTGGTACATATACACAATGGAATACTACTCAGCAGAGAAAAACAATGACATCATGAGGTTTGCAGACAAATGGATGGATCTAGAAAAAATCATCCTGAGTGAGGTATCCCAGACTCAGAAAGACAAACATGGTATGTACTCACTCATAACAGGATACTAGATGTGGAACAAGGATGACTGGACTGCTACTCACATCACCAGGCAGGCTACCTGGAAAACAGGACCCCAAGAAAGACACAGGGATCGCCCAACGACAGAGAAATGGAATGAGATCTACATGAACAGCCTGGACAGGAGTGGGGGTAGTGAAGGGCGAGGGTCGAGGGAAAGAGAGCTTGGGTGAGTGGGAGATCCCAGCTGGATCAAAAACAGAGAGGGAGAACAAGGAATAGGAGACCATGGTAAATGAAGACCACATGAGAATAGGAAGAAACAAAGTGCTGGAGAGGCCCACAGAAATCCACAAAGATACCCCCACAACAGACTGCTGGCAATGGTCGAGAGACAGTCCGAACTGACCTACTCTGGTGATGGGATGGCCAAACACCCTAATTGTCGTGCTAGAAACCTCATCCAACTACTGAGGGATCTGGATGCAGAGATCCATGACTAGGCCCCAGGTGGATCTCTGGGAGTCCAATTAGCGAGAATGAGGAGGGTTTATATGAGCGAGAATTGTTGAGACCAAGGTCGGATAAAACACAGAGACAAATAGCCAAACAAACGGAAACACATGAAATATGAACCAATGGCTGAGGGGTCACCAACTGGATCAGGCCCTCTGAGTGGGTGAGACAGTTGATTGGCCTGATCTGTTTGGGAGGCATCCAGGCAGTGGGACCGGGTCCTGTGCTCATTGCATGAGTTGGCTGTTTGAAACCTGGGGCCTATGCAGGGTCCCTTGGCTCAGCATGGGAGGAGGGGACTGGACCTACCTGGACTGAGTCCACCAGGTTGATCTCAGTCTGTGGGGAAGGCTTTGCCCTGGAGGAGATTGGAATGGGGGGCGGGCTGGGGGGAAGGTGAGGGGGCGGGAGGGGGGAGAACAAGGGAATCTGTGGCTGATATGTAGAACTAAATTGTATTGCAAAATAAAAATTTAAAAAAAAATAGTCTAAAGTTTTAGGAAGGTACATCGTTTACTGAGGAAATCTTTAAGGACAGATGAGAAGAACAAAGCAGCCCAATTATCATTAGCTGTCATGCCTTTCTTACAAAGACTGATTGATGACCAAAGGTGATGATTAATTCCTTATGCCCATTTCTGCCCTCAATCTCCTGATATAAAAAAAACTATTGATGAATGGGTATGCACCTTAAAGATTTAAAGTAGAGCTGACTGATTCTTTTTCATGTATAATAGTTAGGTTTGTGATTCCTTTAAGATTCCTTATAAGATATCCTTTCAAGATAAGTACTAAAATGATTGGTCCTTTCTTTGTAACTGCAAAACACAGTCAGTCAACCAGTAAAAGAACTGGCTGAGAAGAATACCTTGTTTGCCTACTCTGTCAATCTATAACAAGTTGCTTGGGTATGAATGTATGTGGGTTCTTGGGACAACTTGTTTTTCATCTATAATGCATAAAATGTTTAATCATGTAAGGGATATGGAAAATATTCTGTTTTTTACTTGTATTCATTATAATCATTCACTTGAAAAATAGAATGCAACCACATTGTAGTTTTTATATTGCCTGAAAGATTTTGCCAGCATATGTAAGCTGTAAGGAAAAGAATAAAGATAGAGTTATAAGGAATTAGAAGGAAAACATCAAGAATAAAGACAGAGTTAGAAGGAAAACATCAGGAATGATAGAATAAGAAAGAATTAAGGTAGAATTAGAAGGAAAACATTAACTATAAAGTTAGAAAGAAAACAAGAATGAGAGAATAAGGAAGAATAAAGATAGAGTTAGAAGGAAAACATCAAGAATGAGAGAAGGAAATCACCAGGAAAACATAAAGTCATTCACCATCCATGGTAGATTGAGGAACAACAACTCAGCGTTCAATTGAGACTGCTCAGACATTCCCATGCACACTGAGAAACTGCCAATTCTCCAGTGTAAAAGTAGCCGTTGTTCCAGTATTCATACTGAATCATGACGGGCAAGCTACTAAAGATCCATTCATTTAAAATGTATTTGGTTCATTGACTTTGTTACACTAGAATCCTGACTAATTCAAGATGAGAGGAGGTAAACTGGGGATACAATAGAGTTAGGTGTAGAGAGCCATGCACGGCCGCGCCGCAAAGATGGCGCCGGCATCTGGCTTCTGCCTTCCCGATGGCAGGTGCTCCTTATTTGGCTAAGGCTAGGATCTGGCTTGCTTCTGCACACCTGGACCTAATCTGGCTTGCTTGCATATGTCTGACCCTATCGGCATTGTCCACGTGGCACTACGGGGTTGATTGCCCAGTGACTATAAAGGGCGTGGGCTGGCTTTCCCAACAGAGAGAGTGAGAGTGAGAGAGTGAGAGAGTGAGAGAGTGAGAGAGTGAGAGAGTGAGAGAGTGAGAGAGTGAGAGAGTGAGAGAGTGAGAGAGTGAGAGAGTGAGAGAGTGAGAGAGTGAGAGAGTGAGAGAGTGAGAGAGAGTGAGAGTGAGAAAGAGAGAGAAGAAGATGGCTTTCCCCAGGGTCAGAAGATTGTTCAAGGTTCCTGAATAAACTGCTTGGAGAAGAGCCTGGCGTTGCGTCTTCCTTGCTGGTTGAGGCGGACGCGACGGGTGGTTAAGGCTCAGAACTCTTCGCAGTCAGGGCAGTGCACTGGTAAGTCCCCAGGTAAGGTGGGGATCCGCAATAAAAGCGGGAAACGTAGAGCCATGACAAAAGCGGACAGGAAAATTAAAAGGAAACATAGAGCCGCGACCAAAGCAGACAGGAAAATTAAAAGGAAAATTAAGTGGAGCCGCAACCAAAGCAGGCAGGAAAGTTAAGTGGAGCCGCGACCAAAGAGAACAGGAAAATTAAGTGGAGCCGCGACCAAAGCGGACAGGAAGGTTAAGTGGAGCCAAGACAAAAGCGGCTGGGAAAATTAACGAAAGTGAAAGCAGGTGAAGGCAAAAGTGCTGCTAGTATCATGGGCGTAACTTCTTCGCACCCAATTTTTCTGGCTCGTAACAAGCTGCTCCTTTCAAAGAAATTAAAGATTAAGAAGAGTAACCCGGAGGTTTGGAGACAGGTTAGAACTGAAATGCAGCTAGCTTGCCCAGTGTTTCTCAATGCCCAGACTCAACAGAGATACCATGAACCTTTGGATTTTAAGGTCATCAAGTCTCTAGCAGAATCTGTCTGGGATGAAAATAAGATATGTGAGTTTGTAGAAATTCTGTCTTGTTAAATCTGTGTTAAGAAATCTTTAGGTGTTTGCTAAGTTAAATATATGCTAATGGTAGCCCTATATAAGTTTGTAAGATAGATCCATAGAGTTCCTTTAAGAATATAAGCTTGGAAGAAGTATCTAAGGTAGTCTTAAGACATGTAGTAATAAGCTTGTAAGAAGTAAAGATGTTAGTTGTAAATGTAAGTTTAAATAAGATGTTAGTTGTAAATGTAAGTTTAAATAAGAAATATAAGAAGTATATAAGTAGTAATAAGAAGCCGGGCGGTGGTGGCGCACGCCTTTAATCCCAGCACTCGGGAGGCAGAGCCAGGCGGATCTCTGTGAGTTCGAGGCCAGCCTGGACTACCAAGTGAGTCCCAGGAAAGGCGCAAAGCTACACAGAGAAACCCTGTCTCGAAAAACCAAAAAAAAAAAATATATATATATATTTGCTAAAGTAGTTCTATAGTTTCATTAAAGAGTATAAATAAGTAGATGTTAATGTTATATGTGAGTTTGTAAAAATGTGTAAATGTTGAGTGTGAGTTTAGGCTTAAGTACATGTTATATGTGAGTTTGTGAAAAGGTGTAAATGTTGATTGTGAATCTAAGCTTAATGTATGTGGTGAAAGAACCTGAGAAATACAGAAGTTAGTGTCCTAGAAGACTGCAAAGCAGGCAGTCTGAGCGGTTTTCAAAAGCTCCAAAAGCCACTAAGAAACTAAGAATGGTGGATGCCAGAACCAGCACAACAAAGGCATCCGCAGCTGAGATCTGTGGAAAATCAATGCAACACAGAAAAACCTGAGTTAACAGCAAAAACGGTGTGGTTTAAAATTACTGACTCCGCAGATGGGAGTACAATTAGTGGAGTCTGATTTTAAAGGCCCTTTGAAGCCAGGCACGGTGGGTTTATTGATAGGAAGATCCTCCACCACCATAAGAGGTCTTAATCCATATAGCCCTATGAAGGGCATGGTGAAGTGGAAAGATTCCTCACGGGTAGCTGGCATGGCCCCGATCCCGTGCTGACATGGGAAGGAGGTTCTGTTTGTGTTTTCCCACAGGACCGGCTAGACCCTATCTGGGTACCTGAACGATTGGTGCGACGGGCCCCTCAGACGGAGAGACGTGATGACACCCCGGAAGCTGATGTGCCTGATCCTGATAGCCCTGATTCTGACAAACGTGCCAGCGGGAGCAGCTGAGGATTGACTACTCTGGGCTCTTATAAAAGCCTGGCCATACCCTTTACCCATAACATCACATTCTAGTGTATTGCTTTATTTTTGAGTTGACTTGCTGCAGAAGCAGAACTCAGATCCTGCGCAATGAGATCATTGCGGTCAACTCCACCCGTGTGCACCTGGCCTATCACCTTTTTAAAGGAGTGGGCGGGATTAGGTGCCCTGGCAGGCCTACTGGTACTTGTCTCCCTGATGTGCCTGTGGTGCATTGTTCGTTTAAGGGTTTCTCAGCAATGCAATGCAGCCATGATTATCCAAGCCTTTATAGCCATAGAGGCAGGACAGTCTCCCCAGGCCTGGCTGGCCGCATTAAAAGCTTGATCACACAGGATGCGAGGCTAGTGCACTGCACTTGGGTCTAGCTGTATTGCAAAACCCAAGAAGAGCAAGTCTAATCGCATGTGGGTTGATGCCCTAATTCCCACCTCTGCAAAAAAGGGTATCGGATGGGTCAAGTGTTCTCTGGGTGGATGACACCTGGACTAACACCAGTACAATGTCCAAGTTGTATTTTGGCAGAGATTAGACCTCTGCTCTTGCCTGCTGCTTAAAACAATAAAGGGGGAACTGTAGAGAGCCATGCACAGCCGCGCCGCAAAGATGGTGCCGGCATCTGGCTTCTGCCTTCCCGATGGCAGGTGCTCTGTATTTGGCTAAGGCTAGGATCTGGCTTGCTTCTGCACACCTGGACCTAATCTGGCTTGCTTGCGTATGTCTGACCCTATCGGCATTGTCCACGTGGCACCACGGGGTTTATTGCCCAGTGGCTATAAAGGGCAAGGGCGTGGGCTGGCTTTCCCAACAGAGAGAGTGAGAGAGAGAGAGTGAGTGTGAGAGTGAGAAAGAGAGAGAAGATGGCTTTCCCCGGGATCAGATTGTTCAAGGTTCCTGAATAAACTGCTTGGAGAAGAGCCTGGCGTTGCGTCTTCCTTGCTGGTCGAGGCGGATGCGACAGTTAGGGAAATGGATAAGGAAAGTGAAAGGGACAGAGGGGTCAAAGGATATTGCATACAATTATGCAGTATTAATTTATCAGAGTATCAGAGCATAACAGATGTCATCCTTTGGCATTTACCATGCACCAATGAACATTGACTGTCTTATCAAGCTTTTAGTCTTGGATCTTAACAATTTACAAGGTACCAAAAGTAAGTTGTAAAAAGTTATCAGTGATCTAGTCCAATTAGATCTTTGTGTACAATTAAGACCTGCCAGCCATGATGTATCTATAAGTATAATAGTGGCATAACAGTTCCAGCATCAAGTAGCTACTTTCTGATTGGATCTAAGGTTTGCTCCATAGGAGGCAATATGTGTTTCTTGCTGTAAACCTTTTCAGAACTCTATGACTTTCTAGGTCACCAGCTGAAATCTGCTACCAATATTTTGCTGTATGGAGATGTAGTTAGTATGTCTTTTAAATATTTGTGTTTATATTCATAGACCAGAGAAACTCTCAGTTTTAGTTAGAGAAGCCTCATTTAGCAGTGGTTGACAATCAAATCAGAGACTCATAAGTCATTAAAGTTCTGAGAATAAGAGAATAATGAGTGCCCTCCCCATAGGTAGGATATCTATATATCACATGCCAAGGCTCTTTGGAACATAATGGAAGAGAAATATCAAGAATGTGGCAGCTAGCAGATGGGGAGAAGCAACACGCCTTTGTAAGCACTAATACACAGCAGCAGAGACTACCCTCAAGGACTTGCACACAAGAAGGCAAAGAAACAAGAGAAATGAATGCTTCACTACTAGGGCAGATGGGACATATAGAATGTTTGTTTATACAGATTGCTTGATGTTTCTTAGTCCATTTCATAACTTTATGAATGGAGCCTTTAATCACCCTTCATATAGTAATTCATAAAATTTTTATAGAAAATATTAACAATAATTACATATTTATAATTTTAATGAGAATGCTGATTATCTTGATTTGGTAACAATTATCGAATTGTCACATTGCAAGCCATAAATGTATATAATTAAAATAAAAGTATATAAAATGGTAAAAATTAAAAATCATATCTAATGTTAAGAAGAAAATTTAAATTCAAAATTAAAAATGTTCCAAAAATATTTTTCCAATCAATATTATATAAAAGGTTTCTATATTTTTATTTAATGTCCACAAAAATAATATTACATAGGAGTGATCCTTCTATAAATTTGGGATTTCTTTGAACGTATCAAGTACCATGATTTAATTATTTTAACTCACAGTTAATTTGCAAAAAGTTATATAATTTGAACATCTATGTACATGTAAAGGAAAAAGTAGTAACCTCTAAAACTATTTGTATTTTGTAGCTTCCTGTTTGCATATATATATATATATATATATATACACGTAATATATACATATACATATATATATACAAATTATTTGCAAAATTATTCCTTTAATTGGATGTAGCCTTTTTTTTATAAACTAAGTCCTTATGAATGCAAATGAATTAACTGAAATTGATCAATGAAAGACAAATTATCTGTTCTTCTCAATGTACTTATGGTCCTAGAGGCCTCATAGTTATCGTTATAATAAAAATTGCATGTGTCTCATTAAAAATTCAGAAAATTGTTACATCTTTGCATACAATTTTATTGTTTATATTTATCTCTAAGTGTTGAATCCTTTCATTTTCTCAATTTTTTTATTTCTCAACATTTTAAAGATTTAGATAGAAATACTCTGTAGAAGTTAGTCAAGTTAATGGTTGCTCTTACAGTAACACGTATTTTTTCTAAATTAACATTGCATTCTTTACAATATGTGTTCACTTGCCAATGAGGCATACCCAAAAAAATAATATGAACTTAGATTTTCTTATGTGAAGGTTAGAGACAAACAACAAAGAAAAAAGTTTTTGAGTCTGCCAACAAGATCTCTAACAATATTGACACATTTTGAGCCAAGAGTCAGTAGTATTTCCAATGTAAATAGTACATTCTGTGCTCCTGGGCATGCTAACATATTCTGTTAACAAACCTAAAAAAATAAAAATATGAAGAAAGAAATCCTTAATGATGCCATATCATATGACATAAGCCACTTATCTCGGTAGGAAAAAGAGGAGGGATCTCTGGCACAATGAAAAAGTATTGTGTACTGTTAAACTGGAAAAAATAGACCTTTATTCCCTTACATTGTTTCTAGCCAGGTTTTTCTACCTGTAATTGACCTATGTAATTAATATCTGAGCTCACAAGAAGGGATTAAAGGGAAATGGGAAGGGTGAATACAGAAAAGTCTTGATGCTGAATATTGATTGTCAATGAGAGAATCTGGGACGGGGGATTACAGGCATAACTGTGAGGGTTTTCCTTAATTAGATTAACTAAAATAGGAAGGTCCCCCCAAATATGGGCAGTGTCTTTCAGTGACATACGAGGAAGTCCAAGGAAAATGTTCTGCTTTTTGCTTGTTTGGGATTTTTGTTTAGTTGGTTTCCTTTCTGTTACTTGTTTGCTTGTCTATTTGTCTGTTTAGTGTTGTTTGGTTGTGGTTTTTTGGTTTGGTTTGGTTTTTTTTCGGCCTGCTTGGTTTTGTCTTTCTGATGAGTTCGTTTAACTTGTTGCAACTGCCACTGTTGCTCATGTTGTTACTGCCATTCTGTGCAGTTTCAAACGCTAGACTCTCTGGGCATGATCTTGTCTTTCAACCAAGCACTTGGGAGCCAGAGACAGAAACATCTCTACTTGTTTAAGTACAGCCAGGGCTACGTCATGAGACACTGTCTCAAACAAACAAACCAAGATTCCTCAGCCTTCCAACAAGGATTGAAGACCAATGGTTCTTCAAAATTCCTCAATACCTGTACTGCCATATTGGAACTATTGGCACTTTGAGCCTCTGGACTGAGCAGCTAACAGTTCTCAGCCTTTCTAGTATGAAGACAGGAATTGATATACTTACTACCAAAGGTGCATCATGTAAGCTAATCAAATAAACCTAATTTTGGTATCTATTCATTCTATTGATTGAATTCCTCTGGATAACCCTGACCAACATAAAGGGGATGGGAAGTCAGGAGAGAAGAAGAGAAGGGAGAAGAGAGAAGAAAGCCTAGGAAAGAGAAAAGAGGTGAGAGAAGGAATGAAAAAGAGAGAAGGAATGATAGACTTAGAGGAGACTTCCTACTGAATAGGTAGTTAATTAATTCAATGGAACACTGTTAGAAGAGAATAATCAAAGACTGTTCTGTGACTTAAAGTTTTGGTAAGTAGAATATCTCTTATCCTTTCTAGTGCATCTAGAAAACTACGGGGTAAGAAAAACAGAAGATCTACTACAGGATACCCTCAGTTTGAGGTATCAATTTAAATCTAAATGGAAAATAAAAAAAATTAAAATAGATATGAAGACCTTGGGAAATAGCTCAGTGAGAAAAAGTACATGATGCATAAGGATGAGGACCTAAACTTGAAATGCAAGCACCCATGGAATTGCCAGCACAGCTACACACTCCTCCTAAACCCAGAATTTCGGTACAGAGACCATTAATACCTATGAATTCCTTGGTTTGACACACCAAGGAAACTATCTGTATCACCAGATCTGCACGCCTGTATTTTGAGCACTGAAAAGGCACCAAAGAGAGCTTAATGTAAAGTCATGAAGGTGAGGAAGTCCAAGCATTTATATCAATGGAGATAGAAGAATAGTAAAGAGATGGAAAGGAGGTGATCTAAATGTAGAGAAATCATTCACTGAAAGAGAACCATTCAAAAGTAAGTAAAGAGGAATATGCTTAAGTACAAGATACTAACTGGATGTCACAGAGTATTGGAATCAGAAGAGAAGATTGTGAATTGGTGCTGTTGTTATAAAGAGCTTAGAGAATTATAGAATAAGGGCATTATTAGAACTTCACACTTGGTTTAAATTTACACGTGCTATACTAAAATACTACAAAGACAGTAATATTATACCAAGCTACACTTTGAAACATTGTACTACCCACCAATCAAGACCCTGTGTAAATATCTCAGACTAACTTTCTATGATGGAAGATAAATTCTGTGAGTGTAACTATTAAAAAGTGTTCCTTCATCTTTGAAATTACAATATAATTGCATAATTTCTTCCTTCTTTCCTTCCTTCTAAATTTCCCATATACTCCTACTTGCTCTCTTTGAAACTCATGACCTCTTTTTTTAAATCATTGTTACATAAATATATTCTCATACAAAACCTGCTCAGTCTGTATAGTGTTAATTCTCTATATGTTTTCAGAGCTGACCATGTGTTATTGAGTAACCAATTGTATGCACATCCCTGGGTAAGACTATTTCACCTTCTCTCAGTATTCCTTATTGCCAGCAACTCTTTGTGTAGACTTGAGGCCTTGTGGTCTTTCCCCCATCCACTTTGTCCCGTGTTGTTGGTATCCTTGTTTGCCTCATGTTTAGCCAGCCATGCTGGTGCCATTTTATGGATGTAACTTCTGAAATTACTAGGAGACACAATCTCATAGCAAACTCTTGGATCTTCTGAATCTTAAAATCTTCCCATGCACTCTTCTGCAATGTTCCTTGAATCTTAGGTTCAGGAGGCATTCTGTAGATGTATCATTTAGGGATGTGCACCACAACTCTGCATCTTTTTTGGTTGTGGTTTTCTGTAATAGTCCCTACCTGTTGCAATGGAAGTTTCTTGGTCAGGGATGGTGACTACACTTATCTGAGGGTATTAGGACAAATATTTAGAGTATAGTTAGGATTGTGTTGATTTAGTAAGTGCTAGTTGTAGATTTTTCTCCAAGAGCCATGACTTTAATAGGCCTGTGTCATTGCCTAGGTTTCTTGCACCTAGCACAATTTCCCTTTTGTTCAATAAGCCATAAGTCCAATTAGAGAGCTGTTGGTTACCACCAAGGTCTGCATGCCACAAGGTATGCATGCCACTGCTACACCTTTAGGGTTATTGTGCCAGGCTGGCCACTGTTGTGGTTTATAAGCATCATAGTTAAGTAGGACTGTTGGTTGCTTCCCTTCTTTTGAAGCTTGTATGGCATCTTCTGCTGCCATGAATGCTAGTCCTCAAGGAGGGGCATTCAGATCAGTTCCATCTCAAGGCAGGCCTCCTGCCCCTGTTTCTAAAGTACATGGTGTCCTCACCAAAAGGGACTTACTTTCCATCTCTGCGGGGCAAACAACAGCAATAGAAATAGTCTATATATTCTAAAACTCTTGGATAATCCTGATCAACAACTCAAAAAGGGCTTCTCATGCCTGGTGTGGGGTTTTTGTTAGAAAGACTTTGGCTCTTGGAGGGAGCACTATTACATGTACACATGTAACAACACTTAATGAATAAAGAGGCTATGGATTTGGAGGATTGCAAGGACAGGTGCATGGGAGGGTTTGTAAGGAGGAAAAGGAAGATAATCTCAAAATTATTTTTTAAAATGAGAAGAAAGACAAGAAAATATTGCTCCCAGAGCATTTTTAAAATATATAGGTATTTTTTTCCTCTTTCATTGTGGCAAGTAATATCATAAACACAAACAAAAAAATGTATTTAAGAGGAAAACATGAAGATTTCACCAGTGCATTTGGAGTATTAGTAAAACAAAGTATAACTCTCAGCAATTACTTAGGGAATTCATTAGCACCCAAGGATAAGTAAAGTTATAAAAACAAGTCATAATCTACTAAATGTCATGCATTGTCATATATTTTTTAATTGCCTTTTAATTTCCACCTCTGATAAACAATCTAGCAGTGGCATGCCTCATTGTCTCACAGCTTAGATGGTAGAAGAGATGAAATACATTTCTATCTTGCTAGGTTGTGGTGAAGCACACCTTTAATCCCAGCAGACAGATCCACCTTATTATATAACACAAGACCAGCAGCCCAGGGATGGCACCACCCCATGGGCTGGGCCCCCTCCCCCACATTGATCACTACATGAGAAAATGCCTTACATCTGGATATCAAGGAGGCATTTCCTCAGCTGAGTCTTCTTCGCCTCTGATGAATCTAGCTTGTGTCATGTGGACACATAAAACCACCCAGTACATCCTCCAAGATATGGAAAACATAAAGAAAGAATTGGTGGAAGATGCAAGAGCAAGACATGGGAAGGAATCCTATAAAAAGCCATCTTCTGAGTAGGATAAGGCTGTTACACCTATGAACTCACAGTATTGGGTTAATTTATAATTTATGAGTGACTGTGGCTATATATGTGTGTATGTGTATTTAAATTTTATGAACAGATCTTTGTAACATTACTGATAGAAAGTGAGCAATGTCATCACCAGAAACATAAATTTTAATCCTGGTGTAATTGCCACAAATTTTATCTCCCAAAATTACATCACAGTATGTAGTAGCAGGAAGAGCTATAAACTTGATGACAAGGAACCAAACAAAAAATTAATATTTAACTTAAATTCAGCACAGATAATGAAAGAAAGAAGACTATCTCTAAAATAAAATAAAAAAATCTTAACAATGTGATGCAAAACTCTAAGAGGTCAAAGCATCAGTAAATACATTTAAAAACGAAGACCATTCCAATAGAAGTGTAAATATTTTGGGACCAAAGGTAATCTCACAAAATGGCTATCAAATCCCAGGCTCTGGTGGATCCTACCACACAATAAATGTCAAAAATACCATAAATTTTTGTGGGAATTGTAGCATGAATCTTAAATGGTCTTATTAATAAAAACAAACTCAGAGCCAGGTATTGGGCTGAATGCTGGAAGATCAGAGAAGCAGAACAAGCCACAGCCTCACCTCACCAACTCCTCAGCTGATCCTGTTTCCTCAGACTGGAAGCCTCTGAGTCCTCATCCAAATGGATCTCAGCTGAACTGCTATTCAAATGCCTGAAAGCTTAACCATGCAAAAGCTTCTAGTTTCTGGTCTTCATGCCTTATATACCTTTCTGCCATCACTTCCTGGGATTAAAGGCTCACTTCTTGGGATTAAAGGAGTGAGTCACCATGCCTGGCTGTTTCCAGTGTGGCTTTAAACTCACAGAGATCTGGATGGATCTCTGCCTCCCAAGTGATAGGATTAAAGGCATGTGCACCACCATTTTCTAGCCTCTATATCTAGTGGCTGTTCTGTTCTCTGACCCCAGATAAGTTTATTAGGGTGCATAGTATTTTAGGGAACATAATACCACTACAGGGAATTTTCACTCCTAGATAAAAAAGTAACCTGTGAGGGACACTGTTGTTTGTAATTTGTTCTCTGATGAATTTAAGAATACACTAACTGCTCTTAACAATATTAGAGACATTATTTCTTCAATAATGTTTGCAAAGGACTAATAAGTATTTAGGATAAACATGAGGATAGTCTAAAAATTCTATAAAGTAGTATATAGCTTGGAATTTAAAGTTGTC
Source organism: Peromyscus eremicus (assembly GCF_949786415.1). NCBI lineage: Eukaryota > Metazoa > Chordata > Mammalia > Rodentia > Cricetidae > Peromyscus > Peromyscus eremicus. Next base: position 85,705,825 of record NC_081421.1, read on the forward strand.
ACCTAAATATATTTGTTTCTCTCATCTAAATGTGAAAAAAAGAATATGCTGTTTCTTAGCAAGATAAGGTTTTATTTGATTTACCTGCAAGTTAGACTATGTCATGGTTATTTTTTTTTTTATCAACTTGACACAGGCTGGAGTTACCCAGGAAGAGGAAATCTCTCCTGAAAAAAAAAAATGCCTCCATCATATTGCCTGCAAGCAAATTCTAGGGCATTTTCTTGAATGATTGATGGAGAGCCGGCACACTGGAAGCAGTGCTGTTCTTGAGTAGGTGGTTCTGAGTGGTACAAGAAACCAAGAGGAGCAAGTCACAGAAAGTAAGGCAGTAAGCAAGATTCCTCCATGGTCTCTGCTTCAGTTCTTGACTCCAGGTTCCTGCCTTAAGCTTCTTCCTTGGCATCCTTTAGTGGTCTGTGATCTAGGCTATGTAAGCCCTATAGCAAGATAGTTTAAGATGAACAAGAAAACTGTTTACACCCAGAACATTTGTGCCACCGTTGTACCCATAACCATTATCTTCTCAGTTCTGATGAGAACAATTGCTTTGCTAACTGGACATGGTATGACATTATGTCCTTAGACAACTGCTCTTCTGACCCTCATCACAGAAGCTTGTTTATGGAGTAGATAGCAGTGATTAGAGAGACTCACGCCTGGTGAAAGTAGTGAGAATGAGTGGCTGCAGAGCGATCAGCCCTAAACGGAGCATCTATATCACACAGTCCCCCAAGACTCAGTGACCGGCTTAGAAGAGAGGATCAAATAGTTATAATAGCCAGAGATTGGAGATAATTACTGCAAAGAATTCTTTTCTGCAAATAACTGGGCTGATGCACACATTAAATCACAGTAGCAGTTATTGCCAGAATAAGCACTATACAAGATCAACACTAGTCAATAATCCAGTATAGATACAGTGAGGGAGTCATGAAACTTTTCCCCTAGCTGATGGATATTGGCAATAGGTGAAATCTGAGGGGAGGGCAGTTAGCAACATATATACATTCATTATAAATGGCCAGAGTCATAAATGGACTCTTGGGGTTCTGAAGGAGACTAACATTCAGTTCAAACAAAAAGAATGAGATGGAAAAGAGAGAATTTTATATATATATATATATATATATATATATATATATATATATATTTGTATTCTAAATAATAAATGTAATAAATATATTTAATTTAATATTAAAAAAGTTGGTGTGTTTTATTTAAAATATTTTAATAAGATTACATTATATATAATTCTCTCTTTTCTATTTTTGAATTCTTTTAATTCATCTTTATTTTCAGACTTTGCTCATATTTTATAGATAATTGTTTCATATCTTTCTCACCAAGGCCTTTGAAGCGTTGTAAGCTACCATATTTTCATTTTTACAATAAACGTATAGAAATCTATCAATTATTCAATATTACTTCCTAATCTACATGCATCTCCATTGCTGTTTAACCACTTGAAAACATTGACAGCACACTGGAGACATCCTACCAATGTCCTAAAACAAACTATAAAGTGTCAAACATATTTCTTCCTCAGGAAAATTATGTGTGACATGAGCTACTGCTCCAGACTGATTAGAATGGAGTAAATAACTGATAACTGATTAGACTTACAGCCTACTCCACTGAGATGGATCTCATACTTGACATTAGTTGGGTGACCAAGAATCAGAGACTACAGAGCTCCGCGACTTAGAGTAAAACCAAATACTACTGGTTTAAAAACAGAAAAGGAAGAGGAAAAAGCAGTGTAAAAATGAATCTAATGACATTATGCTATGTTCACAGATGGTCTTGTTCAGCCATCCTTAGAGAAACTTTCTCCTGCAGCAGATGGGAAAAGTACACATTATTACACAGGGAATGAGAGACCTTGGAACAACCAGCCATAAATGGGGTGTTTCCTTCACAAATCCCTCGCCTCAGAGCTCAGGGGCCCCTCAGAAGAAGATGTAGGAACAGTGTAAGAGCCAGAGGGGGTTGAAGACACTAAAAAACAGGGCCCTCTAAAGCAAAGCACATAGGAACTCTCAGAGACTGAAGCAGCACGCAAAAAGCCTGCACCGGTCTGCACCAGGTCTTCTGGGTACACCATGGCTTCCAGTTTCGTAGTTCTGTGGGATCCTGAGGGTGGGAAGGACTGAGACTGCGCGTGTGCACCTTCTCTTGGGTGCTTTTACCCCTGCCTGCTGCTTTGTCCTGCCCAGCTTTGATGTGATAGATTTTGTTTTGCCTTCTATCTTATTTTGTTATATTTCAATATTATCTCTTAAAAGTCTGTTCTTTCCTTTTTTAAAACCTTTTTTATTGTCTTTGGAAATTTTATATCATGCACCCCAATCCCAGTCATTTCCCAGTCTCTCTATATCTGCCCTTCACCCTTGTATCATTACCCCCAAAGGGAAAATTTAAAAAAAAATAATAATACAAATACAAAAGAATATTAACTTAAAAACAAACGCAGAAAAGTAAAAACAAAAAAGCAAACAATAAGACATTTTATTCCTCCATCTTTGCTGCTTCTCCATCAACTCTTCATTTGTCTTAGTGACATTGGGAGCTCCTGTATCATACAGTATACCCTTTTGTCCAATGAGCTTTACTTGCAAATATTCATTGTGTAATGTGTTGTTGGTCAGGTTCAAGGCCTCTGGCTTCTGGTACACCATCAATATTGCACCTTCACCAAAACTCCTCCCAGATATCCTGTGTCCTCAGAGTCAAAGAGATACTACGTCTTCGGTTCCTCTTCAGGACCAGACCCTTCAAGCGCTCTAGCAGATCATAGATAGGGTAGATGTTGGGACGTGCCAACTCATTGCCCTAGATATGTGCCTGGGTAGTAGCTAAGTTTATCAGTTCAGGGTGCTGGGTCCATCCCCAGCTCTCTCATGCCAGTGATGAGAGGTGGAACCAGCTTTCCTAAGTGTGGGGCAGGACTTCTCTCCTATGAGTGTCAGGACCAGCTCTCCCATGCTGGGGTCTTCAGTATCCACTATCCCAGGGCCAACGAGGAGCAGCATCAGCTCTCCAGTGAGAGGGGATCTGGCCCGTTCAACATGGTTATTGTACTTCAACTCATGTTCACACATGGTTCATATGGGGCCCTCTGGTAACATGGGCAACAGATATAAACACAGAGCCTAGCTGCAGCAGGATTCCAGACCTAGACATGGCCGCCAGCAGCAGCAGCTTGGGCCAAGACATCACCATGGCCCTAGGTGGCAGTGCAGGCCTCTCAGACCAGCGTGAGCCTAGCAGTAGTATGGTCCCAGGACTCCAACATGTCCCCAGGTGGTGGCCCAGACCCTGGTAGTTGCACAGCCTTCTATGGTAACAAGAGCCATGGACATTGACACAGACCTGGCTATGGTAGGGCAACAAACCCAGATAAACCTGTTGGCCAAAGCTTAATCCTAGATATCACCATGGCTCCTGGGAACAGTTAAGACCACTCCCATCTGTATGGCCCTGATGGCAGCTTGACCCTCAGGCAACAGCATGGGCTCAGGTGTTGGCCCAGACCCTGGGCATCTGCCTGGCCTTGGTGATAACATGAGTCTTGGACATCAACACAAATCCTAGCTAGAGTAGGGCCAGGGACCCTGACATGGCCCTTGGAAGCAACTCAGGCCTGGATATCTCCATGGCCCCAGGTGGCAGCATAGGCTACTCAGATGAGGATGGCCCCTGAAGTGGCCTGACCCTTGGGCATCAACAAAGCCACACGTGACAACCCAGTTCCTGGGCAATCTCACAACCTTCAGTGGTAACAGAAGCCATGAACATCAACACAAGACTATGGATGCAGTAGGACTATGTATCCAAACATGGCCCTTGGCAGCAGCCTCAGCCCAGACGTCACCGTGGCTCCAGGTGGCAAGCAGGTTACCCACAGCAGTCCATTCACCTCTTCAAATCTGCCTCTCTCCACAGGACATGAACCATTCTGCCTCTCTCTTTCATACCTCACCATATATTTACTCACCATAATGGCAACTGGTGGCCCTACAAGGCACCAGGTGGGTCATTGGTTTCTTCCACCTGCCCAGGCCAAATAGCCACAGACTAGGGAGTAGGAGTTCTTCACCTACTCGGACCTAATCACACCAGACAGCCCCATGGTTTCTTCCACCTGCCCAGGCCACGTGGCCCCAGGCAGCATGTAGGTGTCCACCCATCTGATCCTAATGGCGCCAGCTTGTTCTTTTCTAATGAGAGACAGAAAGAAAATATGTCCTAATGGGAGGGGAAGTAGGGAAAGACTGGGAAGAGTGCAGGGAGGATAGCTGTAATTAGGGTATATTATGGGAGGAAATAATCTATTTTCAGTAAAAGAGGAAAATGATTTTTAAAAATGACTTCAATTAGAAGTTAAAAATGTAAGATTGTTATATATGTATGTAAACTGCATTTGAACTGTGAAAAGCAATTCCCTGTACCCGCCCACTCCAAATCCTTTGAGAGCTAAGCATTGCTCACATTCCCTGGTAATATCAACACAGTGCCTTTCAAACATATGGACAACAGCAGTCTGTCCTTATTGAGTCTATACCTGTGTCATACCAAACCTAGCAGCACCCAACAGCTGAACACAGCAGAAAATCTTTATTTTGCACTGAAGTTGCCAGCATCTGTTCTAGTGATGAATCACACATTGAACATGCATACTGGAAATAAATAAACATTTAGAGTACAAACTAATCATTCATCGTGAGAATGATTGCCAATAATAACGTTAACAGGTGAAGTACACTCAGAAAATCTCAAGGGAAAATAAAGGAAATGCCTGTTGAGAACATGTATTATTTCAATGGTTATTGAATCTTATTTCTGATGCCATCTCCTCACAAGGAAATCGAACTTAAAGCCAAAACAGGATTCTCAATTCATTTTGGATTTTCTTGTTTTACTTGGGTTTTTTAATTATTTTAATATTTGCATTAATATATTAAAAACATGAGTCATAAAATCCTGGCCTTAATCAGTATCTATACCAACAGGATGGTGGTGGTTGATTTTTACCTCTTAACCAAATATCTTTTATACCAAAAAAAAAAACTAATAAAATAATTAAAGTTCCTTTTCTTACTCACTATTAGTGAAATCCTATGAGAGAAAATTATGCTACAGGTGAGAAACGCCCTTCCCCATCCACTCAACAAGTGTTGAATGAGTGTCCTCAGGTTGCCAGGCACTGGGGGTATTAAGATATAATGATGAACAAGACAGACAGGTCCCCATGCAAGAAGTTTCATTTAGATGAAAGAGAAGAAAACATGTTAATAAATATAACCATGATTATAAAATGTTGATAAAAATAATTCAGGTAGAATAATGATCAATGTAATAAAAGTGATAAAATACTGAGATCAACACTGAGGTTTTCCATACTTGATTGTCAGGGAACACCTCTCTGACAGCTCTGACTTACAGAGTGAAAGCCATCAGTCCATTGAAGGACAGAGAAAGAGCAACCTATGTAGACTAAGGCATAGGAAGTAAGCTTTGAGTAAATGGTAAGAAGTGTAAGGAGTGCTTTACAGACACAGTAGGTGTGAGGAGCTAAGAGTGCCAAGGTAGGAAAGGTATATTGGATATGTAAAAAGTTAGGAAGAAGGAAACACAATTTTTTTTCTGAGAGACTTATGAATCTATCTGTTATATTTGAGATTTTATATTTTTGAATTGTATTAAAGGTATTAAAATGCAGAGACTACTGAGAAACACTAGAAAACTTGTACATTAGTAATCAGTTTAGTACTTTTATGATACTCCTGAATATTTGAACCAGTGGGGCTGTGATTCTTAGACCTTCTCTTGGGATGATTTTTCTTCTGTTGGTTTGCCTTATCCAACTTGGATGTGATGGTTTTGTTTTATCTTATAATGTTTTATTATGTTAAAAAAAAACACTATTGAGACAAAAATCCTCTAAGCATCTTTATTCTCAGAACAGACGACAATTATGGTTGAAAAGAATTATGTGTGTAAAGAAACTGAAGCATAGAAAAATAAAACCAGGAATTTTCTATGGGAATCACTAATTCTAGAGAAAAGCAAAAGCAGAGAGTCTGTTATTAGGAAGAAATGAGCAGATCAAACTTTACAAACATTATGTTAGCATAATAGCGTATTTTGATTTTCTTTTTCACAATTTTTTACATTGAATAAATTTTCTACTAATGTAAAAATAAGAAATCTAAGAAAGTTAATTATTTCTTGAAATTAATTTGATATTTCAATAAATATAAAATTTATAAATATCAAATATTTATATATTATAAATGAGTGATAACCTAGCTACAATCTGTAGACCCAGAGAGGTTGAGCATAGAGGAAGGGACTATGGAGAATGCATAGATCTCCTTAGGTGGAGGAAGTTAAATAGATTTTATAGGTGGACTGGGGCTGGAGGAGGGGAGGACTGGAATAGGTGGATTAGATGGGAAGAGAGAGGGAGATGAGGTTGATGGAGGGAACACAGGGAGAGCAGCTAGAATTGGGGGGCATTTGAGAGGTGGTTTAGAAACTGAGCGCAGTGGAAACTTCCTAAACTACATGAAGGCAAGCCTAATGAAGTCTCCAAATAATGAGGGAGCTGGATCTCCAATTGGCCATCTCTTGCCACCAAACAAAGCTTCCAATACTGAGAATGGCTTGCATCCAATTGAGATCCAGCTGGGATCTCCCACTCACCCAAGCTCTCTTTCCCTTGACCCTCGCCCTTCACTACCCCCACTCCTGTCCAGGCTGTTCATGTAGATCCATCGTATAAACAAATTGAAAGGAAAAAAAACACATGATCATCTCACTAGATACTGAAAAAGCCTTTGGCAAAAATTCAACACCCCTTCATGATAAAGGTCTGGGGGAGATTCAGAAATAAAAGGAACATATCTAAACATAATAAAGGCAATTTACAGCAAGCCAACAACCAACATCAAGTTACATGGTGAGAAACTCAAAGCAATCCCACTAAAATCAGGAACAAGACAAAGCTGTACTCAAAATTCTAGTTAGAGCAATAAGGCAACAAAAGGAGATCAAGGGGATACAAATAAGAAAGGAAGAAGTCAAATTTTTGCTATTGGCAGATGATATGACAGTATACATAAGTGACCCCAAAAATTATACCAGGGAACTCCTACAGCTGATAAACTCCTTCAGTAATGTGGCAGGACATAAGATTAACTCAAAAAAATCAATATCCCTCCTATAAACAAATGATAAATGGGTTGAGAAAGTAATCAGAGAAACATCATCCTTTACAATAGCCAAAAATAATATAAAATACCTTGGGACTCTAACTGAGCAAATGAAAGACCAAGCTAACAAGGACTTTAAGTCTCTGAAGAAAGAACTTGAAAGAGATATCAGAAAATGGAAAGATCTCCCATGCTCATGGATAGGTAGAACTAACATAATAATAAAAATGGCAATGTTACCAAAAGCAATCTATAGATTCAATGCAATCCCCATCAAAATCCCAACAAAATTCTTCACAGGCGTTGAAAGAATAATACTCAACTTCATATGGAAAAACAAAAAGCCAGGATACATAAAACAATTCTTTACAATAAAGTAACTTCTGGAGGCAACTTCTGGAGGCATCATCATCCCTGTTGTCAAGCTCTGCTATAAAGCTATAATAATAAAAACAGCTTGATATTGGCATAAAAAAGACACATGGACCAATAGAATTGAATTGAAGATCCTGACATCCACCTATGAACACCTGATTTTTGACAAAGAAGCCAAAACTGTACAATGGAAAAAAAAAGAGAATGTCTTCAACAAATGGTACTGGCATAAATGGACATCAACATGTAGAAGATTGCAAATAGATCCATATCAGTCACCATGCACAAAACTCAATTACAAGTGAATCAATGACTTCAACATAAACCCAGCTGCACTGAATGTGATAGAAGAGAAAGTAGGAAGTAGCGTAGAACACATCCGCCAAGGACACCACTTCCTAAATATAACACCAGTAGCACACACACTGAAAACAACATTTAATAAATGGGACTTCTTGAAACTAAGAAGCCTCTGTAAGGCAAAGGACACAGTAATGAGACAAAACGACAGCCTACAGAATGGGAAAAGATCTTCACCACCCCCACATCTGACAGAGGGCTGATCTCCAAAATATATAAGGAACTCAAGAAAGTAGGCCTCAAAATACCAAACAACCCAATTAAAAAATGAACTACAGAGCTAAACAGAGAACTGTCAACAGAGGAATCTCAAATGGCTGAAAGACATTTAAGGAATTGCTCAAAATTCTTAGTCATCAGGAAAATTCAAAATCAAAACAACTCTGAGATACCATCTTACACCTGTCAGAATGGCTAGGATCAAAAACACTGATGATGGCAGCTTATGTTGGAGAGGATGCAGAGCAAGAGAAACACTCCTCCACTGCTGGTGGGAATGCAAACTTGTACAGCCACTTTAGAAATCAGTATGGCGACTTCTCAGAAAATTGGGAATCAATCTACCTCAAGACCCAGTGATACCATGCTTGGGCATATACCCAAGGACACTTGCTCAACTATGTTCATAGCAGCATTATTCATAATAACCAGAACCTGGAAACAACCTAGATGCCCCTCAACCAAAGAATGGATTAAAAAAAATGTGGTACATATACACAATGGAGTATTACTCAGCTTAAAAAAAAAAAACAGTGACATCATGAAATTTGCAGGCAAATGGATGGAACTAGAAAATATCACCCTGAGTGAGGTAACCCAGACTCAGAAAGACAAACATGGTATGTACTTATTGAGAGCTGCTCATAGCAAAAGGCCATGGGAGTATACAGCAGGTGCAACTACTGTTCAGAAGGTCAACCTATCAGAACCAAGGGTTCTGTTGGAGGAAACCATCATACAAGGCATTTTGGAATTACTGCCTTTTGATTGAACTGGCTGTTTCTTGTTATAAACTTCTTGTGCAATAACAGCTGTGATATCTTCCTATTAACATACATCTTCATGTAATATATATATATATATATATATATATATATATATATATATATATATATATATATGAAATCTCATGATTACATCTCAGTCTTATGGGTGGGCACATATATCTGTGGGTAATCAAGAAGATGAATTTTCATTTAGCTGTATAATATTGATATATAGAAAATATTCGAGGATATGCTTCATAGCAAGATCTATTTTCCCATGAGACTGTAGACACTTAAAGCCTGCTTTGTTCCTTTTGCTCAGACTAACACAGAAAATAATAATCTCTCCTCAGCCTAACACAAACTGCACCCATTTAGCTCATTTTCACCTCAGAGCAAACTAAACCAAAGGCCTTTGTATGTAGATCATAAGTTTAAAACTTTACAGTTATGTACAAGATCAGAGTTGCAGGCATCTACCAAGGTTACTAACACAAAACACCCTAAGAAAAGCCTGCCAATTCTTTGCTTACCAAGTCTGCTGATAAAAACTATGTCTCAGAGTTTATTGCATTGGCCACTGCACCCCCTCCCTCTGGTCCTAAGACCTTGAAACCTTGTGTTACTATGGTATTGACTCTGCTCCTTCTCATCTATTCTAGGAATGTGCTATGGCCTTGAGGGTTTTGAAACTTTTCTCAGGATTGCCAGGAGTCTCCAGTTAGAAATGTAAGAATTCAGGCAAGAGAAAGGATGAGAGGAGAGAATTAGCTTGCATAGAATAAAGTGAATGGACTGAAAAAGCTCAGTGTGCATAGATTCAATTGCTATCCCTCAGATTAGATATCTGCCACTTGTAAGTGTCTTCCCCAGGACTCCAGAGAAATCTCCTGGGGGCAGGTACCCCTGGGACTTTTGATATGTACTCACTCATAAGTGGATACTAGATGTAAAGCAAAAGATAATCAGACTACATTCCACAGCACCAGAGAAGCTAGGAAACAAGGAGGATCCTAAGAGGGATGCATGGATCACACTGGGAAGGGGAAATAGATGAGATCTCCATGAGTAAACTGGGGACAAGGGGAGGAAATAGAGGGGAGGAGATGAGGGATGAGAACATAAGGGAAGGGGATAGTTGAGCTGAGGGAGGGATGGAGTGGGAAAGGAATGAAAGAGATATATTGACAGGGTTAGGGAAAAACCTGGTGCTAGGGAAATTCCCAAAAATCCAAAAGGCAACCCAGATTATACTACTAGCAGTAATGGAGAGGGTGCCTGTACTGGCCTACCCTGGTAATCAGATTGGTGAATACCCTAACTGTCATCATAGACCTTTCATCCAGTGACTGATGGAAGCAGATACAGAGATCCACAACCAAGCACCACACCAAGCAAGCTCCAGGAGTCTAGCTGAAGAGAGGGAAGAGAGACTATATGAGCAAGGGGGGAGGGTGTCAAGATCATGATTGGGAAATCTACAGAGACATCTGAACCAAGCTCATAGGCACTCACAAACTTTAGACCAACAGCTGTGGAAATGCATGGGACCAGACTAGGCCCTGTGCGTATAAGAGACCGTTGTGTAGCACGGTCTGTTTGAGGGGCCCCTGGCAGTGTGATTAGGATCTATCCCTGGTGCATGAGCTGGCTTTCTGGAGCCCATTACCTATGATGGGACGCCTTACTCAGCCTTAATGAATGGAAGGGGCTTGGTCCTGCCTCAACTGAACATACCAGGTTTTGCTGACTCCCCATGGGAGCCCTTACCTTTTTGGAGGAGAGGATGGGAGGAAGTCAGGGGAGAGGTAAGGCTGGGGTGGAAGCGGGAGGAGGGATGAGGGAGGATCTGTGGTTGGTATATAAAATGAATTTAAAAATGTCTTAAATAAAAAAAATTAAATTATACAAAAGAAAAGAAATACAAATGATTGATGCTCTCAATATGTATTTATTTTAAACTTTATATTTTTGATTCAGCATGGATTGCAATAAATGGGTCTTCAGCAGAGTTACTAATAGAAAAGTGAGCATTGCCATCATTGCCAACATAGACTTTAATTCCAGTGCAATTGCCGTCAATTTTGTCTCCAGAAATGACATCACAGTATGTGCCAGCAGGAAGACCAGTCTGTAAAGTTGTTGACAATTCCCTGAAAAAGTAAAAAGTAAAAAGAAGTCAAATTCAAAATAGGAAAATTCAGGAAATCAAACTATCTCCAAATTAAATAATTGCCTAAACTTTGTACTGTACAAATAAAAATTATAATTTACTGGCCAGAAATCAAGTAAGTGAAATAGATAGGTAGATGATAGATAGATAGATAGATAGACAGATAGACAGACAGATAGATAGATAGATAGATAGACAGACAGACAGACAGATAGATAGATAGATAGATAGATAGATAGATAGATAGATAGATAGACAGATACATACATACATACATACATACATACATACATACATACATACATACATATAAAAAGAGCACTTGGTAAGTTAAAATGTTGGTCCCCATGTAGTGACATAGTTTGGGGAGGTTAGGAAAAGTGGACTTGTTGGAGGATTTGTGTCACTGAAGGCAGCGCCTTGAGAGAAAAAGAGTCCTACCTTTTCTAGTCAGCTCTTTCTGTATTGTGCTGCGGTGCAAAGTGTGAGCCATCAGCTTCCTGCTCCTCCCCTCATACCTTGCTTTCAAGGAGTCTAGCCCATCCCAAGAATTGCAAGCCCAAATAAATTCTTTCTTCTATAAGGTGCCTTGCACATGGTGTTTAATGACAGATTTAATACAATAATCTAAATGTGCAAAAGATAACTTTCAACTGAGATTGTCAACTACTTACACAGAGATTTTCTATGTATAGTTATATAAATATATATGAGGAAATTATTAAAGGAGATGAAAAAAGATGCATGCACCAAAAATGGAAGGCCAGTCATTGGAAACTGTAGAACCAAACCTCAACTGCCTCTTGAGGAAAACCACCAGTCATAGCCAAGTATACAAATGCATGGAAACTACTCATCACACAGAGGCAGAGAATTTAAGATTATATATTAAAGAAACAGAAAAATAAATAGTTGAGATACAGAGCTAGGGGATGGGGGAGTACTTTGAATCTAATAATGCCCATACTTACACGGATTTTTAAGACTTCTATTGAATGTTTAGACTTGTACAGATGTCATGTGTATATGAATGAGAATATATTCACATGACAGTGTAAGACTACACCAAAAACAACAGTAACAACAAAACTCTACTTAAAAGCTACAAAAATGGAGAAACAAATTAAGGGCAAGCATCTTTTTTTTCTACAGTTTTCAGGTCACTCTGGTTTCTTAAATCCATTAATGAAAAGCTTTTCAGCTACACATGAGCAGGAAATAAAAAGAATGTCTAAAAATATAACAGTATACAATCCTACTTTAATTGATATCCACTTACCAGTCGTCATTGTTAAAGACAATGAAGCCTCTGTTCCCTCTGCCAAAAGCCACTTGGTTGCTGCCATTATCCCACCAGTTTGAGAAAGGCTGACCATTGACGACGTTTCTGAAGGCAACCATGTTCCTAAAAGCACAGTATCATGTGAAATGCTGGTACCCTTAAACTTCAACAATTTAAAACATGAAGTTAAACAACTTTCTTATTTGACAAGATCTGTAGGGGACACTCCCAACCTTATTTGACGCCATCGATGTTCACAGACCCAGCCATTGCCACAAGTGGTGTCTGCATTAATGGTCACTTCTTTGGTTACTCCATTGTCATTGGGTGGTCCAACCCAATCATTGATATCCTATATTGTAGGGGAAATTTTCAGGATTTTAATGTGAATATTTCATTTCCACTGCACAAAACTCAAAAAGTTCTGCTACTTGAGTATCTATAGTATCTACTTAGTGTCTAACTTCTTCAGTATTTATACAGACATTTACTGAGTTTTTACTATTTAAGTATATACACCACAGTTCTCTAAAGTCATATTTCAAAGGATTACACATTTTTATTCACTCAGAGCCTTTTCATGCAACAGCTTCTTATATCTCTCTGACTTCTTTAATGTCACTAGAATGGTAAGAGCACTAGTATTGGGAAGATTAGGATTAAAGACCAGTTTCCAGTACCAATGGCTTTAAAAACTACTCATTCAAGATACATAAATTCCCTAAGCCTGAATTTCATCATTTCTAAAATGGAAATATGGTTTGGTTGCTACAAAAAAATCAATGTCTGTAGAGCCTATAAAATTTTTTAACCAATATAATTAATTCCAAATTAATATCAGTTTATGTTTTGTATAATCTGTTAAATAAAAGAGCTAATAAATATACCCTGATATTCTGTAATAAATTCTCTGAAATTTTAATATGCCATTTCATGATTGTCAACACATTCAAACATCTTCCTAAAACAATCTAACAAACATTCTCTCCGTTGTCAATAGAGGAAGGGTCTCTCCCCCTAAACCCAGAGCTGGTCAATTTTATGATCCAGGAATCTTCAGTCTCCACTTGTTGGGCAAATGCCTTACAGGTGAGATACCAAACTGCAAGGTGACAACGAACTGAACCCCTGTCCCTCCTGCAAGAGCTTTACCCTCTAAGTCATCTCCTCTGACCCTTAGTTGCTTTTTGAAATTATTCAGATTAATGTATTGCATAATATTTTTGGAATGCTTAGTATTCTTGAGTAACTCTTCAAATTTATTTTCTTAATTTAGTATAATTTCACACACACACACACACACACACACACACACACACACACACACACACACATATTATTTAACCTCAGTTAAACTGAATGATTTCTTTCCATTCCATAGAAAAATCTAATGTATGTAGCAAATAATTATCTTGGTCAAGTTTTAAACTGTGGATCTGGCATGAAACTAAGAAGTCAACGTTTTTTCATAGTGATAAAGTAGTGGATACTTCTATGATATACTTACTTTACTAAAATTACAATAAATAAATATTTGATGACATGCACTTTATGCAACAATTTTTATGTGAAATTAAAACAGGACTGCTTCCCTTCTCTTGAAATAATATATTCACTTACCTGTCCATTCTGAAAGTATCTTGGCCAATGGTAACTTGACATTACTCGTGTGAATCCATAAGGATGAGCCAACATAAATCCAACTGCCATTTTATATAGTCTGAAAATTACAAAATATATTACAATAGAAGAATAGAAAACTTGCCTTTACTGAAGAGGAAGTAAGACAGTGAACAATGGTTTTACCCACCTGGCATCCCAGAATGTCAGGATGGATGCTCCTCCAGCCCCGTGCCCTCGCTGATTATCATGGTTGTCCACAAAGACAAGGGCTCTGTCAGAAGGCATGAAACCCCAACCTTCTCCCCAGTTCCTATTTTTAAAAAAATATGCATATATTATTCTTTTACAACACTTTTAGATTACCCTCAATCTGTATTTCTTTTTATAATCATATTAATTTAACTACTGATTCTCTAACTAGGTGATTATTCCACAGGAAAAAGTTCTTTTACATATGTGCATATATATGTATGTAATTGGCTAATATGTTCCATGATTCTATGTATGGTAAGTTTATTTGCATTTCATTCACATTGCTCCTGTAAGATTGTAATGTAGATGGACTCAAGAAGGGTAAATATTCATATCAATTACATACAATAAAAAACAAATAAAATGAGGATTGAATATTACACTGTATTATAAACAGTTAAACATTTCAGACTAATTTATTGCAATGTATAAGTGTAACAGTATGGCCACATTATTGTTTTATTTATGTGTAGTAGGGTTTTTAAAGTAGTATCTTGACTTTAGCAGATTATAATTACCAAAATCTAGTTGACTCATATCACAGGCAGAAAAAAAATCTCTAGGTGATGTTTTGTGTTTCAGGAATGCCTTCTTGTTATTGACATTTAAAATGAAAATTATTAATTCCAGATGATTAATTGTGATTTAGAGAACAATGAACCTTCTTGATAACTAACGTATTGATAAATATTTAATAAATCAGAATGTTCTAAGATGATCACGTATTGGGATAATAGGACAACAGATACGTGGCAGACAAAAATCACAAAGTGTGCTGTGTTTACTTTAAGTAGGCCATCTTCTCTCCATTCCACTTGCGGATGACTGTGCCCAGTTTTGCTCCGTACTTGAATTCTGTCACACGACCATTTCCAAAATACTCATTGCTTGTCACTGCTTCACCACCCAGATCAATGACCTAGGAGAGATAAAGGGGAAACTGTCATTTGAATAAAGTAATATTAAAATATTTAATGTGAAAATAATGTCCTATAAATTCCTTATGCTGTTGATGCTCAAACTGGTTTTCTTTATTTCTTTATAAAATATATACATCACTCTTGAGAGAAACTTAACAACAATGCCATTTCTTCTCCAATGAAGATGGCTGACAAATTTCAATTTAACATATAATTGAAAATTCAGAAATTCATATCAACAAAGTACTGTCAGATAAACAATTTTTTTTTAGCTTTGAAATGTTTTATTGTGTTGGTTATTGGAATTCATCTTTGTTGAAACTGTAATCAAATAGTACATTTTTAAATTAATCCCAAAGGTGTAAGTACCACTAAAAAGACAGATAAACAATTTTAGAACTTACAAATTCTTTCGGTTCTCCAAAGAAATCAAATACAAAACAGTACTAACCTCTTCACATAAAAAAATTGCACAGAAATATTAATCAATTTACCCAAAATTTACACATTTAATAATACCTCAGATGAAATTTAAATCTAGAAAGACTGGCTTGCTTCAATGACTAAGATTTTCTGTCTTGCGTAATGGTCCCTGAGTATATATTAAGTGACACAATAATGTCACAGGCTATACAAATTCTCTATACTCTCTTAGACCTTTATTTTGGAAAATAATTAAGTCTGTTATATCCAAATAAAAGGAAGTTAAAAACTGCATATGTAATAAGGCATTCAGACATTAATCTATTAAACTTATGTTTAATAAAACTTTCCATCTATCTTCTAGTTAATAAAAATGGTGTCATTTATATGCACATATGTATATTACTTTACCTCTTGATAAATGAAAGGTCTACTTCCTTGGGAGAACCACTGTGTATTTAAGTCATGCAGTTTGTCCAAAACCGCCTTTATGTCTCCAGGCCACATGTGCTTAGAAGCATCAAGTCTGAAACCTGCTACACCCATGTCAATGAGACGGTTCATATAATTAGCCAATGTGGTACGAACATAATCTTTCTCAAGTGCAAGATCCAGAAGGCCAGTCAGACGACAGTCTCTGACCTGTTGAGACAAACAAATAAAATAAAACGGTGATTGACTTATAAATGTCAGCTCTCACTCTAGAATCCTTTGGTCTATAGGAAGCCTCATAAAGCCTTTACATGGGACACTGGGAACATTCATATTCTACTGTGGATGCACTCTAAGAATATTTTCCCATATGAAGACTGAACTATGAGGAAATAAAGTAGACAATATTATCAGTTGATCAAGGAAACACGTTTTCTTCCTCTCTCTTTTTCTTTCTTACTGTGGAACAAAAATCAAACCCTGAGCCATCAAATAACTAGGAGCTCTTTGAAGATTAATTTGCATTTCTAACTCTTAGTAATATGTTTCCTGAGTTATCTAAGCCACATGTCAAATGGTATTCCAACAGTTCTATGTGCACAATAAGGCCATATGATTTTTTATTCTGATCATTTTCCTCACCTGATAAGCATCATTGTAGTTCTCAATGCCTCCACTTCCACTTTTACATTTGCCATCATTAAAATCCCAACCAGAGTATGGAACTGCAGGGAAGTCCCTGTTCTGTGGGTTGAAATAACTTCCACATGTGCTGCTTGTTCCTGCTTGAGCTCCTTCTCCACACATGTGGTTAATAACAGCATCCACATAGATACGGACCTGAAGAGACAAGTGTGTGCTTCAGTTCAATGTAGTGAGCTAAAACCTATATAATTAAACTGCACAGCATGCAAGTAAAACTAATAGATAGATAGATAGATAGATAGATAGATAGATAGATAGATAGATGATAGGTAGATAGATAGATAGATAGATAGATAGATAGATAGACAGACAGATAGATATGTTATTTTATACTTTAATTTTAGATAAGACAAAAAGTGAAGTGTAAAAGAAAACCAGTGTGAAATGAAGATCAAAAACAGTCCTATTATTTGGTTGAGGATTTATATAGAACTGATAAGTGGAAAACCGGGAACTGTTATCACTAAAATCTAATGAAAAGTGCTGTTTTTTTTAACTAGAATTAGGTTAAAGATAATTGAACATTCTTGATTTTTAAAAGGAGTTAATTTGAGTCTTTTTTTTTTAGTCTCTGAAGGAAAAAAGGGTAGACGCTGATCTTTATTAAAAGGAGAAATAGCTATTTATCATAAAAATGACAGTAAGTATTGCATCTGTTATTTCTAATCCATGATGAGAAAGGGGTTAGTAGAAAATGAGAGTGGTTGTAAGGATTAATAGTCAAAGGTTTGCCTTCTATGTATTCTTCTTTAAATGGTTCATGTGAAAGATTTTTTTTTAAAGTTGACCATAAAGGAGTAGTTAATTTTAAGTCAGAGCTAAAATGTAAAGAAAAAATTAAAGTATAAAGGTTTTTGCTCAAGAAGAATAAGAAACAAAAGACAGAAATTGGTTTTTCACATAATGACTTCAAAGGAAATATGAATTCACTTACACCAACATTATTGCACCTATTCACCATGTCCCTGAATTCATCTTCATTTCCAGACCTTGAGCATATTTTGTAGCTAATTGGTTGGTACCTTTCCCACCAAGGTCTTGAAGGACTGTTAACTACTAGATTTTCATTGGGTGGAGAGACCTACAAATAAAACAATTAAGATTGTCAGATTATGGTTTACTCCTCTAGAAAACTATGAATGACCCTGAAATTCTTGAGCTGTGTACTTGTAGATCTATTGCTTCAGAATCACTAAAATCATTAACAGCATAATGGAGAGGGCCTCCTGGTGTCCTAAAATATGATATAAAGTTGCCATCAATACCGACCTTTTTTCTTCCTCAAGAAAATTATGCATGAAGTGAAATATTGTTTCAGAATATTTATAAGCTATTAGAAAACAATTTTATATAAGCACAGTGAACTCTTCATTTAAGTTGTGAACAAATCTTACCTGCACTCCTCCAAATCCGTTAGGAGCTAAGTATCGCTCACATTCCTTGGCAATATCAACCCAGCGCCACTCGAACAGGTGGACAATAGCACTTCGTCCATATTCAGTATGTGGGTCATATTGAGCCCAGCAGAACCCAATAAGGGAAAATAGCAGGAAGAACTTCATCTTGGTATGATGTTGTTAGTGTTTTTTCTAACAACCACTTTATTCCTGAAAAATAAAAAATAGAAAGAAAAGGGGGGAAAAAAGCACAATGAAATAAAAGCTAACATGAATCAATATTCGAGTACTAGCTATTTTTCAACTGTAAAGGATTACTAATAATATGGTCAATAAGAACCTAATAACAGGAAAAAGAGAAATACTAAACATCTAGGTATCTGAAAGTGATATTACCTATTAAGGAGAAGAAATGAGAAAGTATCAGATCTCTGAGAAGGTTTATCAAGACTGATATAGATATTAATTATTCCTCTGTCAATTATGATGCTCTCTTTTGCTCTCTCCCCAACAAACAGTATGAACACTATCCTTAATAAAACTAGACTTTTCCATATTTCACAGGCAACTCTATGCTATTCCACATTCTCCCTATGACCCACCACCATTAGGAACATGGTACATATTCAACTGAAAGAATATTTTTGTTTTAGTCTACATTTATATTCCCAGGTAAAATTAGTAAATATTTTTTGTGTGACAGCTTTTAGATTATGCTAATGAATTGTTTGATTTATATTATAAATATATTAATATTTACACATTCACCTTTCTGAACTAAACTTTTTTAAAGATGTACTTCATATCTAATATTCCTAGTCCTAGCAAATGTTTGTAAAGTCTCTTATGTTCTCAGTTAATGGCTATAACAGGCATACACTAAGTTCCAGGTATTGTACAAGATATTGACATGAATTGTGTCCTAATTTTTAGTAAATGAAAAGTATATCAGAAAATATATTTTATGGTCAATTATAAGCCTTGCAATACACACAAACATATACACACAGGACTAGGGAAACTATGTCAATTAGGTTTATGTAATGATTGACAATGTCAGAATTTGATAATATGTCTAACTAAAAATCAGTGTATTCTTTATTTCACCAAAATTTCTGACATTATACTTCACAATATGATACCCATTAGTAAGGATTACTTGTTGAATCAAATTAAATGGAGGGAAATATACAGCCACTCCATTAAAATCAGGAACATTACAAAGTTGTACACTCTTTCCATATCTATTCAATATAGTTATTGAAATTCTATATAGAGCAGTAAGACAACTGATGGAGATCAAAGATATATAAATTGGAAAGGAAAAAGGAAAAGTACCATTATTTACAGATTATATCATAGTGTACATAAGTGACTCCAAACATTCCACCAGAGAACTCCTACATCTGATAAACATCTTCAGCAAAGTGGTTAGAAACAAGATTAACTCTAAAAAATGAGTAGCCCTCTGACAGATGACCCATTGCCCAGCCTTTGACCAGCTTTTGACCAGCCTTTCAGCCTTTTGGGGGTCCTGACAACAGTGCCCCAATGCCAACTTGAAGCAGTTCCAGAAGAGAATACATCGTCCCATGTTCCCTGTTCAGAAAAGGCTGAAATGCTGGGTCAAAAGGAAACTTCTTGGAATAGAGTCAAGATGGCCAACTATAATGCCCATTGACATACCATGAAAACAGGTTCAGAGTTGCCAATAGATAAATTTATTAACTGAGATGGTTCTGCAATAAGATAAGACACTGACCTTCTTTATGCAGAACCAAAGAGGTACTATATAAGATGTTAATCTGGTTGTACTCAAAGATCAGAACTACAGGGCCTTAAAAAATGACAATATATACAGATGTCACTGCCCTAGAAAAATCTGTTAGCTAATGGTTCTTAGGTCCCAATACCCTTGAACCTCTGGACAGGTATGACTCATGATTGAGTCCTGTCATTGGTACTTGTGAAGGGGGGAATGTGAAGGCCTAGACTTAACTTTACAGGCTCAGGAATATGCCATGATAACTCAAACAGATACAGAGCAGTATCATCCTGCAGATGTCCTGTCTGCTGTTTATACAGGAAAGGAAAGCTTAACAGGATCCTGTCTGTGGTTTATGGCCCTTGGAGGTATCTAGATAATTCTGTTGAGCAGTCCAGATAATCCTGTTCAGCGGGTTGTTGTTCCCGCCAAATGTCTAGACCAATAGTTTCAAAAAAATCACCTTGCCCCTTCTACCCAATCCCAAGTTGTCAATTCCCTGCTTGTGGTTTTTCCCTATAAAAACCCTCTACACCTGGGCTCATGGCTGTCACCACATTTCCTTCCATCTGCCATGCAGCAGCCCAGGTTGAACCTGAATAAAAGGACCCTTATGTGCTTGCATTGAAAAAAAAATGAGTAGCCCTCCTATATACAAATGACAGACAGACCAAGAAAAAAAATCAGGTAAACAACAACTTTCACAATAACCTCAAATAATGCAAAGTATCTTGGGGTAACTTTAACCAAGCAAGTAAAAGACTTGTACAAGAAAATCTTCAAATCTTTGAAGGCAGAAGTTGAGGAAGATATCAGAAAATGGAAAGATCTCCCATGCTCATGGCACCATAGGATTAACATAGTAAAAATGGCTATCCTACCATAAGCAAACTAAAGATTCAATGCAATCCCCATCAAAACTCCAACACAGTTATTTGAAGACCTTTAGAGGAAAATTCTCAACTTCATATAGAAAAACAAAAAACCCAGGATAGCAAATATTCCTGAAAACTAAAAGAACTGCTGGAAGTTTCACCATCTATGATATGACCTTGTACTGCAGAGCTATAGCAATAAAACCTATGTAGTATTGGAATAAAAACAGACATGTTGATCAATGGAATCAATTGAACACATAGGTGTAAACCCAAACACCTATGGACACTATTTTTTTATAAAGAAGCCAGAAACATACACTGGAAAAAAAGAAAGTATCTTCAGCAAATGGTGGTGGTCAAACTGGATGTCAGTACAAAGAAGAATGCAAATAAATCCATATCTTCACCCTGTACAAAACTCAAGTTCAAATAGATTAAAGACCTCAGAGACCGTGAGGACTAGCCTTGAAATCATTGAAACAGATGATTTTTTGAATTGAAACTGCCAGAGCAGGCACTAAGATCAGCACTTAATAAATGGGAACTCATGAAACTGAAAACCTTCAGAAAGAGAAAGGACACTGTCAACTGGACAAAGTCACAGCTTAGCAAATAGGAAAAGATTTTGCCAACTCCACATCCAATAGAAAGTCTTCTATCTAATACCCAAAATATATAAAGAACTCAGGAAAGTAGATATCCAAACACCAGATAATGCAATTTGAAAATAGCATACATATCTAAACAGAATTTTCAACAGAAGAATCTCAAAGGGCTGATAAACACTTGATGAAATGTTCTTGGCACCAAATCAACTAAGCAGGACTCACATGGGCTCACAGAGACTGATGTGGCAAGCACAGAAACTACATGTGTTTACACCAGGTTCTCTGCTTATATGTTTTGGCTGTTAGGTTGGTGTTTTGTGGGACTCCTAACAGGGGGAATAAGTGTATCTCTGACTCTTTTGTCTGCTCTTGGGACTCTTTTCCTCCTATGAAGTTGTCTTGTCCAGCCTTGATATGAGGGCCTTTGCCTTGTCTCGTTTGACTATTGTCTCTTAGAGGACTGTTCTTTTTTGAAGAGCAAACTGAGGGGAAGTGGATCTGGGTGAGACGGGAGGTGAAGGGAAGCTTGGAGGAGTGGAGGGAGGGGAACCTTTGGTCAGTATGTATTGTAAAAGAGAAGAACCTATTTTCAATTTTTTTAAAAATTAAAAGGTAGAAATGTTCAACATCCTTAGCCATTAAGGAAATCCAATCAAAACTACTTTGAGATTCCATCTTAAACCTGTCAGAATGGCTAAGCTCAATAACACAAGTGACAGATCATACTGGCCAACATTTAAAATCAATAAAATGATTCTTAATAACATTCTGCTATACTCATATATCAGTACCTTTTCCAGTCATCATCATAGATGATTATTCCAGAAGCAGATAGGAACAGATGCAGAGGCCCACAGTCGTAAATTATGTGGAGAGAAAAGAGGAGGCAGAAAAACTGTATAATCCAGAGGGGATGGAAGATGCCAGGAGAAAAAGGCCCTCTGAATCAACTAAGCAATATATATATATATATATATATATATATATATATATATATATATATATATATGTGTGTGTGTGTGTGTGGTGTGTGTGTATGTGTGTGTATGTGTGTGTGTGTGTCTGTGTGTGTGTGTGTGTGTGTGTTCACAGACACTGAAGCAGCCAGCACATGGCCTACAGGGTCTGCACCATATCCTCTGCATATATACTACAGCCATTAGCCTCGTATTTTTATGGGACTTCTGGCTGTGAGAAAGAGTAGTTCTCTGACTCTTGTGCCTGCTCTTGGGACTCTTTTCCTCCTGTTGGGTTCCCATGTCCAACTTCAATATGAAAGTTTTTGCTTCATCTTCATATAATTGATTTTGTCATGTTTGGTTGATATCTCTTAGAAGCCTGTTCTTTTATGAGGGACAGAAAGAGAGTCATCCTAAAAGAGAAGGATGGTGAGAGGGAACTGGGAGGAGTAGAAGGAGGGTAAACTAAAATCAGGATATATTGTTTGAGAAAAGAAACTATTTTTGATATAAGAAAAAAGAAGGGAGAAATTGGGCATAAAAATTTTGCCTGGGAGAATATTCAGCTAGCTAGGACTGTGTTCATATAAATGTAGATGAGCTAACAATGTGGTAAACTAACATTTCCAAGTGACTGAATGATCCATGAGCTCATTTAAAAAAAATTATCTGTTGAATTATTAAAATGCTGGTCGTCTGAACAGACCAAAACTTTTCCCAGAAATTATATATTTTTAAAGCAAAATCCTAGTGTTACATGTGAAATGAGTGCACTATGAGTTGTTGGCCAGGGAGCCCCCAAGGCAATACATGTATTGCTATTGACAATGATTCTGTTTACCTGCCAAAAGAAAATGGAATGTGTTGAGGACAACACATTCTTTGGATACAGAACACAGAAATCAAGTTGAACTGAGCTCTAAGTTCCCTTCCCACTGACTAGTTTTCATAGTACAAGCAGGTTCTGTGCAAGTGATTGAGAGAGAAAATTCAGCGATGATCTAATACAGTCTTGAACCCTGTGTTAAAATAGCAACCTTCAGACAAGATGTATTAATAACATGACAGTTCCGGAGACAAGCTATCACTTTCTCTTTGGATCTTGGGGCTGCAGGAATACATACCTTGTACTATAAACCTGGTCAAGTATTTATGGCCTGGAAGATCATGGGTCCCATGGTAGACTCTACTACCAATGTTTTGTTAAATAAACTAGTTGAATTGCTTTCTAAATATTTGTGTTTACAAACATACATTGGTATAAGTCTCAGCCTTAGCCAAAGAACTCTTCAGCAATGGGTGACAGTCAAAGCAATTACTCAAAACTCTGCAAAAGGCTGAGAATCAGGGAATTTAAAGTGTTTGGCCACAAATAGGACATCTATATTATCCACAATGGGTCCCAGAGAGCATCATGGAAGAGGATCTGGAAAGCTAGTAAGAGTTTGAGCCTGGAGTGTTGGCTCAGACATTAATAGTGTCTTCTGTCCTTCCACAGGACCTGTTTTTGATTCTCATCACCCACCTGCAACTCACAACCATCTGTAACTCCAGTTCCTGAGGATGCAACTTCCTCTTCCAGCCTCTGAGGGCACTGCATGCACATGGTACAAAGATATGCATGAAAGCAAAGCATTCAAACATATAAAGTAATCTTTTGTTTATTTAAAAAGAATCTAAGATCTGGAGGATGGAGTTAAACATTGTAATATGTTACCTTCTGGATATAACACAAGTTTTGCAAATGTAAGCACAAAGCAAATATCATTATGCACAAGACTTGCACAGAAGAATAAAAAAAGACATAAAAATAGAAGTTGGACTAGTTAAGAAACATGTCAAAGTGTGAGTGTAAGACTAAGAGGGTAAAAGGGAAGGGAATGTGATCACAATATCTGGTGTACAAGTAAGAAATTTTAAATAATAATAACGTCAAATAGAGCAAAGGACAGTTCATTGCCTGAATCTGTGCCTAGGATTTATGTGACTTTGCGTTCAATTTCCAATACACACACACACACACACACACACACACACACACACACACACATACATGCATATATATATATATATATATATATATATATATATATATATATATTCCACCTTTGATAATATATATTAGAACATTTGATAGCATCTGAATAACAAAATAGTTCCTCTCAAGAATAGGAAGAAGCAAAGTGCTGGAGAGGTCTCCAGAAATCCACAAAGATACCTCCACAATAAACTACTGTCAATGGTTGAGAGAAAGCCCGAACTGACCTATTCTGGTGATCAGATGGCCGAACACCCTAAATGTAGTGATAGAACTCTCATCCAATGACTGATGGAAGTAGATGCAGAGATCCACAGCCAGGCCCCAGGTGGAGCTCCAGGAGTCCAATCGGCGAGAGAGAGGAGGGATTATATGAGCAAGAGATATTGAGACCAAGATTGGAAAAGCACAGGGATAAATAGCCAAACTTGTGGAAACACATGAACTATGAACCAATAGCTGAAGAGCCCCCATGGAACTCGATCAGACCCTCTGGATAAGTGAGACAGTCGATTAGCTTGAATTATTTAGGAGGCCCTCAGGCAGTAGGACCGAGACCTGTCCTTAGTGCATGAGCTGGCTTTTTGGAGCCTGGGGCCTATGCTAGGACACTTTGCTCAGCCTAGGTGAAGGGAGGAGGGGACTGGACCTGCCTCAAATGAATCTACCAGGCTGAGCTGAATCACCAGGGGAGTTTTTGCTTTGGAGGAGGTGGGAATGGGGGGTGCATTGGGGGGAGGGGGTGGGAGGAGGGAGGACAGGGGAATACGTGGCTGATATGTAAAATTAAATTAATCATAAAATTTTTTAAAAAGTTCAAGATAAAAAAAAACTAATAACTAAAAAAAAGAATCATAGGCACTTGAATTTTCAATAAAGCATATACAATATTTATAGATGTTTTGTAGTATTACAATATACACACACAGTGCATACTAGGAAAACAGATTATTTAGTGTTTCTTGGTCCTCATCATAACTTTTTGTGAAGTCTTCTGTCTCCTTTCCTGTTGTGACTCACAGGTATCTGATAGGCTATTGTGAAATATAATCACCCATGTATTAGGGATAGCAATTACAGGTTTATCAAAAACTTTGAGGTGGAAATGCTGACAACCCCAATTTTGTTGTTGTTTGAATAATTATTGAATTGACACATAATATTTCACAATTATGCATAGTGCAAATTAAAATATGTAAGAAGAAAAATTAAAAATCTTAACTAACATTAAGAAATCTAACTAGCCGGGCGGTGGTGGCGCACGCCTTTAATCTCAGCACTTGGGAGGCAGAGCCAGGCGGATCTTTGTGAGTTCGAGGCCAGCCTGGTCTACAGAGCGAGATCCAAGAAAGGCGCAAAGCTACACAGAGAAACCCTGTCTCGAAAAACCAAAAAGATATCTGACTAAAAATTAAACATAATATTATCAACAGCATTTTCTAATCAATGTTCTAAAATAGGTCTTATTACTTCAGTATAAATATTAAAGAGGTAAGACTATTTTAAATTCAAGATTCCTCTTAATGCATCAGCTATCATAAATTTAGGCATTTAACTTAATTCTACTTATGGACACCAAAGTCAAGTTATTTGAAGAAACTTGATCTAAATGTTAAGAAAAAGGTAGTAGTAAACTCTAATTTGTATTTGTATCTCTATATATCCACATTTGCATATATAAATACTAATTATTTACAAAATTATTTTATTGGATTCCGATGGCACACTAAGACATTATAAAAACGAATTAACAATGATCAATAAGAAGTAGCTCATCTACTCTCGCCATTAGTAATTAGTAGCCTAGAAGACTCATAGTTAAGTATCTTTATAGTGAATGATTTAATAGCAGTGTCATTAAAACATTAGAGTTTCTTTCATCTTCATGTGCAATTTTATCATCTATATCTGTAGTAACACTATCTCTAAGTGTTCAAAGTGTCCATGTTTTATTTTTACAGTTTTTAACATTCTAAATTGTTACTAAGAAACATTACATAAAGAGTATTCAAGTTATGGTTGCTTTACTTAAATAATTCATAATTCCTCTGAATTGTACCTTGCATTCTGTCTCAAACTAGTGAGCATTTACCCAGCAATATCTCCCACCAGAAAAATATATGAACTTACACTTAACGTAAGTCACATATGAAGGCTAGAGTTTATCAAGTTTGCACACCAGATCTCTGAAATTAAAGATAAGTTTTGCGCCAAGGCTCAGTAGTGTTTCCAACACAAATAGTACATTCTGTGCTTCTGGGCAAGCAAACATGATCTGTCATCAAACCTAAAAAAAGACCGTGAAACCCTTAAGCCTGAAAAGGATCATGAAACCATTTAAACACACACACACACACACACACACACACACACACACACACCTCTTATTTAAGTACAAAAAGGAGGAGAGTAAAAAATGTATGTATTTTTAGAATAACTTACCAGCGTAACTTGTATAAACCAGCAATCATCCAAACCTACAGCTAAGTGTTTGTCAATTATAAAACAACAGGAATCCCACGGTTTTGGTTTCAATTTCTTTTCAGTTGAAAAAAGGTCAAATTTAGAATTTCATAATTTTCTGTAACCTCATCCTTTCAATATTCACTCTTGAAAACCTTATATAATTCTCCAAATAGGATTTCTGCCAGCATTGTAATCTGATCCCTACGGTGGCTGACAGTGGACTGGGCAACACCACCCTGGTGCCCTTAAAAGGCCGCTGCCTGCCCTCGGCTGCTGCGTTGCCCCCTCTTCTGTTACAACACAGCTCATCAGCTTGCTTTTTCAATATGCAACATTTCCTTCTACTTTCAGCTTTTCCTCTTACGATTTGTATAAAATGCCAGGGTAAAAGTCCAGTAAGACAATTTTAAAGATCACATTAGTTTGTCACTGAGCCAAACTGAATCAATAACACAAATGAGAGCACAATGGGAACATGTTCACTGAATCAAACATCTATCGTTAAGTCTGAAGTTGTCACCCACAATGTGATACTTAAACAAAATATTAAATTCATAGAATTCATGATGTGCCCATATATCAACTAATAAAACTATTGTTAACTGTGATTTAAAAAAAAAAGAAAAAGAACAAACACTTAATGTTTTGTGACATGTTATCATACACCTGAAAGATGGAACTGTAATCATCTTTACATTTAGAATGAGAAAAGAAAGTTATGGACCAAGTAAATGGCGAGATTGGTTCAAAATCATATAACAGGAAATACTGCAGTCATAATTCTAAGCCAAGCAGTCCAGCCGCACAATGAGTCCCCTCCTCCTACCTTGTCCCTTACTATTTGCTATTTTTAAAAATCAAATCATTTTTGTTGTTGAAAATATCTTGGAATATAGAAAAAATTAATGTAATAACAGTGAACATTATACTCAGTTGTCTTATTTTTTAAATGTTTGCTCAAAATGAGATTACTTGTCTCTGTTACATTACTCTTTAATCTTACACAGAGAAAATAAATTATTATGAAGAAAGGATTTGATGCTTTTCCATTTATCTAAGTATATTCACAGCTGAGAACGTATATGTGATGTTGACAAATAACTGTGAAAAAATGTTTTTTTTTTGTTTTTCTAACTCTTGAATTATTTTTTCTTAAATACACAATGATATAGTAACTAGAGCCTTGAGAAATTAACATGAGTAAAGTCTATCTCAGAAAAAATTTTCAGAAAGTAAATTTAACTCACCCAATACAAAAAGTCAGTGGTGTTCCCCTTGCTGTGTTTTTTATTAAGAAATTTTTTATTCATTTTACATACCAATCAAAGATCCTCCTCTTCCCTCCTCCCGCCCCTCCAGCCTTCCCCACTTAGCCCATCCCCCATTCCCTCCTACAAGAAGGTAAGGCCTCCCATGGTACATTCAGCAGAGGCAGGTCCAAGCCTCTTCCCCTGCCTCTAGGCTATGAGAGGTGTCCCACCATAGATAGTAGGCACCCCAAAAAATGTTTTACTTAAAGGCCTCCTAAACTGCACATCTCAAAATGAGCTTTTCTTTTTCATATCTTTTCTTTCTTTTCATGACAAAGAGACTTCTAAGAATCCCCTTGTTGATGTTTGAAATTTTCAGGTTTTTTGTTTTTTGGTTTTTTGGTTTTTTTTTTTTTTTTAACTAAAACATATCTTCTCTACTGATTAGTAAAAGCATTTGATTTCAGTGCTCTATTTACTTATTTATTTATTTTTGGTTTTTCGAGACAGAGTTCCTCTGTATAACTTTGTTTCTTTTCCTGGAACTCACTCTGTAGCCCAAGCTGGCCTCGAACTCATATAGATCTGCCTGCCTCTGCCTCCCAAGTGCTGGGATTAAAGATGTGCGCCACCACCGCCCAGCTTCAGTGCTCAATTTAATTCACAACATGTTCTAATAGCATACATTTTTCCTGGGAAATATGATGCCAAAAGTGGATTAAATCAAAGTGTTGTAAAATATTAACAATAAAAGAAAACTTTAGAATAATTTAATTCAGTGATTTTCAGACTGTTATAGAAAACCAATATAATTTTCAATATTTATCAACCCCCCCTTTTACTGTTGTCTTGAAGATAAATCTGCGACCTTTTGTTTGCAAGCCAAGCACTCTAGCATTGAGATATATCTCTAGTCCAAGTTTCAAAAAGGTTACAGAAAGAATTACCACATTGATAAAACTATCATTAATACATTGTTCCTTCTTATTTTTTTGTTTTTGTTATTTAAGGTCACATACATCCATTCTTATTTAACATCTATGGAAGATGAGAAGTAAAAATAGACAAGTGCATATGCTTAAATAGAAAAACTTTAAATTAACAATAATGTTACAAAGTAAAATGTTGCAAAAAATAATTCTAGGATATCTATGGTACGACCCTAATTACTAACTTATACTTACCTAAACTTCTACCAGAATAAACACTGAAAAATGAGCAATAGGAGAGAAGAAAAAATTAACAACATATAAAATAATGAAGACATAAGAGCTCTAGGTATGAAATAAATGGGAAAGTAGAGAGAAATTTGATACAAAACGAGCAGATCTTTTCCACAGGAAAGGTGGTCAAAGAAGCACAGTGTAGCTGAAAGTATTTTTTTCAGCCAGAAAGGCAAAAATTTGAGACACAATAACATCAATTTTCTGTTAGAGTGTGGAAAATGATCCTACACTGCCCTATAATGAAAAAAGAAAATACAAAATACTACACTTTTAGAGGAATTTTTGTACATTATAATTCCAAATATACTGTAAATTCTACTTGTATTTATCTGCACTACAGAGTGGCTCACCTGTACACACAGAGAAAGCTGCGCACGTGTTCATGAGAACCTTTCTTATAACAGTGAAGTCTCCAGCAGTAAATGTCCATTGTATAAGATATTGGATACATACAAGAATCCATGTTTCCAATGGGATCTAGGCCTGTTGAGCTGTTCAGATTCTTTAGAAGACTCACTTTCTGACCTCACACATAGACGACTGTGCAAAGGATATGTAAATCTGTGAATATGTCCATTTGGTCCTTCATAATTATTTGTGTTAGTACTTTAAATATCTCCCAATTTGATTGTGTATTCCTTAACATTCCTAATTTCACCCCCGCCCTGACCTTGATCTTTTTTTTTAACATAAAATTGGTTCAAAGATTTTGAAATTGATGAGTTTCTAGTCCCAGTAAAATAATTTGATATATAAAAGATTTACCTTGGCAATTAATTTGGCCTCTACTTTATTGTGTAAAAACTCACTGGGTTTCATAGTTATATTCACTGGGTTTTTGTTGTTGTTGTTTGTCTGTTTGTTTGGTTTGGTTTGGTTGACACAATTTGCATGGGTAATTTTTGTTATAGCCTTTTATTTTTATCAACTACTTTTTTTCAGTTTTTAAAATCATACCTGAAAATGCTTGTGCTTTTAACATAAACAATTTTCTTATATTGGGTTAAACTACTAACATATATTTGCATGTAAATACACATTCTTACTGAATTGTTAATTTTTCTTCTTAATGTCTTGCCTACTTAAACATTGTTTTTATGATATGATTTCCTTTTTGCTACAGTAGAAATTATGTACTGTGTTTCTAATCTGTTACTGGCAATTACATCATGCAGCTTGTCAAAGTTCAAAGGAACATCATAGCTGTTTGCCAGAGAACGTCCAGTGACATTAGGACAAATGAACATTTCTTCTAAGTTTATAGTCCCCGTGTTCATTCTTAAGTCACCCTCACATTAAACCTGGAAGACATTATCTTCTGAAATGGGGAAAAATAGTGTAGGTTAGCCCATATCCTTGCCACCTCATTTTCTACTTATGAATCTGATAGCTCACAAACTCTATCTAGGATTACTCTGGACATCCAAAACAGTTTCTTTATAATATTTTTTGGTGACTATCTCCTCAGACAAATTCTGTTACTTGGTGGTCTAGAACTGACTGTTTTTTTACTTTTATTGTTACAATTATTGCATAAATAGAATCATAGAAATAATTTTCTTTCAGCCCCTTGAAGGTATTCTGAAGACATCTGCTGCATGTTTTAAGCATTTGGTGTAAAAATATTTTCAGTATTTACTACTTTAAAATATTTTGTGATTATAACCAGATGCCTTTACAAGTGTCAAGTGCGTGAATTTTTATTTGTATGTTTCTTGGATCTGAAGAGATAACTTAGAAGTGTTTACCACTCTTGCAGAGGATACAGGTTCAGTTTCCAGCACCTACAGGACAGTTCACATTTGCCTGTGACTCCAATTTCAGGGGATCTAATGCAATTTTCCGAACATCATTGACTCTAGCACATACATGGTGCACATACATACACTTGGGCATACACTCATACATAAAAAAATAAATGAATTTTAAAATTTTATTCCCTTAGTGTACAGTGTGCTATAGTCATCAGAAATGTAAGCCATAAGAATTGCAATGTTAAACTATGTTTTACTCCTTAGGGCTTTGTTTTGGGTGGTTTCTTCCCATTTTTTGTACCTTAAAGGGAATATATAAAAGTTAACATTGATATTAAAATTTTTGTTAAGCTGACTTCCATGTGGTCCATTTTTTACTTTTTACTATCAAAGCTGGGTTTTGTGGAATCTCTTTAAATATATACAGAGAAAAGCCTTGCCATGCTTTGCGATCCACTCTGCTGTACAGAATAGTAACATTCCGGCTCTGCTTTGCCTGAGTGAATCCATCTTATAAATAGAAGTTTGCCATGAGGTACTGCATTTTGACTGTAAGTTCCAAAGTAGAATGCCCTGTTTATACAAGTAAACACCCACCTGCCAGCACACCACAGGCCACAACTGGTAAATAATTTATTAGTGCCAATAAAAAGTTCCACCCATAGACATTTCAAAACTACAAGAACGATCAGACACATGAACTTCGTCTATTACACCAGTTATCTCTCCCATAAATAAAGACTAGAAACAGAAGCACTCCAAGACAATGGCACAACTGCCTGCCCGCCACTCAGTCATTTGTCAGGGAATTACTGGGGTGCATCAACAAGAGAATTTCCCACTGTCCTCATATTTCAGTTTAAGCGTGCTTTCTTCTTCCAACTCTGCATGGTCCACTTCAGGGTGGCCCATCAAAATGACACTGCAACTGCCTGCCATGTGGGCCAATGCATAATTTCCCTGTGTCTTGGCAGCGCTCGGATGGGTTTCCTGATCATTTATTCAGCCAGCAATATCAACCTTCTACACCAGTATTTGCTCTCTGAGTTCGCTTTCAGTCCTGACTGTTTACATCCCATGGCCTCTTCATTTATTTACTTGCTGGTCTGTAGTCCATATGTCATTGTGTGAAGTATAATGTACGGAATGTTATTGATTTAGCAATCGAAATTTGAAGGGAATCTAGAATTATGATTGCCATAGTCATGTTTACCAAGCTAACTCAAAAGTACTTGGTGGCTTAAAGCTGATGCAAGAAATAACTTGTAAACTCTGACATAGGTATAAGGTCAAATGTACGTGATTACACTCCTGGCATATTTTACTAATGAGAACTGTAGTAGTTATCATGATTTCACTAAAATTCAACAAATAAAATCACTACTGCAAAATATTTGAAGTGATATGATTTTCCAAAAAAAAATTAAACCATTTGATGATATGAACAAATCCCTGTTGAGATTTGTCATCAGAAACTGAAAATTAATTCTGTTAAGCCAATGCCTGCCTGGTGCTGTTACATCCTTCTTTGTTATACTTGATCACAGGGCTGGAAAGAGGCATAACTTCAATCAACACAGATGAAAAATTAATGTTTAATGAGATTGGAAGTCATACCACTAACAAAGCGAAGGGTCTTATTCTCATGAGAAACTAGCTAGTAAAGGAAAAAGACAAAGCACCATAAAGAAGAGAAGGAAACATCAAATCATGCACCTAACATTATTTTATTGAAAATTCCTGTGTCTGTTTTAATTAATTTGTGACATTGGTTTTGTTTTAAAGATTTGTTTCTTTATTTATTTGATGTACATTGGTGTTTGCCTACATGTATGTCTGGGTAAGGGTGCCAGATCCCCTGGAACTGGAGTTACAGGTAGTTGTGAACTGCCATGTGGGTATTGGGAATTGAACCCAGGTCCTTGGGAAGAGCAGCCAGTGCCCTTTACTGCTGAGGTATCACTCCAGTCCCCGTGACGTAGTTTTGATCATATTACAGGTTTCTAGTTAACTCTCTCTCTCTCTCTCTCTCTCTCTCTCTCTCTCTCTCTATATATATATATATATATATATATATATATCTTATGTGACTGTTCATGTTACATTATCCTTAACTAACTGCTTTGTGAATTGATATGGATACCCAGATATGAGCATATGTTTAGGTATTTTCATGTTTAGCCAAATAATTACTGAATATCATTTAATTCCACTCAAAATAGCAACCAATACCTTTCACTAGCAATAAACGAACAGTTCTATGGATTTCACAAACATGCAGCCATAACATGAAACACAAACTCAGTTGCACTGACAGTCTAACATGAAGACACTAACAAAATCCATACTCAAATTAGCATGCCCTTCAAAGAACACATACCATGTGCAGCCTTCCAGCGCAGTTGGAACCTGCTGATCTGGATCAAGAGTGGCCGCTCTAACCTGAGCAGCTCAATTTATTGTCACCTAGGAAAAACATTGTTCTTATTTTTGGCCATTCTATTGGGATTCTGCTTCCATACAGCTTTCCCCGGTAATCTCCATAATGCATCATGTAGAAAGAACAATGGGTTTCTTCCGGCCACAGAGTCATTGCACTTCTTCTGTCTGAGTCATGGGGCAGATTGTAGAGAACAGACTGTGCTTTGATGTGCACTAGTCAACACTGAATAGAATGGCAGCTTTGGGGTTGTGTACTACCCTGAATTTTCTACTTTGTGGGACAGTAGTTTTTCATGAGTTATTCCATTATGAGCACAGCGGTCAAAGTAGAGTAACTCTGTATCATGTTTAAACAAGTAATCAGCCACCAGCTACCTACCAGCACATGAAAAGACAGACTGACTATTTATTCATAATGATTAAAAATTCTATTTGTGATAATTCAAAACGATATCAGGAACACTAGGAACATGTGC
Organism: Peromyscus eremicus; assembly: GCF_949786415.1. NCBI lineage: Eukaryota > Metazoa > Chordata > Mammalia > Rodentia > Cricetidae > Peromyscus > Peromyscus eremicus. The sequence goes on from NC_081421.1 coordinate 85,739,835, forward strand.
TGATCAATATAACTTCCCTCCATGGGATTATAAAGGAAATAGTACTGCTAGATGATGATGCTGTAGCATTCAAACCATCACTCTGACACTTCTTAGGGGATTTTCCTGACAAAAGCACCTGAGAAAGAACTTCTTGCTTTCTCCAGGCTTCAGCTCAAACATGGTTTCTCCTGTCAATGGTACATGATCAGCTTCAGGATGACACTCCAAACTGCCTGTCACATGAACCTGTGCCTGATTGCTTTGTGCCTTAGCATCTTTGTGGCTGAATTTATCTCTTACCTTCTGACAATCACCGACCTTCTATTCCACCAACTCCTCTCTACATGTGACTTCAGTATCAACTGTATATTCCTTGGCTTCTTCAAACATGTTCTTTGCTGTTCTATAGTATATATATTATATACATATGATATAGGTCATGTATGTACTATTATGCAAAGTATAATGTGAAATCGAAGTGTTATTGGCTTTGATGATTAAATCTGAATAACTTAGAAGTTGTGATTGCTGTAGTACTTGTTATGAAGCAACTCAATTGTTCAGGGAGACTAAAGTTGCTGAAGCTGAGATAGGAATAACTTTTATTCAATAAATGGTGATACAAATTATGCAAACATGTTCATTTAAGTTAATATACTCCTTTCTGGCAATTGGTAGAGTTCATAGGATTTGATTCATTAAAGAAAGAATAGAATAAATAAACTGACCACTGGCATAATATTTGAAGTTATATGACTTTATCACAGACAAGTTAACCAACTCAGTGATGTATATAAAATGTATTTACACTACAGGGCAAGATTATCCTTTTTACAGTTATATCTGTTTTCTGTAACAAGAGGTAGCACACCTCTGACATGGAGATCAACAGCTGAAACTTAAGAGATCCTGGGAGGCACACACTATTTTTCCTGCCTACACATCAAAGAGTCTCAGTCTCAGGAAAAAGTACCTAGCAAAAGAAATATACAAAACTGCAATAAATAAGAAAATAAAATATCAGATCTAATATAATATCAATGTAAATTGGATTATAATATATTAAGAGTTATAATATACTAAGCAATTGTTTGAATTAGCCTGATGACTAGACTATGCAAAGGTTAAACCCAAAAAACAACAACAAATAAGATAATGAATTTTACTAATATATAGATACAGGATATCTAAAATTCTCATTCATGAATGTAATTTTTGATTTACAGAATAGGCTAATTATATATTACCACCATTATAATGATCATCATTATGTCATTATGTCCCAAACATATAAAATAACATTAATGACAAAATAACTTTCAAATTAGGACCTCCCACAGCCAGAAAATAATTAACCTTAGAACACTAAATTAACCAAACACATCTCTGATGAACTACATAACAATCCAAAATTGTAGACTATAACAAAAAATACACAAAATCTATACCATAATAAGTAAGTGATGCATTTGATAAGCCTAGGAAAATATAAGACAGCTAGGTAGTTACATGAATGTAAGCAATAAAGCAGAAAAAGTTTTCAAAGAACACATTCCCTCCAAGAAAACAGACAAAAAGAAGCATTTTTTTTCTCATATCCTGGAAGGAGACCTGGACAAAAATAGTATCATAGAATCTTGGGGTAATAAATCATACATACAATTAGCATTGAAAATTTAAAAATAGAAAATCACATTCACATTACTACAGGGCCCTGTTTTACATATAAGGTTACATATGAAAAATTGTGGAAGGCTGAACTTAAAGACAAGAAACTAATTAATGTGATAGTAAAAATTTCAGTGCAGCTCGGCACTCAGGTGGTATTATAGGTCTTTGTGACTGCTTTCAGTCAGATATAGAGTGAGAATCAGGAACAAAAAGCAGAACAGGATGCAAAAGCTTTCAGTTTGGTAAGGAAAGAAGCAAGCTTAAAATTGGGGCTTGTAAAACTAGTGGCTGAAGAAATGAGCACCATGAGAAAAAAAAATGGCGTGGTGACTATAACACAATTGAAACTAGGGGGATATATCTTTACATATTCTTTTATGATTCTGGTGTCTTTTGCCTATATTCCATCGTGTTTCTTACTGTAAGAACTATCTGTTTTATTAGCCCATTTGTTCATTTTGTTTCTTTGGTGTTTAATTATTGATATTATTTATAAACTATGAGTATTAGACCACTGTCTGAAGTATAGCTGATAAAGACTTTCTCCCGTTCTGCGAGCTTTTTATAATCTGTTAGTAGGTTTTTCTCTTTGTTTTGTTTTCTTTTGTTTGCTGTACATAAACTTTTTAAATCTCATGTTGGCCCATCTGTAGATTCTACTGCATTTTATATAAAAATTATAACCATAATCTGCCAGTATGCCACAAGAGTAATTCAATCACATCAATAACAATTCTGCCTCTGAATATTTCAAGTCATCTCTGAAATGCCATATCGTGAACTGATCAATATCCCAGTCTAATTCCCTCACTTAAGACTATTAAAGAAGAACTGGCCCCCATAGATTTCATAGCATGTGACTCATTAGTCATTTGTTAGGGAACTCTTTCAGGAAGATCACCTGAGGACTAACTTCTGACTGTCCCTGGATCTCAAGTCAAGCATAGTTTCTCCTAACCAGGATACATGGTCCACTTCAAAATGATGCTCCAAGCTGACACTCAAAATTGCCTGCCAGGTAGATTTGTGCCTGAAAGTTCTATTCTTTGGCAGCCCTGTATCTGTGCTACTTAATCCCTTTTCCAGTCATGGGCATCCCCTTTCTGTATAAGAACCTACCTTGTATCTTTGCCTTCAATATTAACCATGTAATTAACTTCATACATTATAACCACAAGCATTTTTTGGCTGTTTGGTAACTGGCATATCATATTTTCTTGTGAAATAAAATGTGTCAACTGTCACTGACTTTAGCAATCAGTATTGGAACAGATGCAAATGGCAGATTAGGATCTCCTGCATATGTGTGAATGAATTTCAAGAAGTCTATATTTGCAAATATAGAATATTTGAAAGAGCATCAGAAATCAAAGATAGGATGATAAGATATTGGAAAAGTACAGAGAAACAGAAGCCTAACTCAGCACAAAGTGCAAAGCAGCTCATCAGTCCATCAGGCCTGGACTCTCCAAAGGGCTGTAGGTGTGGATGGGGGAAAAACACAGACTTTTCATTCAATAGGTAAAGCAGATGTTCCTGATGAAAAGTAATTGCAAGTCATACCCACAGCATAAGCCCACAGTTCTTTAAAGCTGTGGATCTAGTTGGAGAATTTGATGAAACAATGATTCTTCCTTCATGCCAGTTCAGCAATCAATAGGAGATCAATTTTGTTACATTTTGTTACTCCTCAAGTTTCAGAGAGTCGTAGGAGAATACCATCTTCAACAATAACATATCATTTAATGTTAGCTTACTGTAGGATCCTTATAACATGGAACAACCATGAGGCAGTAAGTACCTGGAAATAATTTAAATGAAATGAACTTTAAGCAAGAAAGTTCTAGTATAGTTGAGGGCCATGTTTGTCCATCAAATTAAAATACTCTAAAGTCTATACTTTATATGAATAATTCACTTGATAATTGAGGTGTAAATGGTCTAAATGGTCATCATCTATTTTAGGTAACACTCAGTTTAGAAAGATATCTTTTTTTTCTGCAAAAGCTCAACTTGAATGGGAGAATTTCCATGAGGCCTAACCCTTAGATGAAGAGATAAAGGCAATTAATGGCTACTGAAAGATAGGAAATTGATCTTCTCCTGTGACAAGTCTCCTAATAGATTACCCATTCCCAAGTGGTCAGTCCTAAGAACATACTCATATGAACTCTGTGTGTGTGTCCATAAACTAATAAGAGACCATGAATTTGAGAACAGTATAGGTGGGGCATGGAAAGAGTCGGATGGGTAGAAATGGTATTATTTGAATAATCGTAAATGAGATTCTCAATTTTTTAAACAACATAAAAAGAAAAGACACAACATTTCATCCATGTATGAGCATGTGTCAAGCTAAAGAAAAAGAAGAGCAAGAAGGAGGAGGAGATATTTCAAGGTTGGGAATACAGCTCAGTCAGAGGAGTGGTTGCTGATTGCCTTGCATAAGGCCATAGATACTATCCCCAACATCACAAAGACTATTTTAATAACTGGTAGCTGCAGCTTCATTTGCCAAAAAATAAAACCTGTTTATGTGACATGACATGAAATATCAATAATATTTTTTCTTGAAATTGTATTATCTCAAGTAATCAAAATATTTAATGCTGTGGATATCGCTCTGTATAAATAAAATACTGATTGGCCAGTAGCCAGGCAGGAAGTATAGGCAAGACAAGCAGAAAAGATTATTCTGGGAACAGGAAGGCTGAGTCAGGAGATGCTGCCAGCCGCTCCCATAAGTACCAACATGTGAGATATTGGTAAGCCATGAGCCATGTGGCAAGGTATAGATTTAAAGAAATGGATTAATTTAAGATATAAGAACAGCTAGCTAGAAGCCTGAGTCATTAAGCCAAACAGTTTAAATAATATAAGCGTCTGTGTGTTTATTTTATTAGTGGGCTGCAGGAATGCCGGGGCTTGACAGGAGCTATAGAGAAACTGTCCAGCTACAATTTAACAAGAGAAAACAAAAGGAATTATAAGGATACAAAATATCATTAGTCTTAAAGTTCTCTCATAAAATTTTATTAAGCATTTGTTTGAACATCTTTTGAATTAAATTTGATTTATAACTCTGGTTATATAAGATCCTATAAGAGTTTTCAAGTTTTTTAAAGTCTGGTGTTCCTAATAGAATTTTATCATGATTGTTGTTTTAACATGCTATAAAAATACCTAAAATTGAATTGCTAATTTACTATCATGAACACGCATTGTCCATATTGTTTCAGATGACATGAGCTGTCTGTGTATGGTTAGTAAGGGATAATCTGGCTTTATTAATTCTCATTTTTTGCATGTGTTTATTCTTTAAATGTTTTGATGGTTTCTCTTATACATAAAATGTATCATGAGTGGATTCATTCCCTACCACCCCTTATATCCACTTTCCTTCCTGTCTTATTCCCTTATTCTTCCTACTTATTTTCCCAGTGACTACATTATTAGACAAAAGGGACACTCCCTCTCCAATAGCCATTCCCAGCCATTAGATTCTTAAGAAAGGATGCAAATTCATGAAAACCTCCTCTATTCATAACAGAAAGTTAGAAGGTCCATTCTTGTGCAGGTATCCATATATGATCAATGTTCATGGCAACAATGACAATGCCATATCTGGATGTCAGTGCTTCTTGACTCTTCTTCATCTCAGACTCTTAAATCATTCCATCCTCTCTCTTGTGAAATTGCTAGGTCTTAGGGATAGGAGACTGCATAGATGTCCTGAGGACTCATCAGTCACTTATTCTCAGCACTTTGACCATATGTAAATCTATTTATTAACCATGATTCTCTACAAAAACTCATATTCCCAGAGTTTCACTACCCTGTTGGCAAAGATTGGGCTACTCATTGATTAGATCCTCATCAAACTAAGGATTATTCCACAACTTAATAAATATAAAACACTACAGTGATGGGCTTAACAAGGTCTGAAAAATATCTACTCTGGAAAGAAACTACCAGGAAACTAGGAAAGGTAGAAAACTAGTACAACTTGATAAAGAAAACATAAAAGAAAAATGAGGTATAGCTAGCACCACTTTTGATAGATAGACACTTTAAGCTTTCCTGAATGTTTCTCAGAGTTTCTTTCCAGAACTATATAGAAGGTTATAGTTAAGAGAAGAAAAAAATTAAATGAAAGGTGTAAAGATGGAAAGAAAAGAAATGTATTTGCGGATGATACAACTGTTAGGTTATAAAATGTTTTAAAGTGATAAAGAAGAAAAGGGGAAAACAAACAAATAGGTAATTATAGAAAGCTTACAGGACACTGTTAATATGCAAATATCAGTTGCTTTCTTACATACCAGCAATGTTAACGTTAGATTTTAATTGTTTTAATTAGCATTATTTTGTAACTATCTAAAGGTTGAAATGTATTTGTTTTTATTGAATTTCATACAGAAATACAAAACATTTCAATCATATGGCATTCCTTTCTTTCCCTTACAATTCCTACCATGCCCCCTCACATCTATCTTACCAGAAGTAGTACAATCAACCATGAGACATACAGAAATAAATCAAGACCAAGTGGGTTTTTGTTCTGTTTTGTTTTGTTTTAGTTTCCTGCATGAAGGAATAAGTTGGGAGAGGAATAATTTTGGCTGTTTTGAATACCTTCAATGGCCTTTGGGTAATAGTGGCTGTCTCTGATTGGTACCTAAACATGAACAGTTTGGATGGGCATGAAGTTACAAGACTGTAACAGTTCTATAAGGAGGTGGCTGGGTATTTTGACTGAACTACTTAAAAGCAAGACTGACCAGGCCCTCAAAACTAGATCAAGATGACATTCATGAAAAGTATATTGTGACAGTCTTATGCTTTATATCACTATGTGACATTCTATACATCATATGTTTATCCAATCGCATGTTGGTAGAATTTGAGTTGTTTTCACTTTGAACAAAGCTGTTAAGAAAAAATATGAACAATGCTTTCCACAAACAATTTTCATATCATATGTGTTAATATCTAGAAAAAGATTGTTTATATTGTATATGCATATGCATACACATTACAAATGCTTGCCCATTTTTCAAATGCTTGCCCAAAGTGAGAGTAACATTTAATACTCCGAGCTATCAAATAACAATGGAGCTTCTGCATGTTATTCATAACATTTGACATTGCCAGTCTTTTGAATTTTAAAATGCCATTTTACTGTATCTTATTAAGGGTTGTGTGGCCTTTAGGATTTTCTACATCGATCCTAATAATCCATGAGCATTGCAGGAATGGAAGATTTTTCCATCATCAGATATCCTCCTCAATTTCTTCAAAGACTTGAAGTTTTTGTCATAAATCTTTCACTTGCTTGGTTAGAGTTACCCCAAGATACTGTACATTACTTGTGGTTATTGTGAAGAATGTTGTTTCTTTTATTTCTTTCTCAGTCCATTTGTTATTTGAGTATAGGAGGGTTATTTATTTTGTGAGTTAATCTTGTATCCAGCAACTTGGGGATATTGGAGGCATGCAAAGAGAGTAGAGGAGTTTCATAGGCAAGCAGTCTCCTGGACTTCTGGCAGCTTCCACGGTTTTTGGTAGAGCAGGAGGTCTCTGCCTGAGTTCACCCATCTGTTCACCTATCTGCTCTTTTGGCTTAGTGTGGCCTGCACTTGAGCAGGGAATGTCAGTCCATGTTAGGGTCAGGGACACAGCAAAGTGGAGTTAGGAGTGGTGGTGGAGGATTATATATGTGGGACCCATGGGAGTGGGAAGTTCTGAGGGTGGGTGTCCTACTTGTTTTTGTAGCTGGCATGGCCTGTACTTGAGAAGGGTATGTCCGCCCAAGTTTGGGGCTGGTCCAGGGCAGCATGGGTGGGGAACTGGGAGGGAAGAGATGGCAGCAGATTGAGTCTGGGGAAACCAAGCAGAAGGAGTGGGAGAGTTCTGTGGCTGGGTGGCCTACCTGTTCCTCTGGCTGTCATGGCCTGATGACACACCTCATCTTGATTGGCTCCATTTACTACTCCACAGGAGAAGTGTGGTCTTTACCAATGAGATGAGTCCATGTGAGCAGGTGACCAAAGTCTCACAACAGGGAGCATTTTTTTTTTTAAACAGGGAGCATCTTAAGACAGAATCAAAAGCTTTCAGTTCCTGGATTCCTGGTGAACTCAGAGAATTCTGAAGACTAGATTTGTTCTCTGACTCCACTGGCTTTCCTTGCCCCATGAGCTTCCACTCATGCAAAAAGAGAAGGCAAGGGACCAAGATGGCTCCAGGAACTCAGAGTCTGAGAAGCTGAGACTGGAGAAATCCCCTACTCAACTTAAGATGAGGGTAACACCTCGAAGTCCCTTGCCCCATGAGGTGAGTCACAGGCCTGCTGAGACCAAATCCTTGGGCCTAATGAGCCAGACTACAGGTGCCCCAGCTGGAGCCCTGGCCCCACAACCCCACCACCAAAGCTCCACAGAGTCCCTGTTCTTGTATGCATGTGTGCAGGTGGATGCACCTCGAGTTGGAAAAAGAAATAAAGTGGGAAGGACTCAGAGGACCCAGGAGGACTGAGACTTTCCCCAGTGCATTACAGCTCAATTTTAAGCAGCACTGGTGGCCTGAGGTGGTCTGGATGAGAGGAAAGGCCCATAGGGGAGCTTCAAGGGCCAGTGCCCTGACCTCTTGGAGGAGTAGAAGCTTTGATCCCAGGGTTTGAGACTCTCATAAATAATACTCCAGGCCCAGGTACCCGGGGGACCCATCCAAAGACTGCTGACTGAGAAGGTAGACCTGCCAAGCCCCAAGGCAGACACGCCTCTGCTGCAGTGGGCTGTGGCAGGCTTACAGCCAGTGGCCTACATTTAGTTACTTCAGATTTATCCCCCTTCTTTGAGGGCAATGAGAGGCCCCAAAGGCAGCCTGGGAGCCCTTCAATAACCCTGAAATGCTGTCAGAGCCAATGGAGGAGCAGGCAGAAGCCATCTCATCCCTGGGCTGGGGCTTCCTTCTGATTCCTCAGGTTACAGGCCTTCCCAGCCTTGGATTTACAACCCTGAAGCCTATTGAAGCCAAGCAGGCCCCTAGAAAGGATCCCAGGAACTGATTCAAGAGAATGAGGCTACCCAAAGCCAGAAGGGCAGACCTGGGGAAAACAGGAACCCCACATGGAAACTGCTGGCTGCTGTGGAGAGCGGCTTGTTCTGGCTCCCTTCATGCAGGTGCACCGATATTGCCTGGACTCTCACCTCGCTGCCTGCTTGCTCATCTTGCCACAAGGCTGTTTGTGAAAACCTTATATATGCAGGTGTCCATGCACTTTATGTGTGTCATGTCTGGAGATGGGGGTGTATTAACAAACAGATGTATGTATGTATGCACCCCAGTACCAGGCTGGGCCTATATGTCTATGAATTAGAATTGCAGACATGGGTGGGAGTAGAGGGTCAGGGACACATTCAAAGTTAGTAGGTTCCAGATCCCTGTTCTTGCCAGCCCACTAAATAAGTCTAGGGCAGTAAAAGAGAGTTCATATAGTGAGAACTGGGGCTGGTGGTGTTTGTTGTTTTATTTTTGTTTTTGTTGTTGTTAATTGAGACAAGGTCTCAAAGACACTTGTCTCAAGACACGTCTGGCCTAGTACTTACGTAGCTCTTTCTAGCCTACATTGATAGCAATCCTCCTGTCTCAATCTCCCAAATGCTAGGATTACAGAAATGCACTAATATGCCTGGCTGCTGATGTTTAACAGAAAGACAACTACTGTATATTCAAAGGGATGGGAAGGAAGAGAAGCAGGAGTGAGTGGAAAGAGATGTTAGAGACAGAAAGAGCTTGAGAAAGCACCCAGATGTCCATAGAGTGCAGTCGAATTGGCCCCACATAGGGTCAACATGAACAGCAGGATGTGCACGGGGTAGAGAAGAGGTCCAGAAAGGAAAGCAGAAAGGACAGAAGGGAAGGTGACTCAGAAAAGGAAGGGAGCCAGAGTGGGAGGTGACCAGCAGGGAGGACCATTTGTTCCAGAAGGCACCACGACCTGGGTTTGGCAACTGTTTCCAACATAACCACATCTGTGAGTGGCAGCTCACTTGGCAGCAGGATCCAGGGCAGCCTGCCCTCTGGCTACTCCCCTGCCACAGATTGGCAGCCACCCAACCCCAGCCCAGAGCACAAGACTAATGAGCCAAGCCAGGCCAGGCATCCAGAAGCAAACTTGTCACCTCTGAGAGTGTGTGTGCACAGAGCAGGGGCTCCATGTGCAGACATGTGTGAGCTGATGTATGTGAATAGGCACCTGGCAAAGTCCAGCTGGGACCACTGTAGAAGTGTGATACCCTTCACATGCCTGGCGCTCCACAGGACATTTCTGTCTTGACTACCCTATACCGCTGTTAAGAGAGAAACTATTTAGCTATTTCTTTCTACAGCCCTAGCAGTTCCTTCACTTGGCTCTACAAAGTCTTCCCTTTGTGTCCTTGACTGTGTAGCACAGGAACTTTTGACAAGATTGGCTGGGTTGGGCTGGCTGGACTGGGTCAACTCAGTTCCAGCAGCCTGAATCAGAAAGGCCAGATCTGGTCCTGACGATGAAAGTGAACTTCAGCTCACTTCTTCAAACCAGACTACACTGTCAACCCCACTCTATGGTTTGAGGTGCTGTACTAGATAGGGGAATCTGTGTTTGTAAGTGTGCATGTTGCATGTGTCTGTGTCTCTACGAGTTATGGATGTTATGAAAGCATCCAGAAAGATCAGATGTAGGGATTGCTCAGCCAAGTATCATGTGGACCCCAGGTGTCAGGAAGAAGCCCCTGTGACTATAATTCTACAATTCCCATACTTTACTAGCTCAAATGTATCCTTCTCCATGAAGCTTCCTTAAGACATAGCTAGAAATGAGCACTCTTCCTCTGTGCTCTGCTAGGATGAACAGAATACAGCAATTGTTTATTGTCAGTGATTTTTATGCATCCAGACATGCAAAGTGACATAACACCTTGTGCAGGGAGGTGTAGGGGTTCCTGTGATCTTCACCTCCTGGTGTTCATGACTTTGTATAATAGCCCCCATCTTTGAATGTAGGCAATGCCTCTGATTTGCTTCTGATATAATCAGGAAAAGGGGATAAGACGCCTCATGACATTGGGTTGAGTAGAGCTTGGTCTATTTCCTTCTAAATTCAGATGGTGATTCTTTCAGATGGTGATTCCATGACCATTATGGCAAGGAGCATAGCAGCAGACAGGCAGGCATGACCCCAGAACAGTAGCTAAGAACTTACATCCTGATCCACAAATTGGAGGGAGAGAAAGAGAT